>NC_062224.1:111952216-112264966 GCF_902686445.1 Sciurus carolinensis | reverse complement strand
CTTCCTCATGGTGGGAAAACTTGCTTCACAGTGAACATTTAGGAGCACAACTTTCACAAAAAGTGATACAAATACTGTCTTCCCTGCTGACGGGGAGAGTGTGTCTGTCCCCTGACACACACAGACCCCTCCCCAAGCAAACATGGGCCAGGTGGACAGAGGGCAGCTCAGTTAGAAAAGCCACCTCTGGAAGTTGGTGAATTCAAAGCAGAGGTTCTCAGAGGAGCAGAGACTAGGAAAACTTCCAAAACAACCTTTGAGGGGAAAACCAAAGTGCTGCCGGACAAACAAAAACTTACCACTTGCTATTTCATTTACGAGCTGCCTTCTCAGACAGGGACCCTTCCAGCACCAAAAGGTGGGAATACTGATCTCTGAGCAGATTCAAAGAAGGATAGTTTTCCCAAAAAACTCAGTGGGGAGCTTCCTCCTGATCACATACCATGCATGTCTCCCCTGATCCTGCTTTCTTGTTTTGCTACGGGGGATGAAACCTCTGTCCTGGGTAGTCACCAGCTCAGAGCCACCAGCCAAACCAGCTCTCAGGAGCCAAATTGCTGGAAATATGTGGAAGTACCTGCTGTGTCCTCTTGACACAGCTGTGTGCGCTGGGAGTGTGGTCTCTGGGAGAAGAAGCCTGAGACACCTTTAACAGGGCCCCATGAGCACGTCACCTGCTGCACCAGGCAGACCCGCACCCACAGCCTTACCTTCCCTGGAGTCTGGCAGTGCGTCCCGAGGGGTGTCCCGGGTCTGGGGACATTGGCCCCGACTCAGCCTGGCTACTTCTTGGCTGCTGCTTTCCAATCTCCTGGCCAGATCCTCATTCTCCTGCACCAGTCGCCTCTTCTCTTCCTCTAGAGCTGACTTGTCTCGGAGGAGGTTGCTGTAGGCCACCTCCAGCTCCCTGGATTGGGTCTCCAGCTGGTCTCGCTCCTTCCTCAGGGTGCCCAACTCTCTCTGCAGCCCCCCCTGGGTCTCCTGGGGCCCAGCAGCCTGGCCCAGGGTCAGTCGGTTGAGGAGACTCTCCAGGGAGCTGAGCCGGGCTATGGCGGACTCCAGGTCTGCACGCTGGGTGCTGCTGTCTCTCTGTAGCTCCTGGATGGCTGACATGGCCTGGCCCTGCTCCGGGCAGCTGGATTCACTGGGGCTGGCCACACTGAAGGTGTACTGGCATCGGCCACTGCGATCGTTGGCCTTCCGGAGCTGGGCTGTCCTGGCCCCCGTTCCCCACACCAGGCAGGCCAGAAGTAGCATCTGGAGAGCAGGCATCTTGGACCCACAGCTGCAGCAATTGTGCAGGAGGACCTGCGTGCAGAGGCTGTGTGAGGCTTCCTCTGGAAACTCTGCTGCCCCGTGAGGTGGCTGGATGGGTGGCCCTGCTGGCTCATGCCTGAGCTCCAGAGAGGCTTATGTATCCTGGGGAGCCAGCCCTGCATGGGGGGGTGTGGAGAGGTGGCCACGTGAGGCCGGGTGGGGCCAGCCCAGGGGGTTGTTTCCACACTGCCAGTAAGATTCTTAGACAATAATCTTCCAGAAGTCTGTTTTTAATTTCTTTGAAAAAAATGTCCCACCGCATGCACCCTACACTCCAATAGTCGCCCCTATGTGTCGACACTATTATTTGGGTGTGAGAGCTCACACTCACACTTATGCATATCTGCCTCTTCCAGCGGAAGACTTGTGAGCTATGTGAACAGGGACCTATTTCTAGTTTGCATTTCCATCCGCTCCACAATCCACTTTGTGCCAGGCTCCATGCAAGGAACTCAGAATACAGATGCCTGTGACAGTTCTGGCCCTGTATCGGGGGAGAGATGAGTAACTGCCAACCAGAACACAAGGACAGCACCCACTGGGTGTCAGGCATCTTGCCGAAGCGACTGAAAGCATATTTCTTCCCTTGCCCCTAGTTTTAAAACAAACGCGGGTGGAGAGAGAGCGTGTGTGTCTGTGTGTGCTTCATCGTGGTCTTTGCTGGTAAAACCTGTGGAACACTTCTCAGAAAATGTTTCATGTGTCAGACGTATGAGATCATAAAGAAAACGTGATATTGCATTCTGATAAATGTCAAAATATTAAAAAATTTGAATAATACTTGCGATTATTACATTAAGATTAAGATCTAGTAGAAGTAGTTTTGAATGTAGGCAGTATTTCATGCTATCTTCAACAACTGTAATAGAGTATAAAATGCCTGTGATTTTTCTTGGTAGAAACAAAATTACAACTACCATTAACACAACTCTGGGTTTGTGGCTCTATCTATTATGGAATGAATGTTAAATTTAGTTAGTAGGTAATGAAAATAAAAACGTAATTTACTGTCCCATCCAGAGTCATGGGCTTTTGGGGCTGAAGATTAATAATCCCTGATTTATGTTAATAAACGCAAAGAGAGCCAGGGGTGGCGGTGTAGGCCTGGAGTCTCAGTTACTCAGGAGATTGAGGCACAAGGATCATTTGAATCCAGGCATTCAAGGTCAGCCTGGTAGTAAGACTCTACCTGAAAAAAACAAAAACCACTCGCTGACAAGCGGATGACGACACATAATGGGGGGTGGGAGGGGGGCAAGAATGGAGGAAGGAGGGACTGTATAGAGGAAAAAGAGGGGTGGGAGGGATGGGGGCAAAGGAAAAAATAACAGAATGAATCAAACACCATTACCCTATGTAAATGCATGACTACACAAATGGAATGCCTTTACTCCATGTACAGAGAAACAACATGTATCCCATTTGTTTACAATAAAAATCAAAACACACACACACCAATAAAGCAAATGGAAAAAACTCCCGAATGTACCAGGAACTGTAGGAAGTTCATGCAAATCAGCATGCATGTGGTAGCCTCAAAAGGGGCCAGAAGTTATGGTAGCATTCAAGCAACTGCATGTTGTCAGACACCTACAGCATCTCCCGGATGTGTGCAGTGAATACCTCAAGGGTCCTGGCAGACCCACCTGAAGACTGGAAAAACACAGTTTGCTCTAAAGAGTCTATTCTTATTCAAGTGGTTCTGAAGTTAAACCTGAACTTGAGGCATTTACAAGTGGTATCCATTCACAGCTGAATCAAGGGTATGAGTCTCAATTCCTGAAGCAGATCGTAAACATCACCAAAATGATTTTTTCAAAAAAAAAAATAGTTTGCAAGAAAGAGGTTTGGATGCGTTTGGTTTTACTCTTAGGAAGCTTTTCTTTGTGTTGAAAGGACGAAGCTCATTCCCGAGACGCCCGCTCTGGAGGAAAGGCTTTCCCATGAGGAGTGGACGTGGTCTTACTCCTTCCAGTTTGCACTTAGTGACATCCTGGGGGTTCCTGGGTGGTAAACGAGGAGCGTAGTTCTAGAAATCAGTGTCCTGGTGTCTTGAACTGCTTTTCTTTCTGCAGCGCAGCCTGCTCCCTGTCACCCAGGTCCATGCTGGCCCTGTAATGGTCCATGTAATGGCCGTGGCCGTGGCCGTCAGTGCCCTCTGTGCTTTATGATCTCTCTCTCTCCTCCAGTGCCCAGTCCCTCCTCTTTACTGCAGACCCGCCGTCCTCAGTGTCGCGGTCATCGTCCTGCATGTTGGTGCTGCTCGGGGCATAAAGCTTAGCAATCTCCGGCATTTCCACTTGGTCTGGCCCAGTTTTTGAGTGCAAGGCAAAGCAGCCTGGTCATCTCAACCACTGTGTACAGTCAGGGACAGAAAACAGGGTTGTTTGCTCTGCCGAGCTTCCCTGGATCATGTGCCTCAGGGTGGTCTTCTGTCCCTGCTGGAGTCTGATGGTAGGTCAGGACTGAAGGAGCCCCACCTTCTGCCTCCCTTCCTGGCCTGCTGTTGCCACCCCACTATTGCTTGGCTGCGTGGGCTTGCATCCCGCCAGCTCCCAGCATCCCGTTCCCAGATACGATGCGGGGAGATGTTCCTAGAATATTGGGGCCCCCAGCTCCCCACAGATGAGGAAACTAGGGCCGGGGAAGGAGAGGGATTTGCTCAGGGTCATGCAGCCCATGAATGGCAGAATCAGGAGACACTGAGTGTCCTAGGTGACGGGTTTCCCACTGTCTTGCACAGGCCACTGCACCACTTGCCCGGAAGGCCCGGTGGTTCCAGTCACTTCCTCTGTGACTCAGTGCTCGAGGAAGCGAGCTCGCTCCCTCTGCTCCCACTCCGAAAGGGCCTTCAGTGGAGGTAGACCCGGGCACACTATGGAGGTTTTCAGAGCTGGTTTTAGGTAGAGGCCTCCTTTTGTGAAACAATTATTCTTCTCAAAGCAGAAAAATCGGCTCACTGGACAAAGCAGGAAACTCCCAGCTCCACGGTCAGCAACCGACATCTGGTCCGCTTTAGCCTGCCCTTTTCACCTTCCTGCCTTTCAGCACTCTCTCCAGGCCAGCGCCCCCTCCCTGCAGTCCCACCGCCGGGAATTCTGCACATGGAGAACCTTTTCCCTCTTAGGAAACATTGATCACCTCAGATTCCCATTCAGACTAGTTCCATCTCCATTTCCTCTCTGGAGCCTGGAGCCTGGAGCCAGGGAGTCTCCAGGTCAGACGCACCAGGAAGATGCTCACGGGGAGTCAGACCAGCCTGTGATGTTATCTGTGGAGCCGGTTTGGACGGCAGGCCTGGGAGGAAGGAGGCAGCAGGGGTCGCTAGGGAGCAGGAGCGTGAAGGTGCTTGGTGAGTAATTGCTCAAGGCAGCGTTTATTTCCTCGCTGTTAGCACTGGGTGCAGGCTGGTCGGCGACTGGATTTCTTTTGCAGATCTATGACGGACTTAGTGCCAGGAAGGCAGGGCTGGGATTGCTTTGCTCACCATTTTGTTCCAGTGTCTGGTGGGTGTAAGTGCTCAATAAATTCCACTGGAAGCTTCGATGGATGGGAGT
This sequence comes from Sciurus carolinensis, assembly GCF_902686445.1. NCBI lineage: Eukaryota > Metazoa > Chordata > Mammalia > Rodentia > Sciuridae > Sciurus > Sciurus carolinensis. The sequence goes on along the minus strand of NC_062224.1, from coordinate 112,260,092 downwards.
GTCATCCAGAAATAGAAAACAAAGGGCTCTAAGAACGAGAGCAGAGCAGCCAGCGGCAGTGGCTTGCGGGCTGCTTGGGGGCCTCGGGACACCTGCCTGGTGCTGCTTGCAGGGCCCTCCCGGCTGGAGGGGAACCCTCTGCTGCGGCTTCAGGAGGCCTGTCTTGGGTGCACAGTCTTCTGCAAACACACAGCCCCCGTGGAAGGATTCTCTGCATGCCTTTACTTCACTACGGAGGAGACGGAGGCTTGCTGCAGAAACACGGGGGATAGAAGGGTAAACTAATGGCATGAAAGTGCAGGCCCTGAGGGGACGGAGGAGAGCACAGTCACGAGCCCACGGCACCCTTCTCCACCGGCAGCGCACCCAGGGATTCCCTGCTGGCTTAGCAAATCATTCAAATTATCCACCACCAAACACCCACTCTGTGCCAGGGCTGGGGAACAAGCTCAAAGGTGTGAGACACAGACCCCAGCGCTGCAGCTGTGACATCTCGTAAGTCTACAGCAGGGAGACAACCCTGGCACAGGACGGATGTCACAGGGGAGGTGGCCCTTGTACTGGGACCTATTGAGGTGATACGGAGGACTCGGGTTGCAGACATGGTTCCGGGCCCGCCTGTCCTGGGTCCCTCACATTTACATTGCGTCTGGGATCAAGAAATGCACGCTCCCTTTCAGATCGAACGCGGTGGCTCCTTCCTTGCTGCTTCCTGCCATCCTGCGACACCCATTGGCCCAAAGCAGCGGGGAAGGGGGTCTCACGCCAAAGGCCTCCTCCATCCAGGGCTTGAGCGGGAGTCATCCAGCACTGTTCAGGGGGCAGGTGCTGGTCCTGGGCCCTGGGCCGCCCCCAGGGACAAGTGACTTCCAAGGGTCGGTGACAGCACATGCCTGCTTGCCCAGGGAGAAAGGGTTTCATGGGGCCAAACGGGTATAGTGACCACACTCTCAAGGGAACCCAGAAGGCTCCGAAGTCATGCTAGCGTCTAACAAAGTCAAATCACACGGACATTGTGATGACACGGCCGGCAATCTTAGGCCCACAGGTTCCACCACTCACCTGAGCAACGTCTCAAGACACAGCATGTTAGACCGATTTTCCTCCATCCACAGATGGGACTGCACCCAGGCCACTGCGGGATCACAAAGAAAAAGCGAAACCTCCCACTTAAAACCAAGAGGGTGGCTGATTTTGAAGAAGAGTGTCAGGCCAGTGCATGAGGGCGGTGATGGATCAGCCTGGACGAGGAGGGTGGAGAGGATAGCGGTTGCTCACGAGCTCCGGGAGCTGGGACACGGAATCAGTATCCTCAGGACATTGCAAAATTGTTACCTGTGTCTGGTTTGCACTGATTATGGGTCATATTTCTTTTATACTTAAAATGATCAAAATTAATTATCTTTCAAGAATCTCTAAAGACTTTTTAGGAAAACTGAACCACCAAAGGTAAAGGCCTCGGGGTCCTTGCTGACGGGCCCTGTTGATTTGCACAGACACAATTTCTGGTTGCTGTCTAACCAAGCCTTTTGTCTTACTTTCTGTCTTTCCCTTAAAAACCAGGCTTCAGGCGGGTGCAGTGGCGCATGCCTGTAATCCCAGTGGCTCGGGAGGCTGGGCAGGAGGATCATGAGTTCAAAGCCAGCCTCAGCAACTTAGGCCCTGTCTCTAAATAAAAAATATAAGAAGGGTTGGGGATGTGGCTCAGGGTTGAATCCCTGGTACCAAACAAAACAAAACAAAACAAAACAAAAAACCCAGACTTCACCCGGCCCTCTGGACGGCTGGGCAGACACAGGTGTACCGAGCACACACAACCATGTCGGCACCCTCTGCTGTTCCAGCGCTCCCGCCCCTAGTTTCCTGCTGCTGTTCTGTGTTGCTGGCCTGGACTTCCTGAGCTCCCCGCAGTGAGGCTGTCCTGTTTTTTAAATAATGATCCGCTGTGGGGTTGATCTCACCGTGCTCCTCGTGTTTCCCCATCCTTCCTTGAGGCTCACACAGAAGGGCCTTCCTGAGGGACAGTCTTCATTGTCCTTCCCCTGGCTTGTTGACTCTGGGTTCTCATCGTTTTTTCCTGAAATTAAACACAGGGGAAGGCTTCCTTTCTTCACAGCTGCCCGCCTCTCTCTTGGAGAAGCCCCTCTTGTCCCTGTATCTTGCCCCTCCCGGGGACTCACATGGAGCGCACCTGTCCTGAAGGACAGCTCTGTTGGGAGCCACGTCACCACTAAAACCCAAGCAGACTCAGCCCAGCACTTCCCCAGTGCCGAGAGTCCTTCTGCCTGAGTTTCTGTCATCCTGCCAAAGACACATCTGAATCGGGGCTGAAAGCTTGCAGGACATAATTTTCCATTTCAGGACTCCTTTCATTTTCACAGTAGCTCTGAGGTATACCGTGCAAAGACCAAAATTCCCCTTTAACAAAGACCTGGAGAGCAGGGTGAGTGCCGGTCATTCCTTGTGACACAGCCGGAAGGCTCTGTGTGTGGACGCAGCTGTGCAGGGAGCGGGCGGTCAGCTGAGAGCGGCCGCCAACTCCGTCAGGTCTCCCGTCAGGTCTCCGCGTTCCCTCTGGCAGGAAGGCCCTCCCGAGCTTCCTCTTGCCCAGGATCTTGACTAGCTACTCGAGTCCTGTGTTTGCCCAGGGGTGTGCTGGACGTCTGCTTTGGGGTCACCCCACAGAGAGATGCTGTGTCCCACTCTGTGCAGGGCCACAGCAGAGATGGTGGGCGCTGCTGGGGGAACCGTGACGGCACAGGGCACCCTTGGACGAATCCCGAGTGCCGCCAGGCCTCGCCCGAGGCTGCGAGGGGCTGGAGTACACGTCCTTTTAGGCCCTAGTTCCGAGGTGCAGGTTCTCATCCAGTTTCCAAGGAGGAAGGGCGGGTGGACGCGTGGGCGCTGGGTCGTCTCCTGAACTGAAACCGGAGATGGCCTTGTGATAAAAGCCAAGTCCACTGCGCTCCCCACTGCGGAGGGCCTGGCCTCTCACTCCAGGGGGCCGTGTCGACCCCGTCCTCTGCTTTACCCACCTCCCTCTGTTGGCTTCGGTGTTAGTCTGGTCCCTTATGGCCACCCTGCCCTGAGCCCGGCTCCCAGCACACGCCGTCCAGCCAACTTCCTCTTTTTCCCGAAGCACCTACTGAGAGAGACCTGATCAGCTGCGCTGCTGCCCTCAAGGTGCCACCGTAGTTGGAGGTTGTCCCATAGGCAGCTGAGATTATCTTTTCAGAGGGGGCTGAGGGCCTGTGGAGAACAGAGAGGCCCTGGGCAAAGAAGATGCCCTTAGAAAATGTGAGTTTGCAAAAGATAATCAGCGACCCAAAGCAATCTCTTCCTTACTTTCTTTTTTTTTTTTTTTTTGGTGCTGGGGATTGAACTCAGGACCTTGTGCTTACAAGGCAAGCACTCTACCGAGTGAGCTATCTCCCCAGCCCTTCTTACCTTCTTTAGAAACTACATTTAGTCAACTTTCTGTTGCTATGACAAAATACCCAAGAAAAACAACTTTAAAAAAATTTTTTTTAGTTGTCAATGGACCTTTGTCTTATTTATTTATATGTGGTGCTAAGAATCAAACCCAGTGCCTCATGCATGCTAGGCAAGTGCTCTACCACTGAGCTACAACCTAGCCCCCAAGAAAACATAGAGGAAAGATTTATTTTGGTTGAGTTTCAGAGGTTTCCGTCCATGGTCAACTGGTTCCATTACTTTAGGACTGAGGCAGGAAGACCATCACGGTGTCATGCCATCATGGCGTGACAACAAAACTACTCACCTCATGATGACCAGGAAACAGAGAAAGAGAGAGAAAAGAGGCCGGGACAAGATATAGTCTTCAAGGGCACATCTCCAGGAGCCTCCTTCCTTCAACTGGGTCCCACCTTCTACGGTTTCCACCATCTCCCGATAGTCCATTCAACTCTGAAACCATCAATAGCTAAGTCCATCCTTGAGCCCCGAACACTAATGAATCCACTGCTTCCCAAGAGCGCCACCTTTGAACATGACTGCATTGAGAACCAAGTTCTCAACACACAAGTCTAGATCCAAACCATCATAATATGTTCCTTACCAACGAGGGGAAAGTGTGGGACATTCACTCACTATTCTAGGGCCTTCTGTGTGCCTGGCACTGTGTTAGGCATGGGAAAGAGATTTCAAAGTTAAGGCTGTGGGGTGGAAAGAGATAAGAAAATGAGGGAGTCATTTTCCTGACAACTTAGGTTTCCCTTCTCACCCACACATAGGAAAAATGAAGTAGTGTGCATGCTGCGTTATGTTGTGGTCACAACACGGGTGAAAGAGACTGTCACGGGTTTTTCTGGGACTCTACTTGCTATTTATACCTTTCTTTGGGAAAATGTTTGTCATGACATCAAAGAAGTAAACAATAGTTTTTTCCTTGAAGAAAGTCAAAGACGGTTGAAGTTGGAGGAACAGGATGAGTCATTCTGGCCAAGCGGGTGGCAGACCCGGGCCCGCACTGCTCAGGAGCCCAGGCGTGCGTGTTGATTGTGGTTGTCTCTGTCAGTACGTATTCACAGCCCAGGAGCTGTTTGAGTGGGGGTCTGTGAAATGCTTACGTTTTTACAGTACTTCCGATACGTTAAAGTGTGCACGTGACTATCCAGAACAACCCACTCAGAATCTCTGGTACCAAATCAGGATTACCCTTAATCTTTTGTTAATTAAATGGCCAGTAACCTGTAGAGGGACAGAGCCTCAGAAAATCCCAGGTCACAAGGACAACACATGGGAATATACACCCAACACCAGAGCTGTGGTCTGAGCTTCCATGTGCAAAAACATGAACAAACACTTTTGGCTTTTGAGAAAGTTCACACATCAAGAAAATGTGGTTTTATCTGTTTGAATAGTCTTTTGTACCAGAACACATTTAGGGGTTGAATTCAGGGTTGCTTTACCACTGATCTACATCTCTAGCCCTTCTTTATTTTTTTTATTTTGAGACAGAGTCTCAATAAGATGCTCAGGGTCTCACTAAATGCTGAGTCTGGCCTAAAACTTGCGATCCTCCTGCCTCAGCCTCCTGAGTATTTGGGATTAAAGGTGTGTACCACCATGCCTGGCTTACACACCAGTTTTACTGACCCAATTTAATATATGGCAACCTTGAGCGCTAAGTGCCATTAAACTCACTTCACAAAGAAGGAAACTGGCAATGAGTGACTCGTCAACCCACAGAGTCTGTCACTCCCCCGAGGCATCTCCCTCCCTCCCTCCCACAACGCCACTCACCTCCTCTTCTACCTCAGCAAAACAATCTGAAAGTTTAAAACTTTAATCTCTGAACTCTATGAAGTTCATACTGATTTTTCCTAGAAGAGAATTAGTATAAACCTGATTTTCAGAATGGCATTTATGAACATTTTACAGAAAAGTGAATATTTTCCATAGAAAGTAATGGATTTTTGTTTACACGTCCCCTTTTTATTGTTTTTAGTCTGAGGGTAAAATTAGTAATAATCTAAATAATTATGCTAATACCTAATGGATATGGAGAATGAAAAATCCCCAAGATTGTGTGGCCTGGGGCTGTCATCTCCCAAGACAAAGGTTTCCCAGGTGCAGGCTGCAGACAGCGGGAGGTGTTTTATCACCTCTGAAGGAACCATCTCTAGGAGGCGTTGAGCTCCTTCAAAGTAGATCCTCTACAGACACTGTCCACAGACTGACCCCCCAAAAGCTCCAATTCCTGAATGCCCAAGGAAACAGGCTCACTGGACCACCCCTCAAAACAACCTAAATGAACCCAGGCCCTTTCTTTGTTCGGTGGCTCATTTCCCACCAGGAAGGTGGGTCCACTGTGGCCATTTCATCCCTGCATCCCCTGTTCGTGTGTGAAACTGTTCCCGAATAAACAGCTGAGATGACTTGTGAGGTTTGCTTCCTGCCTGGTCTTTTTGTGCTAACAGTACCAACCTGAAACAGCTTTAAGTGAATAGTCAATGTCTTAAGTTTTCATTTGGTTCTTCCAGTCTTTTCCTTGTTTCTTCTCTATCTGCTTTATTGGCAGTCAGTAGATTCAGCAGAAAGATGGGCCCGGACAACTCTGCTCACTAATAATCTAATTATTCCCTCCCTGTGTCACCAAGGGCACTTTGACCCATGGGCCTCAGTTTCCCCTGATGAAAGAGCCACCGTTTATTGTGTTCCAGTTGAACACTGGGTACTTTACACAGTCTCAACATCTTTCAGCCACCATCCTGGATGGTGAGTATTTTTCCCTAAGGGACTAGGAAGCAGGGACGTTCCTGAGTCTCAATCCCAGGGCCGACTCTCTGCGTGACTCATTACTTCTTCCTTCCACTGAAGCTCAGTTACCAGTAGACAACACCTCGGTGGGACATGTGTTATTGGAGAGAGGGATTTCATTGCTGGGACATTTTCATCTATTCATTTCCTTTCTTCTTAGTTCTTTAATTCCACAGAGAACAGAAAATCTCTTCCCTGCAGATCAGTTAAATCCATGTAACAGATTTCAGAGAGCATGACTCAAAGGGTTTTTAATTAAGAAAGCATTACAGTGTGTTTTATTTTTGAAGAGGAGCGGTGACCTCCGAGCAGCAAAATCAGGGATGAGAGAATGTGAAGGAGGCAGGTGCATGCTCTGGGACTCGGCCGTGCGGCTTGGAGAGGGAACAGCTTGTCCTTTCAAAAGCCCGTTCTGGGAGGTTACGTCTCTATGCTCAGGGGGAGGAAATGATCCAACAGAAAGAGTTATCTCTGTGGCTTTCTGGCCCATGTAGAAGTGGGAACGCTTCCGATGTGGAAAACCAGAGGTCTATGTCAGCGATCCCTGAGCGTCCCCTGGGGAGGTATGTGCAGGTCATCTGTGGCTGTGCCTGGTCCAGCTGGCTCCCTGCAAGCTCCCAGTGTCCCAGGCCACTCGGCCACAGCATCTGGCCACTCTGGGGTCAGGGAACTCAGAATTTTACTATTAGCACCAGTAGGACTGAATTAAAAAGGCAAATCGGCTAAAACCAAATAAAACCCAAGAATATGATAATGCAGCCCAAGTTAAATATGACTTTGGGTGTTTTAATTAAAATTTTTTGTTTGTTTGTTTACAGTTTATATACTTTTCTATCATGGTAGTGTTTCATGCTGATGCTGCGCTCTTTCCAGAATCTTGCTTTGCTCTCATGGCCACACTGACACTCCTGGCCGCCCCTCTGCTGGCTCCTCCATCTTGGCTGGGTTCTCTTTTCCTTCTGGTCCTTGTCTGTGGGTGCTCTGGTGCTCTACCTATGGATCCCTACCTTCCTCATGATAGGCACAATTGCTTAGAGAGATTGTCTGTGGTCTCCAGCCTCCAAGATCGCCCTCAAAGGCCTACACTCTGGTATCCACGCCCCTGTGAGGCCAGGAGTAGCAAATAAATCATTGCTTTGAACTCCACAGCCTTGGACAGTGAGACTCTCTGAGAATCTCTGGGTGCAATGATGCTGAAGGACACGCCCATTTGCAGGTGGCTGCTCTTAACGGGGCAGATTCCATGCCTGGTGTGGAATTTATTGGTTCCACAGCTTTGGATTCAGATGCTTGCTCCCCTGGGGTGAAAGCAGTACGGGTGTGCTCCATAGCTCTGGGGTGCTTGCTGTCCAGAGCAAGGGAAGACCTCACATGAGTAGATAAGCCCCACTTAGCCTGTTCCTGCTCAACTTTACTTTTTATTTACCTTGAAGGACTCTTTCTCACAATTAATCCATTGATGTGATTGCCTATAAAGTAAAGGTTCATGGTTTTTTTCCCTTTGTTAGGAATCAGACCCATCAGGCCTGATCCACCCACCAGGCCCTGGCTTTTAAGCTATTTTTGTGTCTTTGTTCTTCATTTCTTAGTATTTCCTAAGACTTTTATTTTCTCAGCTGGCTCACAACCTCCATTCAGGTATCTGCTCCCTCAGTGTGCAGGACATAGGAGACTGGGAGACTCTCCTCCCACGTTGTGCTCGCCTGGTCTCTAGCAGAACTGATGACATGTCACTTTTGAGGTTAGACTGTAAATGTCGGTGGCTCCCTTCTTGGGCCTGAGGCTTTTCTTCCCCTCCTGCTTATTCACTTGGGAGGGGGTGACCTAGCAAGGAACTAAGGCCTCCTGCCAAAGCAACATGAGTGAGCAGGGTAGGGAATCCCTGCAGCCCCATTACCATGACTTTACCTGGAGGGAGACCACAGAGCTCGTGAGGCAGGAGAATGCTTGTTTTAATCTGCCAAGTGTGGGGTAATTTGTTAGCTAACAATAGACGAAACACCCATCTGTTCTCGTGTCTTCAACTACACCTTCCAAATTTAATCTCTCATTCTGGGTTCCTCCCAGATTCACAGCCTCCTGAGTATCCTGCCCAAATCAAAGCCTCCATCTTCTCAGATCTGGTCCTGTTCCCGCAGCTCTGGTTAAGTCCCTCCTCCCCAGCACCCCACGTCCAATGGCAGCACTGCCTCCCCCCCCCAGCTCTCCTTAGCTCTGGTCTCTGTCTGTCCCCTGATCCTACACACGGCTACCAAACCAGCCATCCCTCCCACTCACAAAGGCCACTGTGGATCCCTGTTGCTTAGACAGTGATCCCAGCCCTGGTTCCCCAAAAAGCACTTGGCGGCAGAGACCCTGGGAGTCCCATCTCTGCCACTTCAGTAGGCACCTTACGTGAACTCTCTGCTTCTCATTTTCTCTGTTGTGAAAGATAGCCCCTCGCCGTCCACTGCACAGGGTATGAAGTCAGACGAGAGTGATGCAAAGCCCCTCCGCAGCAGCCTGAGGTCCTTAGCTCCATCAGCTCCCCAGCACCCTGGACCAGGCAAGCCCACCGTCCTGCTCCCAGCGTCTCCCCTCCTCCGTCCAGCCCTTGCCCACTGTTCAGCTCAGTCTAGGAACATTTATGAGAAGGAGTCGGCATACGCATTCCTCCTTAAGGATGGTGGCAGAGGACCCCCGCTTAGTGTAGCGCCTTCTCCTCTCAGCTAGTTGGCAAGTTGTAATGCACTGTGTCTTAGGTGATGGCCATTTCTTTTTTTCCACATTTTTATTGGTTCCTTATGGTGGGATTGTTGTTGCACATTTGTACCTGTGTTCGCTATAGCAACAGAATTGGCCAATACCACTCCCCACGACTTCCCCCGCCCTCCCCGTTTCCTGCCCCTTGGGTCGATTCCTCTACAGTTCTCCACTGGTTTTTCATGTATCCTCTCCCACCTTTCTTTTCCTTTTTCCTCTCTAGCTTCTGCATATGAGAGAAAACATGTGACCCTTGAAGAGTTTGACTTACTTCACTTAAACATGATGATCTGTATCTTCATCCAACTTCCTGCAAATGACGTAAGTCATTTTTCTTTATGGCTGAACAAAACTCCATATACACACACCACATTTTCTTTACCTACCCTTCTGTTGATGGACACTGAGGCGGGTTCCATAGTTTGCCTGTGGTGAGTTGTGCTGCTATGAACACAGTTATGCATGTGTCACTCTAGTGTGATGACTTTGATCCTTCAGGGTAAATACTGAGCAGTGGTACAGCTGGGTCATATGGTGGTTCCTTGCCTGTCTTTTGAGGAGCCTCCGTACTGATTTCCACAGCAGTCGAACTCACTCACAAGCCCACCAACAGTGCCGTGGCGTTCCTTTTTCTCCACATCCTCTCTGGTGTTTGTTATTGTTTGTGTTCTTGATGGCTGCCGTCTGACTGGAGTGAGATGAAATCTCAGTGTAGTTCTGATTTGCATTTTCCTGACTGCTAATGATGTTCAATGTTTTTTTCGTATATTTTTGGCCATTTGTGTTTCTCCTTTTGAGAAGTGACTCTTTAGTCCTTTTACCCATTTGTTAACCGGGTTACTTGACTCTTGGTTATTAAGTTCTTTAAGCTCTCTATATTCTGCATATTAATCCTCTGTCAAAAGCATAGCAGATTCTCTCCCCTTCTTTAGGTCCCCTCTTCACATTCCTAATTGTTTCCTTTGCTGTGCAAAAGCTTTTTCTTTTGATGCCACCCACTTACTCTCTCTTGGCATCATCTCCTGAGCTTCAGGAAGTCACCTCCTGGGCCTGCAAGCTGGGATGCTGGCCCTAGGTTTCCTGGTAGGAGTTGCCTAGTTCTGTGACAATGGTTCTTACGGTGCATTGCCTGCTGTGCACCAGACCCTCAGCTGTGAACTTTGTGCACTGTCTGCCTTCACCTTGCTGCTGTCTGAAGGCAGATGTCTTCAGCCTCAGCTTGTTGGAAAAGAAACTGAGATTCAATCCGGGACAAGAAATCTGGCCAAGGGCATGCGCCTAGAAAGCTGTGGAGCCAAGGGTTGAGACAGACCCAGCTCTGGCTCTTAACCTCTCATTCCTCTTCTGCACCAGGTACTGGCCTTGTCCCTGCCATTGGAGCTGGACTGTGGCCAAGTGGGCATTACTGAGTCCTTAGGCATTGTCCCAGGCTGTGTGTATGCGGCCAAAGGCAAAGTGGAGTAGAGAAAAAAATAAATTGAAGGGGAAAAGCAAATAAAAGCCAATACCCAAGGCCTATTATTTTTTAAGATGGAAAAAACTTACTGTGTTTATATGCTAAAGGAAAAGAGCCACCAGAGTAAGGATAGCTGGCATGACCAGGCGGATCCGCGTGCCAGGAGCCCGCTGCCTGGAGCACCGCCCCAGGATCCCGCTGGCCTTCCGCAACACAGTGGTGAAGCAAGTGCTGCGGTTACCTTGATTCTTTGCAGATGAGGAAGGTGAGGCCGTGTCCAAGATCAAGGAGGACTGGGGCCTCAGAATCGGGCTCTGAGTGCCCCTCGTGCTGTCGGAGGGTGTGTGCTGCACCGTTTTAAATGGGAGGCGCGGCTAGTGACCTGCCCAAGGCCTGCATCCTCCCTCCGAGCCCTCGAGCCCTCGCGCTTACCTTGAATCAAGGCGCAGGGGAGTCCTCCTCGCCTCCCTCAGCCTTGTTTCCACCGCTTCTCATCAGGGAGGAGCGAGCTCGGAGCTCAGGAAAGCTGCCTCCTGGGAGCCGTGGCTCAGGTCCCTACCACCCTCCTGAAGCCTCCCGGGACCCTGCGGATCTGGCAGTTACTCCCGGCTTTTGATGATGGAGTCTGGTTCCTCTTCCATGAGGCAGGCCCGGTCCTACACAACACTCACTCACTGAACGAGGCAACTGCATTTTTGTAATTTTTTAAAAATTATGATGCACACAATACTTTGGTTTCATGATACACATTTTTCAAAATAATCAGTACAAATAGAAAAAAACGTTGGAAGAAGCTAGGAAAGGCCATGTAAACTCTCGACCAACGAGAAGCTTGGAGTGCAGAGATCACCAGGGGAAGATGCTGAGCATGTCATTCACCTGAAATGCACTTGCTGGGTCCTATTTTGTAAAGCACCATCCCACAGGCCTTCTGGCAGTCCTTGCTCACTCTCAAGGGACAGTGGACCTAGTGTAAATAGGGGAGGTGGTTCCTTTCATTAACAAGAGGCCTGGGCACCGTGCAGGAGCCCAACAGTGGCCTCAAATCCAGGTTCCTTGGACCTCCTCTTTCCCCATTCCCATCCTCTGGCCTCTCATCCTCATCAAAGTCACCTCATGATTGTGAGCCATGCCACTTCTGTGTTCAAGGCTGGAGAAGGAGGGAGGAAGGAGCAGGCACCAGCAACTGCTCTGCTCTCACCAGAACACCAAAGCTGTGCCCACGGGCCTTTCTTCAGCCATCCTATTTGCAAAGAAAGGTGAGAAATCAGTCAGTTAGCTCTTCCAGTCGTAGATCTATGGGAGAGGTGAGCAAAAGACACACTCCCCAATTTACAGATGAAAAAGCAAGTGTGTTTCTTGTAACTACTCAGCCACCAAGGGGCAGAGCTGGAGCACAAACCCAGGTCTGTGTCCAGTCCCTGCGGTGATTCTACTGTACAGAGTGCTCAGCCTCTCTGCATGGTGCCACAGATCAGGAAGGGGACAAAAACAGACAGCAAAGGGGGTGTATTCTAAGTGCGGCACTTTTTAAACCAGTAATTTCAATTAGTATTTTATCATTGTTGTTTAATAAAATAATTATTATTCCATCTGCAAGTTCATACATGTGAACAACAACTAAGTTTTAAAATATTGATTAGGCACTATTTAATTGCAAAACTCTGCAGGGAAACCTTTATTTTTAAACCATAAGAGATTGGTCAAAAAAACTGTAGCATGTATCATAAGGTAGGATAGTCAGAAATAAAGTTTCAGAAGAATAACATCATTTAAAATATCTCATTAAATAAATAAGTGAGGGGCTGGGGAGATAGCTCAGTTGGTAGAGTGCTCACCTTGCAAGCACAAGGCCCTGGGTTCGATCCCCCGCACCCCCCAAAAAATAAATAAATAAATAAGTGAATCAATAAGTAAAATAAGGAAATGTTACCCTCCATATTTTAACATATATTTTATTTATAAAATCTAGATGTAAGGATGGCAAAAATGTTCAGTGATTATATTTAGGTGATGAGAATCATGACACTTTGACTTCCATCTTTGAAAGTTTTTGTAATATAAGTTTTAATAGGTTTATTTGGAGTATAATTTGCATACAGCAAAGTTCAGTATCTTTCCATATATGACCAATACATATAGTTACATATTACAGTCTAAATATAGATGGCCCCAACTTGCAATGTTTCCACTTATAATTTTTCAACTTTACGATCATCAAAGTGACGGGCACTCTGTGGAAACCACCTGGAGCCTTTGTCTTTGTTTATTCCAGGGCTAGCGTTGGCAGTGGACGCTCCTGCGTCATGCTGGGCCGTGTCAGCTAGTCATGGCTGCAGATCCTGTGGTCACAGGGTGAATGGTGACACACTGCTGGGTGTTGCTGGCCTGTGAGGCTAGCGCGGTAGGTTGGCGTGCTAAATGCACTTGCGGCCTCTGCTGGGCCTGTTGGAATGTGCCCCGTGGTCAGTCGAAGGGCGTCTGTCAGGCGCATTTCCTCTGCCCAAGAGACTGCTCCCCCTGGTCCTTGGTCCTCGGCTACCACTGATCTGATTTCCGTCTTACTCTTTTTGCCTTTCCGGGAATGATATATAAATGAAAGTATACAGCAGGCAACCTTTCATTTCTGGCTTTTATCAATTAGCTTCAGTGCTCTTGAGGTTCATCCCTGTTGTTCTGTTTTCAAATAGTTCCTGTTGATTGATGAGCAGCATTCGGCATGGATGGACCAGAATATGTTTGTATTTTTATCAGTGGGTGGACCTTTGGGCTGTTTCCAGTCTTGGCCTAATAAGAATGTACTAGTTTTTCTAGGCTGCCATAACTAAGGAGCACAAACCACGGGGCTAAGCCAACAGAAATGTGTTGTCTAATGGCTCTGAAGGCTAGAAGTCCAAATGGAGGTGACAGCAGGGCTGGTTCTTCCCAGGGCTGTGAGGGAGGGATCTGCTCCAGGTCTCTGTCTGACTCGTAAGTGGCCATTTTTATGCTCTCGTGGCCTTCTCCTGGCATTCGTGCCTGTGTCCGAATTCCCCCTTTTATAAGGCACTGGTCATATTGGATGGAGGACCCCCGTCTCCACCCTGACTTTGTCTTAATTAATTACATCCGCAACCACCTATTTTCAAATAGTGCCACCTTCTGAGATCCTGGGGGTCAGGACTTCAGCATATTAATTGGGTTAGGGGTTTGATTCCATTCATAATAATAGTAAAAGTGTGGCAAACATTTGCAATTAAGTCTTTGTGCAGTTGCACGTTTTCTCTTGCGTAATAAGCAGGAGTAGAATCAATGGGTCATGGATAGTATGTTTAACTCTACAAGAAAGAGCCAGAACAGATGTGCTGCTCTGTGTTCCCAGCGGCCATGTGTGGGAGCGCCTGTCCTCTCCGTCCTGGCCAAGAGCTGGTAGGATGGTGTGGTCAGGTTTATAAAACCTGTCGTTGCTCTAACAGGTTGTGTTGCCATCTTGTGATTTTAATTGCATTTGTCTCTCTAAAGACTAATGATGCTACTTATCACCTGGAACTTTGGTGAGGTGTCTACTTTTTCCCATTTTTTAAATTGGGTTGCTGATTTTCTTATTGGTGAATCATGAGAGTTCTTTATATATTTTGGATACAAGTCCCTTAGCAAACATGATTTGTAAATACTTTCGAGCAGTCTGTAGCCTGTCTTTTTATTTTATTGAGTACCTTTTGAAAAATCAGAAGATTAAAATTTTGATAAAGTTCAATTTATATTCTTTAAACTTTTTTTGTTTATGCTTTTTGTGTCTTTCTATTTCCTGGAACTGGGGATTAAACTCAGGGGTGCTCTACCACTGAGTAACAACCCCAATCCTTTTAATTTTTTATTTTGAGAGAGGGCCTCACTAAGCTGCTGAGGCTGGCCTTGAACTTGTGATCCTCCTGCCTCAGCCTCTTGAATTGCTGGGATTACAGATTTGTGCCACTACACCTGGCTTTTGTGTCTTATGGAAATATTTGCCTAACTGGACACACAGAGATTTTTCCTTCTGTCTTCTAAAAGTTGTATATGTTAAGTTTTATAGGTAGGTCCATTTGAGTTAAGTTTTTTTATGTGGTATGAAGTATTTTCTCCCCAAATGTCAGCTAAGTTGTTTTGTTGTGGAAAGATAAGCACTAGATAGTTGGAAATGAGAACAAAGTGACTTTCAAAGCAAATCTTGGTTTATAAGAAAAACAGGAAATCGCATGTTAAAGAGATAAGAAGGGACATGAGAAAAAAAAAAAAAGAAATAAAGAAGAAGAAAAGAAAGAAAAAGCAGATTTTTAAAAATGTCTGAAAAAGGTAGTTCAAGGTCCAGGACAGGACTGCATCTTAGAGAAGAGGGACAGGCAGCGTGCTAGGCAGAGGACCTGTGGGAGAGCTGGCAGGCGCCTCTGAGCTGTGGCCTGAGCGGTTTTTCTCCTAGTGGGAAGGAGATTCCTAGGGCAGGAAGTGTTTTTTTAGTTTTCTCTGCTTTCTGAGCTAAAAAAGAAAGTCACAGAGGCGGGGTGCAGCTCGGTGGTAGAGCCCTTGCCTAGCATGCTTGAGGCCTAGGGTTGGATCCTCAGCACTGCGAACAAATACACAAAGTTACTGACTTAAAAAAAAATTACACGGAGACTTTGGGACTGTCACAGTGTGACCCCATGGGAGCCTTTCATTAGAGAATGAGAACTAGCAGCAAAGTGACCAGCTGCACAACACAGTGCAGATGGTTAGGACAGGCAGATCTCCGTACCCCAGCCCTGAGCAGAAGCTTCTAAACATCTTTCTGGAAGGATGGAAAAAATAAGAGTTAAGTGGTGATACTTAATGCTTGGATTGAAGAGGAGAAGAGAGCCTAGCTCGGCCTAGGTGGTTATATTTCTTTGTCTTCTTTCCAATTTTTTTAAAATAGCAAAATAGTGATGGGGAAAGTTACATTCATGTTTAAACTTTTTATTGTTGAATCATACTTCTGACTTTCAGTCACATCTGGATTGAATTTGCCACTGGGGGCTGTTGCCAGAGACAAGGATTCAATATTTACTTGGTAATATCGACTGCGATCACCAGCGGAGCGCCAAGCAGGAAGCCATCGCTCTTCAGGGCTGGCCTGTGCCTCTGATTAATGCCGTCCAGCAGGCATCTCCTCAGAGCGCCTTCAGAAATAACATGCACCCCGATGGACAGACAGAGGCAGGAGACAGAAGGACGAGAGAACAGGGCTGTTAGCAAGAGCCAACCCGTTAACAGAAACGGGCTGGATAGAATCAAGCCACGGTGGCCATCAACCAGCCCTTCCAATATAATAGAGAAGAAGAAATCATTCCAGATTTTAAAAGTAGACCCATTGGAACATCAGCTGCCTGCTTCTGGGAAAGCTATTTTCTTTCCCACTAAGCACCCCCACCCCGCCCCATGTAGGGCGTATCGTTCAGGATTCAAAAGCTGCCGCCAAGTTTCTAGGATAAACAAGACTTTGTGTCTCTAGAATGAGTTCTGTCTTGAAGGCTGGTTTGGTTTGGAAACAGGGGCAAAGGGAAGGGAAGAGGAGCTCCTAATGAGGTTCAAATGCCTGGTTTTGTTCTGGCACTAGCGTTTCTCTGGGTAGAGGCACATGTAGTACTAAGTCACTCTGCCCAAGCACTTGAAGAACTGAGTGTAAAAACCCAGGAGTGGGGATTGGGCTCTGGCCACACAGCCTGGTCACAGACGACGGCATGAGCTTGGGGGAACTGTAAACTTCTGGGGGAGGACAAGCTTTTTAAGAAAGCCAGGAAAAAACTGACACTACTTTTGAAGGAAAAGTACAGACAAGAAAATCCCCAAGGAACATAGCAGATAGAGAACCTGAGTCTGAACAGAGAGGAGAGAACATGGGGCATGGCTGCCCCTTTGTTGCTATTGGCTGATGCCTGTTTGAAATGGGGACTTCCACACTTCTAAGTCACCTTTACAATGCTGAAGAAGCCCCTGAACTCAAGGAAGGTGAAATGACAACCAGAAGTTCCCCCGCAAGGTGAATAGGTTCAGTGCAGTGCCTGTCAGTAGATTGATGGTTAAAGGAATACAGTTGCAAAAAAATGTTCTTTCCCCAGTTTCCGTCAACAAGAAGCCATTGTTCACTGAGCTAGTTAGTAACATTTTTGTTTCATTAAGAAAAAAACTATTTTTCATGGTGCTGAAGGATCTACTTTTTTGTTCTTCATTTTACCGAGATCAAATTGCCTGACATGAGTGAGGCACTGGTTTCGATTCTTGGCACCGCATATAAATAAGTAAATTCAAGGTCCACTGACAACTAAAAAAATATTTTTAAAAAAGTACTTTGACTTGGAGCTAAAATGCTTTGAAACATGGTTCTGATGATTGCAGCAAGGTGTTTAAATTAATGATATTTTAAAATCTATAAGATTTGATATAAAAGAGTGAGTGGTAACTGGGTTTTTCTCAGTGGTCCAGTGCTTCTCATCCCTACAAGAGATTAGTGCATCTCAAGGTTGATGGACCACAGTCCCCTGAGCACTGTGGGTCAGACTGTTCTTTGGAGTCGGGTGCTATGTGCACTGTGAGGCATTTAGTGCTTCCCCAACCAGACTCCAACAGTGTCCCACCATTAGCTACGAGGACCAAAAATAATGACTCCTCAAGACAAAAGTCCTGTGAGCCACTGGCTTATCTTTCTTTCTTTTCTTTTTCTTTTGGTACCGGGGATTGAACCCACTGAGCTACATCCCCAGCTCTATTTTGTATTTTAATTTAGAGATAGAGTTTCAACTGACTTGCTTAGGGCCTCACTAGGTTGCTGAGGCTGGCTTTGAACTCAAAATCCTCCTGCCTCTGCCTCCCAAGCCACTGGGATTACAGGTGTGTACCACCACACCTGGCTGCCACTGGCTTATTTTAATAGTGTTAAGAGGAACTACTTCAGATTCACCTTCTGTCACAGGAGAAAGAAAGTAACTTTGTTCATTTCCTAAATACAATCAATAATAGAGGGTTTTATGATGTCCAGATAACACACAATAAGCACCCAGACTGTGCCTGGCAGGCCTGCAGTACTTATGAAGCCAGAATTAAGGACAGGTAGTTAGTGTAGAAATAGGGGATCAGGTCAAATCGAGGAAATGGAGGCCCTAAAGCCATCTGCCTCTGGAAGTTGGAGACTGCCCCTGGAAGAATGGAATGTCACCAAATTTACCTGCCTTTATCAAGGACTGCAAACAAGGAGCTGTTAATTGGTGCCCCCTGGGCCCTTATCTGCCTGAATCACCCTGGCCCTCCCACTGCCCATGGCTTCTCACTTAATGAAAAACCAGGCTTAGTCACGTAGGCAGGAAGGAGAGATTAGGGGGAGAGAACTGGAGAACAAAAGAGACTTTAACCTATAAAAGATGTAGGGCGCGCTCACTTCTTGGGACTTTAGAACATCAGCCATGGCCCCCTTCTTCCTGCTGGGAGAAGTCTGTATTATTACCTTTAAATAAAACCTGCTTAATATGCTTGCCTTGGTGTGCTTCTCTAGTGTTCAATCTTCAACATTAGAAGGAGCAGGACTCGTCACCGGTAAACGGCGGTATCACTTACAAAGACCATATTGATGATGACGATGATATGATGATGGTGACTTTGAAGGTGACATGAAGAAGGGCTAGGACCATCAGGAAGGAAGGCAGAGCAAAGTGAGAGGGACAGGATACGTGCTGCGTTCCCACGCTGGGAGGTGTGTGGGCTCAGCTGTCTCTCATTCCACACTGCTGGCTTGTGACCAGGGAGGAGGCAGGGCAGAGGGAAGCAGCCACATGGGGGGATTTGAAGGGTTTTTCATCAAATACTGGGTTTTCTGATTCCAGTTATTCCAAGGTTTAACTTCCCTATCCACAAGCATCTTCTGGTAGCAATTAATATAGACTTGGCTTCGTAAAAAGTACACGCCCATCAGACAAAACAGAATTTATTTCCAGGACAGATCTAGAGAAAGAAGATGTCATGCTATTCACCGATGTGGTGATACTTGAGACTTCCTCACATTGCACTTAGACTTAATGAAGTCCGCACCCATTTTGCACAGATTCAGCAAATATTTAATTGGAGTGAGGCACTCGGCACTGCCAGCTGTGACACTCGGGTCAGCTTTATTACAGTGACAGCAAGGTCTCCTGAGGTCATCCTTGTCCTACACATTTAAAGGGAAAACATGAGACTCGGCGAAGACAAGCGAGCTGTCCAGGATAGCTCAGGTTATTCTGACGGGGGAGCGCAGGTCTTCTTCCGTGGCTCTTTCTGCCAGTCCAGAGCTGCTGCTCATGAACTTGCACACTTGAAACTCTCCAGAGCACTCGCTTTCCTCCTTTTTCCCCCCTCCTTGGTTGCTGGGACCTGTCAGTGACAGCTGCTTCTTGCTTGTCCTGCGGAAGGAGCCAGAGCCCCAGAGGCTGTGGATGGAGTGCTACTTGGAATCTGGCTGCAGCACTGAGTACCACCACTCAGCTGGTCCTTCATCACAGAAAGTGAGGGACCCTCAGGGGTGGCAGTAGACCTTGCCTGGGGCCAGGCTGATATCAGCCAGTTGGGTATTTGTGAGCACAGCGACACCGATTTTATTTTAGTTGAACTAGTGCCTTCTCTTGGTAAACAGTGGCTGCCCCACGCCCAATTCTCCCCGCTCCTTGCTGTGCCAGTTTTAAGACTTTGGCCATTACCCTGCCTTGGGTGAGTGCTTTTAATGTTTTTGGCTAATGACTGAGTTCTACAGAGAACTCATCGGGCCTGCAGGCCACCCCAGGGAGGTGGAATAAGAGGACCAACTTGCCAATCATATGGGTTAAATGGCTGCTGAAGGCAGGAAGAGATTAAGAGCAGCGGAGTGGAAATATGGTTGAACTTTCTGTGCACCTGGCCTTGGTGATCATTGCCACCTTTCCTCATCCTTGATCCAAAGAGAAGGGGAGAGGAGAAAGGAGAAGGAGGCGCCCAGGAGAAGGGAGAGAGCCTCTGGCCAAGGGGAGTTCCATAATTATTTGTGACTGGATCAATAAATGACAAGTAGAGGTACAGCCTCAAGGTGTTTGTTTTTGTGACCATTAAATAATAATCAACCAATGCAGCACATGTAAAGCAGCAGCTCTGGGTCAGGTCTGAGCTGGGCACGAAGTGACTCAAACATGGTCTTACCAACCAGGGACTGCATCGACTCAGAGGGGAACCGGGTGGGAAAGGAGGAACATCTGCAGCAAGGCGTTGATGGACCACGGAAAGGTCTGGAATTAACAGCGCTGCCATGACAACGGCGTCCGCAGAAGTACAACCACCAAGCTCCGCAGACTGGGCGCCACCGGCCCGCCCACCGGCCCTTCTTGCTGCCCCGCCCACCAACCCCCCCACGGAGCGCAGCCCCGCCCACCTACCCGCCCCATGGAACGCAGCCCCGCCCCGCTGCTGGGCGGCTTGGAGAATTCATGGCGTCTGGCAGGTGCGGCCGCGCTGGGTGCTCAGAGCCCAGCGGAGTCGCGGGCGTGGCGGTTAAAGGCTCTGCCGCCTCCTGGAATTCTTCCTGGTTATCCCGGGGCTTGCTATGTGCAAGGGACTCCTAAGGGGACACGGAACCTGGAATTCTTCCTGGTTATCCCGGGGCTTGCGATGTGCAAGGGACTCCTAAGGGGACACGGAACCTGGAATTCTTCCTGGTTGTCCCGGGGCTTGCGATGTGCAAGGGACTCCTAAGGGGACACGGAACCTGGAATTCTTCCTGGTTGTCCCGGGGCTTGCGATGTGCAAGGGACTCCTAAGGGGACACGGAACCTGGAATTCTTCCTGGTTGTCCCGGGGCTTGCGATGTGCAAGGGACTCCTAAGGGGACACGGAACCTGGAATTCTTCCTGGTTGTCCCGGGGCTTGCGATGTGCAAGGGACTCCTAAGGGGACACGGAACCTGGAATTCTTCCTGGTTGTCCCGGGGCTTGCGATGTGCAAGGGACTCCTAAGGGGACACGGAACCTGGAATTCTTCCTGGTTGTCCCGGGGCTTGCGATGTGCAAGGGACTCCTAAGGGGACACGGAACCCACGGCGAGCAGAGCAGCCGCCAGCCCGTGTGCCTCGCCTTGCTGTGCGCGTGCCCCTGGCGCTTAGGAGCGCTGCCCCGCTGCCCAGCACGCGGCACCGGCTCTGCGTGTCCCCAGCGCCTGTCCCCCGTGAACGCCCCTCGTCCGCCCAGGCTCCGTCCATGGTGCTCCGTGTGTGTGACACGCGAGGTGTGCCCAGGTGAACACGTCCACCCCGCGGGGAGCCCGGGCAGCCCTCCTTCGGCACGTACCCCCGTGCGTGACCCACCACTCATGCTGACACAGGAGAGCGGGGCAGAACTGCGCCCTTCACGTTGTCCTTTATAAGGAACGAGTCCTTCCTCGTCGTCAGTGAGCCAGAGCCCGAGTTGGGAGACTGCCTGCGTGACCCAAAGTGGAACAGAGAAGTTTGTGCCACCTCACCGCTAGCACCCATGAGCTAGGAAGTACGAGAACAAAGCTCTTGTGATGAGTACTTAACACTGGGATTGCGGAATGCAGGTTGAATGCATAATGCAGTTTATTGTAATGATTAAATGTTTAGAATTTTCTTTGCTTAGAATCATTGCTTCTATAAAGCTTTAAAAAACTTTTTAAGACGGTCAATTTTACCATCTTACACCTTCTGACGTGCCTAGCTCTGTGGCGTCAAGAATGTTACTGTGCAGCCATCACTACCGTCCATATCCAGAACTCTTTCATCTTGCAAAACTGAATTTCTCCGGTTAATTGTTAACTCCCCAATCTCCCTCGCTCGGGCTGCTGGCATCACAGTTCTGCGTGCCTTGTAGGAGCGACTCACACAGGCTTGTCTTCCTGTGACTGGCTTATTTCCTTACATCATGTCCTCAGGATCCATCAGGGTTGCAGTGTGTTAGAATTCCTCCCCTTCTTTAGGGCTGGGGATAATATTCCACGGTATATATGTTCCACATTTTGCTTAGCCATTCACAAGCATCCATGGACACTCAAGTTGCTACCAGTCCTTGGCTATTGTGACAGTGCTGCTGGGACCCTGGGTAGCAAACATGAGTTGCTGTTTTCCATGTTTTTTGGTCTGTACAGGGAAGTAGACTTTGTGGATCATACGGCAGTTCTATTTTTAACTTTTTGAGGAACCAGCATTCAGTTTCCATAATGGCTGTACCCGCTTACACTTCTGCCAGCGGGCAAAGGGTTTCAGTTTCTCCTCACCCTCACCAGCACTTGTTATTATTTTTTACAGTACCCACCTAACGGATGTGAAGTGCCATTCCATGATGCTGTTATGCTTTCTACTTTTTTTCTATGCTTTTGAAAGGAAATTAGTTTTGAAGGGAAAAAATGCCTTAAAGTCTTACTGCTTTCTGAACAAGTGCCCCCACATTATAATTCTGCACTGGGTCTTGGAAATCATGGAGCCAGCTCTGCTGATGGGCAGGTGGGGATAACATGTCAAGGGCTTTGGCGGACCCAGGTTGATGAGGCTTCTCTCTAAGGAAGTCCTGGTCACCTCTTTCCTATCTATGCTGACTGGACATTGAAAAACAGACTCAGTGAAAGTTGGGGGATTTATTTAAAGGGGAACTGACCTGGTGGCTACTTTCTGGGTTTCAGCTTCACCTCGTCACACACCAACTGTGTAAGTGCCAGGCAAACTGTCAAACCTCTTTTGAGCCTTGATTGCAGTGGGTGGTGGGTCTGGTGTCCAGGTAGGGAGGTGGGACAGGTCCCAGGGTGGGCCAGTATTATCTTGGAAGGCACTGGCCTTATTTTTTTGAAGCCACAGCATGGCTTTAAAGCTTGCAGGGGAAACAGGACTTTGCCTTTCAACACGGGTACTTCACTTCCGCAGACCAGAGGGCTCTGGGAAACCTGAGGACTCAGGGTTCTCAAGTGTACCTACCAGACACCCCCATCCCATCTCCAGGTGCTATTCCATCCTGACCAGGGCCTGGAATTTGGCTGAGGAGACCTGCTGAGGCTGAGAAGTCATCCTTTTTCCAATGTCAGCTGCCTTACACTCAAGCCTGGGTCTGACCTTCAGCTCTCTGTCCTCCAGCTTCAGGAAATGAAGGTCTCTTTAAATACTTCCAATGAGTTTTTCTAATTCTCACATTTTTCTTTAAATTCCTGGCAATTGCTTGCACCTGTCACTTTCCGTTTTCAAAGCTCTGGTATTCGGCAGCAGCTGTCTCCTTCCAAATCCTTACAATTACTGTGTCTCCTGTTCCTTCCAAATGCACGCCATGCTGCTTACTCTGTGCATCCCCTCCCCTTGGTCCCTCCCACTTCACTGGAAGTGAACATTTTACCAACTGCACTGTTACTGTGTGTCAGAGACCAGTGGTATCAGTACTCAACATAGGCACCAGTGTCATCTTTCATGTTGCTGTGACCACACACCTGACAAGAACAACTTAGAGGAGGATGAGCTTATTTGGGGCTCACAGACTCAATGGTCTCAGTCCATAGATGGCTGACTCCATGGCTCTAGGCCCTAGATAAGGGGGCACATCATGGGGGACGGGCCAATGGAGAAGAGCTGCTCAGCTTGCAGCGGATCAGGAAGGAGGGCAGGAAGGGGCCTCAGGGAAGATACACCCTTCTAAGACAGTCCCCCTGAGTGGCCCACCTCCTCCAGCCACACCCTCCTGCCTACAGTTACCACCCGGTCAGTCCATTCAAACTAGGAGGGACCAAGCAGGTTACAGCTCTCACGATCTAATCATCTCACCTCTGAACATCCCCGATTAACAGGGACTCCTGTGGGGGAACTTCATGTTCAAATGTCCTGTGATTCAATCCTTACGACCCTCCCATCAGAGGGCGATCGATTCCAGAATCCCTGTCTTAGAATTGGTTTTCTAGGATCAACCACCTCTGGTAACAACCATGCTGAGTTCCTCAGGAACAGTCTGATACAGTGATATAGAGGTGTGTGATTCATTGTGGGGATGCTCAACATCTCTGAGGAATGAAGGAATGCAGGACACGGAGGGAAATAGCCAAGAAAGGATGTGGTTGTCTAGGTAGTCCAGGGGTGGGTGTGGCCTCTGACACTTGTATGATGAGTTATCCCACCTTGAGACCAGGGGCTCAGTCTTTTGGGCCCCAGTATTGGCTAGTCTTTGGCTCCAGGGTCCCCCAGGGGATGGATAGAGTTCCTAGGTGAATGTTCCCTTTGGCTGAGAGCAGTTCTCAGAGAAGGAGGCAACTGGGAGCCATTAGCAACATCTAGAAAACCTGCAGATGGTGTCTGGGCATCAGATGTGCTTCTCTTAATTTATTTTATTTTTCTATTTTCTGATTCTTTGTACACAAATGGGGTACAACTTTTCATTTCTCTGGTTGTATCAGAGGCCCTTCTGACCCTGCTTTTGGAATATGACCAGCATGGACTACATAGATCACCGGGTGCTGCATCTATCTCCTGCCACTCCGACACCTGACACGGTTCTGTCGAAAGATCATCCTTCCTCTTGGGGGCCATAGGCGTGGCATGTCTCCATGTGCAGTTGCTTTTAATACTGATAATCAATATATCCTTAGATTCAGATTATAGAGAATACTGGGGAGATTCCATTGTGCTGGGACACAAAATAACATACAATAAAGCTTAATATTAATACTTAGATGAAATCATAAATAAGCAATTATGATTCGCTCACATTTGTAAGGAGCCTGTGATTTCTTTGAGTATACAAATTCTCTAAAAGTTATATATAGGTATATGAGAGTGTATTCCTCTGAGCTTTGATGTGGTGTTTGGTCCTCATTGCTTTCTTAGTGTTTAAGTTTAAGGATATTTTCCCCACTTAATAAAAAATAAATAGATTGATCATAAGTACAATTTGTATTCTTCCTATGTCTAGTTCTTTAAAGATAAAATAGAATTTTAGTCCGCCATTGAGTACATGAAATAGAATAAATATTAACTATAAGCTGATTCCTCTATTCTCTGTTAGTAATAACAAAAACTTTCCACTGTTAATAACTAACATTAGAATTCTTGGAAGGGGTAACTTCTATAGAAACTTAATGATGTATTCTTTCAGGGAAATTAAAACTAAATACAGTAAGAACATGTTTCTCAAATAAGATCATTCATTATACTCTTAAAGATTTTTACTTAATATTCCCTTGTATTAACCATGAAATGATGTAATCAATACCAAAGAAAAAACATACAAAAAGATTCTGTGAACGATAAAGATTCAGCCTCAGCCTCAGAACACTTGGTGGCTCTGTCTGCTGTTTCTCCACCGCGCTGAGCCTCCCATCCACCTAGGACCCCCAACACCTGCTAGGGTTGGACCCCGGCAACTGGGATTCCTTCCCTTTGGTTTCTAGTTGGGTTTAAAATGGGGAGTCCTAGAATCAGGTCAGGACAGAACCGGTCAGGAGTCAAGAAGTTTAGTTTTTACTGCAAGGGCAATGAGAATCCATCATGGGGTTTTAAGAATGAGATGATCTGATTGTTTTGATCACTCAGTTTCTCTCTTGGCTGACTGTACTGTGTCAATTTCCCAGTAATTTTCCATTGAGGGAAGAGACAGAATGTTATATTTTCTGAACCCTCATATTTTTAAGAACATTGTGGTTCTCATGGGTGAGTGATAACTGGTTGGGTGTGAAATTCTTTAGTCTTATTTACATCTCCATTTTCTAGATGCGGCTTAGTGTTCTGTAGTCTGGTGATGGAGAAGACTGTCAGTCTTCCAGCTTTTGCTGCCTTGGAGGTAACCAGGCTCAGTGCTTTCAGGATACTCCCCTTGGTGCTGGGGACGGGATGCACCCATATTTATTTATTTATTTATTTTTATTTTTTTCAGTGCTGGGAATCAAACCCAGGGCCTTATGCTTGCTAGGCAAGCACTCTATCAACTGAGCTATATCCCCAGCCAGCTTGTATTCTTAATGATTGCCATTCTAATTGGAGTGAGATGAAAACTTAGGGTAATTTTGATTTGCATTTCTCTAAATACAAGAGATGTTGAACATTTTTCATTTTCATATATTTGTTGGTCAATTGTATATCTTCTGTGAACTGTCTCTTCAATTCCTTAGCCCATTTATTGATTGGGTTATTTGTTTTTTGAGTTCTTTATAAATTCTGGAGATTAGTGCTCCATCTGAAGTGTGCGTGGTAAAGATTTGCTCCCACTCTATAGGCTCCCTCTTCACATTGTTTCCTTTGCTGAGAAAAAAGCTTTATAGTTTGAATCCATCCCCTTTATTGATTCTTGCTTTTATTTCTTGCACTTTGGGAGTTTGTTAAGGAAGTCTGGTCCTATGCCGACATGAAGATTCGGGCCTACTTTTTCTATTTGTGCTACTTTTTCTATTTGTGCAGGGTCTCTAGTCTCATTCCTAGGTCCTTGATTCATTTTGAGTTGAGTGTGGTGCAGGGTGAGAGATAGAGGTTTAATTTCATTTTGCTGCATGTGGATTTCCAGTTTTCCCAGCACTGTTTGTTGGAGAGGCTGTCTTTTCTCCATTGTGTGTTTTGGGCACCGTTGTCAGGATGTTATCTGCATCTTCTATTCTATACTCCCTCCTACTTCTATCTTAACCCTCTTCACTTCCAGGGCAACCTCCCCTCCACTCTGTGGCAGCCTCCTGAGCCCCTCTCCTCCATCTCTGGGTCCTTCTAGCAATTCCACTGCTTGCTGCTTCAGTGAAGGGCTCACTGTTCGCTGAAGTCTGCTTCCTGGCAAATTATTTTGACTTGTCCTCCTTTTCTCTGACCTAAATTGTCTTCCTGATGCACTAATTGTGCTTTGACCTTCACTTTTCTGCCTTCCTGAGTCATGGAGGCCATGCCTTTAATCCCACTGCAGGTGCTGACACATGCCCAGTCAGCTTGGTCCCTACAGCATGTCATTTTCAGGATCATGGTCTCCCTTTGTATCTCAGGATAATGGACCCATTCATGTAACTACCTGAGCACTCACTGTGACACTTGCAGTTTGGTGAGTGGTTTGGGGTAGGTCTCAGAGAACAAGAGACACATCGCTCTTGGCGGGAAGTTCACCACTAGGTATTGTCGGGTGTCACAAGCGTTAAGTGTCCCGGGAAGGCAGCAGGAAGGGACCGCATGTACTCGGGGAGACGGCACTGACAAGGTGAAATCTGACCAGGTCGTGAGGGTATTCGGGGAAACTGGTCCAAGGCACGGCAGGTGAGGCCTTGAAGTAGGAGCACATTTCGTGTCTGAGGCCAGTGCAGCTGCAGCACAGCCAGGGGACAGACAGGGTCACAAAGGGCCTCAGGTAGACATGAGACCCAGTAGGTCACAAAGGGGCTTTGGCTTTCATTCTAGGGAAGATGGGAAGGCTGTGGAGTTTTTCAGGGGGCAGGCACAGGGATCCCACTGTGTCTCACTGCTGAGCTCAAATGATCCTCCTGCCTCAGCCTCCTGGGTGCTGGGACATCAGGTGCACAACGTCATGCCTTCCGCTTTTTTCACAGGAGAGTTTAAGCCAAGGAATGGCAGAATCTGGTTGTATTTTGAAAGTACTCTTTTCACTATTTTGTTGAGAATGGATTATGGGAAGCAGGGTAAGGGGAGAAGCAGGAGACCAGTTAGAAAAGCAGTGTACAGGAAGGCGGCCCATGGAGGCACAGAGCTGCTCAGATCTTAGAGCTGAAAGGCAGAACAGTCTTTCCTGGTGAATTAGACGCAGGTTTTCGGAGAAATGAAGGAGTTAGTACGACTCCAAGGTTTCCGGCCTGGGCAACTGGAGGGACTCAGCTGCCATCAACAGAGGTGGGATAGAAGGCAGGTGGAATAGTCTCCAAGAACAGAGAGGAATCTTGTTTTGGGGATGCTAAACCTGAACAGAGTAAGACGAAGATGCCAAAATAGAATATTTGAGTCTAAATTCAAGGGAATTCAAGCAGGAGACATAAACTTGGGCTTGTCAGCACAAAGATGCTGTTTAGGTGACAATCTTAGGGAATGTGTGCTTAGAGGGGACCATGAGCAGAATCCGGGAAATTCCAAGGTTTCAGAGAAAAGAAACGACTACCAAGAGAGGAAGAAACAGAGCCCCAGAAGCATGTGTGAACAGGAGAGGAACCGCTGCACCAACGCTGGGACAGGCAAAGATGAGGCCGACAAGGGACCGGGTGTGCTCCTTCCTGGTTCTCAGTGTCACTCACGGGCCCCAAGTGCATCCTCTCAGACACTCTCAGACAAGGTCTAGCCTGTTACTCAACGGAGCAAGGGCCCCACCCTGGCCTTGCTCAGCCATGCATGTGGCTACTAGTCAAGAACCTCATGCCCACGCTCCCCAGCGGTTTCTGGCACTTAATGACATTTCCTCTGTGCCATCTGCTGGGTGTAGGAGGATCTGGAATGGCCGTTCTTTTGCATGCTCAACGGCTGCCTGTGACTTAATATTAGCACTCAGAACGCACTTATGTGTGCCTCCTTGTCTCCAGTCCTGCCCACAGCATTTTGTAGAGACTGTACACCTCATACAATGTGCCCCGATATCACCCCCTATGCTCTTTTGAAGTACTAAAAAGACACAGAGGGAGGTTGGAGGGAATGAGTAATTTCTGGCTTATTTTGAAAGCAGAACTATGCAGCTGAGGGACAGGTGCCAAGTTTTCTGCTTGGGACATATACATTTAAGATAAGTTTGTCCACCTTCTCCTCTTTCAAATAGATGTCATGAGATAAAGCTTGAGTATTCCGTCAATTTCTGCCCCCACAATTGAGACTCAGTGACTACACTGAGAAATTCCTCCTAGATTTCATTATTAGGTTGTACGCTGGGCATAGTTTTTGGTGAAAGAATATCTCTTCTTTTTCTTAATTTTCCTCCATGTATTTTATTGGGAAATCAGGATGAACGAAGCCAGGGGTGATTATTGCAGATGTTACCGCTAAATAAGCTGTGCTTTAAAATAACAGGTAACACACTGAATAAGTCAAAGTGTTTAATTTCATTTTCTATGAAATAGTTTATTTCACTGTTCACTAGGGAGAGGCTACAAATACATATCTTATAAGCGCACACAGGACCAAACTTTGCAACACTGGGAAAAAATGGTTATGAGGAATCAAGAGGCTCAAGAGCAGGGCACACGACGTTTACATCTGCTTGTCTCCCAGCATGCATCTTAAATGTCAAAGGCACTTAGCAAATGAGTAAGTTACAGAGTGTGGAAGGTAAATGATGACATACACCCAGGTACAAGATTAAGTGCTTCAATTTTCTTAGTTTGGTTTTTGACATTTTACTGACTAAAATCTCTTGATTTATGCAATTTACTTTGTAGCCATACAGTAATTAATACGTGACTTGATTTCAAATGAAAAGAATCTAACAGAATATTGTAAAATCAGAATTTTCTATACTCAGTCAGTGTTAAGAACTATGACTTCTAGGTAAAGCTGAAGGTCCCATTACGTCAACCACGTCCCCTCTCCAGTGAACCTGGGGAAGTCGGCTCTCACTTACACACCAGCATGCTGGGGTCTTCGTGACTTTCAAGGCATATCCATGCAACACAGTCCTCCAGCCCCTGCCAGGCACACAGCACTGTGTGGAGGGCTGGGGACAGGAGCAGGGTGTGGTCCCTGCTCTCTAGCTTGTTGATCCACTAACACTGGGTCGGTCAGGCTTTCCTTTTAATTCCTACTCATGTGTTCTAAGCAGCTAGAATCAGAGTTCATGTCCATGTTCCTCATTCTAACTGATTCCTAGGGGGACAGAAAACAGAAAAACAAGAAAACCAGGAAAAACAAAAGCAAAGATGGAGTAAGACTAACATTAAACTCAGAAAGCCAGGTATGTGGCACAGATCCATAGTCCTGGCTACTCTGGAGGCTCAGGCAAGAGTCTGAGCCTAGTGTGGGCAACGTAGCAAGACCCCACCTCAAAAGAACAAACCAAAACCAAAACACAAACCTGCCTGCCCACACCCTGCATCCTAAGGGGTGGGGTCATTCTGTCTATAACATAGACAAAGCACCTACGCAGGGATCACGGCGTACAGCACCCGTCAGCCTCTGAGGAGCCACTGTCTTTGAATTGCTTTGTGGCCATTTCCGGCACTGACGTGATCACAGCCTCCAAGCACATTTCCGTGTGAAGACAAAATCAGATTACCAGAACAGGACTGAATGAGACTCGGATACGATACAATTAAAGCCATTTAGTGGCACATGTTCTCAACATGGAAACACAATTTCTTGCATATTTTCAACCACCGTGTAGATACAGACATGGACTCAGAGCAGGGGTGGGTGACAATGCTGACAGCACATGGAGCCAGCTGAAGAAGGTGCTGGCAACGCGAGAGCTTGGTCTATGCACACAGAAGCACTCAAAGGACACGCATGCCACACAGGATTCGAAGATGCCAATTTTTGTTAATAAAAATGGCAACACTATAATTTTCTAATGCAGCATACAGAAATGCACAGAAAGACTGCACCAGCAGGAGTACAGGGAGCTACTGCGAGGTACTTCCATCCCGGTGTGTACTAAGTGGCCTCCTTCCATGGTTTCACAATTGAACGTCCCTTTAACAAAGCCATCTCCCGGTCTGTAACATCTTAGGGCATTTCCTAGTGAACTCTGCTAGGACAGAGGAGTCGAAAGTCCACATCTATTACCGACTGAAAATCAGGACAAGGACCCGTGAGTACTATGATCACAAAACTGCTGAAAGACAATTCTGCAGTTAAACACAGGTCACAAGGGCATGTTTCACACACAAAAACTGCGACCTGACTTCACTGGGTATCAACCACTTTTTACAAAGCTATTTGAATTTTTCTGTTGATCTTCACTGTTTTAAATAATGACAGTTTTGATGGTGGTAAAACTTCATTTTTTCAAGTACAAGATGATCTGAGCTGAATGAGAAAAAGAGTGATTAAGGGCAGGAATGAAGGTAGGTCTGACATCAATTTGAACTGTTTTGTTTTTTGATCTTAAAACAGCTCTGTTTCCAATGTTACCATAAAAATGTCACAAACATGCCAGGCTTTTTAGGGTTTCAGGATTAATCAACACCAGGACAGACAAAATGATAAATTGTGAACCAAGCCTCTATACTGCCAAGTTCCCAGAGTCACATGTCTACCACCGGTATTCCCAGCAGCAATATATTTAAATACAAAGACAACTGCATATATACAATATTGTCATATAAATATTTCCTTTATTTTTGTTTAAAAATCTTAAAAATAATTTTATTTTAATAATTATTTCTTTGAAAGTGGCATACTTTACCAAAAGAAACACTAGAAATGTGGTCTTTTTAAGAAATAATCTTCATCTTTGCCAATATATATTCTAAAGAAATCAGATTTCTACACCAACTAATGGAAAATTAACCATTTATAAGTATGTTCCAATCTAAATAAAAAACATACATACATATATCAGGACTGATTCTGCCAATTCAGTTAAAACATTTCCATTCCTGAACTATTAGCTACTGAAAGTCTAAAAATGCTCATTTTTTGGGTACCCTCCTTTGTCAAAGAATGTACTAGCAGTTCAGATGTTGTTTATATAATTGACACCTAGAGAAGGAGACCCCAGAGACAACACCCAGCAGTCTGTAAGACTAGATCTCTTTTCCAATGTTCTATGAAAATTATGAAATTTAGCAATTATATTGAGATCTTTGTAACTTGAAAGTGTCCTGAGTATTTTTTAATCTACTTTCTCCAAATTTCTTTCTATTCTAAATAGAATATTTTGCCTCCTGGTACTAATAATGTAGAATTAATCAAACAAATACATTCTATGTTTGGGACATTTTGAATTAAAATGACCAAAGAAATGAAATCTGTTAAACCAGATCATTACTTCCCCCTTTAAATACTGGTCATTTCCATGAACCTATTTCTGCCCCCTCCAACCAAGGACGCCCATGTGCATGCATCTTCTCTTCACCTGTTTAAACAGTACAAGGAAGTCAGTGCATTTTAAAATTAATATATTTAACCACCATAAGAACAGGCGAGGTTAATGGTGATGCCGCAGCACTTGGTTGCCGACTGGCAGTCTACAGAGGAACCTGTTCCCCCAGTTTTTACTACTTACCCTGTTCTGACACTAGACTGTGCAAGGTCTGGCTCTGCGAGTATAATCAGAGAACACAGACATGAAAGCCAGAACAGGGACTGGGCTAAGCTTAGCATTTCAGGCAAAAGGGTAAAAGTTAAAGAGAAAAACTAAAAGAAGTAAAATTAAGGAAAAAGTTACCTGTGGATTTTATTTACCCATACTAGGACTGGTCCCTTCTTACTGGAGTTTTACAACTGACTGGACCATGACTCAAAGCTATAAATATTGGTCATTTTCAAACACTTCAACAACATTCTTCAATAATTTTATTGTCTCCAGATTATGGTGCCATACTATGCTCTTTCCTGTTTAAAACTTCCATTTCCATAATCCATTCCCTTGTACAACTGGAAGTAGGTTTACTGGAATGTTCTTAGTTATAGCTGAAGGCAGAAACATTTACAACATTTAGCTTTTGTTAACACCCGTAAACATGTGGAAACTGCTTTCAAAGCAACTGTAATATGAAAAGAATGATATTCTTGCAAATGTTGATGGTTGTGCATCTCTTAGCTTATTAGTCTGGTATGCTACACAGGCTTCCTGACCTCATCTCCATGCACTAATCCAAGTCCTTGTGCCACTAAAACACTAGTATGAAACACTGCCATCAGTATTTAACTATATACACAAATAATGAACTGGCAAGTATCGAGTTTCAAATTAGATCCTTAGAATATAGTTACTTTGTGTTACACATAATTATTATAAGCACATTTTGTTAGAAGGGAAGAAGTTAATTCAACATTCTCAATGCTCCAATTTGAAGTGATACCTGCCTCTTAGTTTCTTGGAAAGAAGTTTTGGAAGTTATATACATATATTTCATTTAAATTATACAGCGATCTTTTATTATTATTATTATTGTCCCAGATCTTGTTTAATGAAGATCTCTGCCATCAAATCAAGTACGGTATTTCACAACTATAAGAACTGTAAGAGAAAGAAATAAAAAAAGATCAAAATCAGTTTCATATGTTATTAGAAGCAATATTCCTAAATGTAGTTACGTCTACTTTCAGAAAGGGGTAAACAAGGGCTGAACTTTTATCCAAGTTAACAAATAATAAGAAATAAAATACAAGAATATCACAAAATAACCCAAATGTCCAACACAAGCATTTTGATCAAATTATGGCATAATAATAGCATGCTGCTGCCAAAATATCACAAACATATTTAATGACATGGGAAAATGTTCACAGTATATTTATTAGGAAATATTTACAATATCTGAGTTTCTGAAGAACATGCTTACATAAATAGGAAAAGATCAGAAATATATACTATAGTTTTAGTAATAAGTAGCTATCTCTGTGTGGTTAAGATTATTTTATTTCCTTCTTTACATTATTCCTCATTTTACACGTTGATTACCATATGTGGCTGACTCTTGCTATTTGATACAGTGATGTTCTATAAAGTTAACATAAACACTGAATTAGTGAACACTGAATCACAGCTCCCAGGGAAAACACAGTCCCAAGTTCTTATGAGGCTCTGGCTACATTTTTGTCAACAAACTGATACATCACCTTGTTTTCTGTAGAAAGACATTTATTATGCATTGTTGATCCAATGACACTGAACTCAAGGCTGACAGCACCAGATCATGCTGAACAAAGACTGCCCAACATGTGGCTTTCTCTTGGGGCACAGTATGGCCTTCATGTACTTACTATACTAGCGAGTACTTCAGAACTGGGGCCAGGGGCATTTAAAACCACAAAACCACCAACAAAAAGCACAAAAATGTGAAAAATGGGGCACTTGTAGAGTATAGAAAGGCTACTTATTATGTAATGAAAGTTGAAAGAAGGCAGAAGAGATGGCCTCGTCTGACCTCAGTTGGAGACCCTCATGCAGAAGATTCAAAGAAAATATCTGCTAATGACAGTAAAAAAGCAACATGAGCATTGATTTGGGGATCACAAATAAGTTTCAGCTTATTGCACAAACCCAGAATTCACAACTAAAGAGAAAACTGTATTTTCTTTTCTTTTTTTGGTCCTGGGGATTTAACCCTGGGTACTTTACCACTAAGTTACATCCTCAGCCCTTTTTATTTTGAGACAGGGTCTCACTAAGTTGCTGAAGGTCTAAATTGCTAAGGCTGGCTTTGAACTTGATCCTCCTGCTTCAGTTGCAATTACAGGGCTGCACCAACAGGAGAGATGAGACAACTGTATTTCTTAGTAACAAAAGTTTTTTTCTGTTTAAAAGGAGAATAGCCTCATTAACATTTTCACATGTTTATTCTGAGGTACTTTCAAGACCTACTGAATAAAATCTTAATAAAATCTCTGTGAACATAGGTAAAGAGGGCTTAAAGAAAAGTAGATACTAAAAAATGACTTGACCTTAAAAACAGTATTAAGGAAAAAAGGAGCAAAAGGAGTTATGCTTTACGGACTGTAGTTCAGTTCAAATCCACAACCAAACAAAACTAAAGATGCATCATCTGGAGAATTTAACTGGATCTATCCTTTAAAAACAACTGCCAGCTGCTAACTGACATACCTGAAAGCTAACAGTAAACAGAAGGTGATGATTTCATCCTAAGTGAACAGGAACCAGACCTGGCCTTGAACAAGTCACTCAGCCCTGCATGTTGGGGTGGTAATGAGGGGTCAGAGAGGGCTTCCCTTTGAGACTCTGCCTCTCTCCCTGTAGAAATGTACATCTGTATATTCACAAACACATTAGAACATTTTTAGAGATTCACAGATAAGGACTCAGTTAAGCAAATCACTCAGTCCTGACATTAGACACACTAGGTAAACTGAAAATAAAAGGGAATTAATTGACCTTCAAAACAAATAATAACCCCAAGAAGTAATAATCTAGTAAATACTTACTGATAATCACTAGCAAAAGGATGACAGCAACCAAAGCCATGATGGCTTTTAT
Organism: Sciurus carolinensis; assembly: GCF_902686445.1. NCBI lineage: Eukaryota > Metazoa > Chordata > Mammalia > Rodentia > Sciuridae > Sciurus > Sciurus carolinensis. Next base: position 112,225,562 of record NC_062224.1, on the reverse strand, counting down.
CTATAACACACAAAAAGACACATGAAAGATACTGTCTGATTCATTTATAAAGCCTAAAAGCCAGGACTATGTTCTGTTATCTGCCATGTTACTCTAACTCATTAAGGAACAGGCACATTTCTTGAAAGATTTTAATTTGTTTCTAACATGAACTTGATGGCTGTTTTGCATTCTTTGATAAATAATTTGAGTTCCCCCAAATCTGAAGGCTTTTATATTTTTCAAGGCTGTGCTGCACAATATACAGGGTCTGGACCCTCTGTCTATGTGTCACATGCTTGTCTCTAATGAGGCCAGGAAAAGCGTACGATATTTTAGCAACTCTGTCCGAGAGTCAGGATGTGACAGCCAGCACGGACAGTCAATAACCAGTGGTCTTCCCTTATCTGAGGGGAATACGTTCTTGTGAATGTGATCCCACTGGATGCCTGAAACCATGGAGAGTCAGTCCTAGATACACTGTTTTCTCCTAAACATGCAAACCTAAGTATGCATGAGTACAGTAAGAGATTAACAACTAAAAAAACCAATTAAAAAACAGAACTATAAACAATTTATTTGTAGTAAAAGTCATGTGAATTCAGTATCTCTCTCTTGAAAGAGTTGAGACAAATGTTAACATTTTTGGACCACAGCTGACTGTGGGTAACTGGAATTTTGGAAAGCAGTATATTTACAGTACATATTCTCAAAGTATAGGTGAGTACCATTGGTGTTATCTTCCCTCACTTTCTTCATGGTGCCTTAATTTCTATTTCAAAGAAAATAGATTCTTCATGAACAGCCTAAGAGTATTTGGTATCAGTTTCACAATCAAGAGGAGAAACCTTAAATCAATTCCCAGTCAGCTACTTGACACTTGAAGCTCATGTTATCTTTCTATATAAAACTGTCAAGTTCATCATTTAATCCTAAAATGCATAAATTTTAAATTTCATTTCTTTGATGAACTCTTATTTTTATCATTTTTATAAATAGTTGATTAAAAACGGTTCACTCAGAAAGAAGACACCCAGTTATCATAAACAGATAAACAGTCCAATGAGTATCACAAATAGAAACAGAGATAATGTTTCTAAAAATAGAATTAATGGTGACATGTCTGTGGCATTCCATTCATGACAGTAAACAAAGTGAACCAGGGAATACATGGCTCAGCAATTTGGAGATCAGTGCCTATTAAAATTATTCATTATAATAACCAAAAAATGTAGAAACAGATTCAGAACTAATGGAGATAGGAACTATATTTTCAGCAGGTATCTGGGTCCACACTGTACTAAAAACTAAAGTTTTTTTTTTTTTTTAATATTGTTTTCAGCTGTAAATGGACACAATAATGGAATGCTACAATAATTTATTTATTTATTTTTATGGGGTGATAAGGATTGAACCCAGTGTCTCACGCATGCTAGGCAAGCATTCTACCTCTGAGCCACAACCCCTGGCCCAAAAAGTGTTTTAATCCTGTATCTAACCTGAAAAATTTTCTAAAGAAATTTGGAATTTTATTGGTAGTTTTTCCACTTTGCCCAAAATACTCATTAATTTGCCCTGTTAATATAAATGTAAGTTAGGCTTAGTTAACTTTAGAAAAAATTTTAAATGGAAATATTGATACTGATTTTTAAAACACCTAAATGAACAGTTTTCTGTTCATTAAGTAGTAGCCTTTCTTAAGAGGTGAATTCACTTCTATAAAATGATCTGCAGGAATATAATAGTATATAGGGATTCCAGTCTTTTCCTTGTTAAATTTTTTTGTTGTTATTTGTTTATCCAGGGAGGAAGGAAGTATCCTGGCCATGTTTATCATGCCCCATTTTAAGAATAAGTCATCACTGTCCCATTGTCCCAGGTTAAGGGGCTAGGGTCACAGGGCTAAGCTACATGCTTGTAAGTGGAAGAAAGGCAAACAAAATAGGTTGTCTGACTTCGAGTCATATGTTGCTTCCCAGGACATGGCTGAACATTTAAGAAAATTTTCTTTATTCTTATTTCTTTGAATAATGGGGTTTTCTTTCCTTAATCCCATTTGTTGTGAGAGATTCTGATAAACCCCTTTTAGTTTTTCCTCTTCTCAAAAAATCGTATTTTTTTCTGCTTCCATTTTATTTTTATAATATCTACATAATGCTACAGGTTGCTCCAAAAAGCACTAATAATAAATTATGAGAAAATGTTATAATTAAGTTTAGAGGTAGTTAATTATTAATAAAATGTAGATTATTTTCATGAAGAAATCTATGAAAACATCCTTGTAGATACTGCTTGATTCCTTTACTTATTCCCTGCCCCCAAAGAATTCATTGATTCAGCAATATTTACCAAGTTCCTTCCATGTCCAGGTTCAGATGAACAGTAATAAGCGAGACAGTTACAGTCCCTGTCCTCACAGAGCTCAGCCTGCACAGGCCCCTCTCCTTCCTGTCTTGGACTACCACTTGGGAGGCTGGCCAGTCTGGCCAGTGTCTTCTAATTCACTTACTTTGCATCCACGCCACCACATTTGCCTTCGAAGTTGTTTGGCTCTGTTGCTAAAAGCAGTTGCATTATCCGATAAGCTTTCTATATCACACAGAGGATGGAGAGAAGGATTAAACGACATAACAGGATTCTTTTATCTAGTCACACAAAGACAAGAAAATATTAATTTCTACTTCTGTAAATTTGTTCCCTTTTAAGCATGAAAACATCCTCCACCCACAAATTCCACCGTTCTCCTTAGTTAAAACAAAACTAAAAAGCAAAACATAGTTGCAGGTTGGTTAGCTCAATTTATTTTTACTATGAGATGAGAAAAGCTTTCCCAGGGACCAGATGCTTATAAAAAAAATCTATAAATTCTGGTGAGAAAATACTCCTTAAGAAAACAAATACTAGGCATTGCGGATACAGCTCAGTGGTAGAGCACCCACCTGCTTGGCATTCATAAGGCCCCAGGCTCAATCCCCAGCACCAGAAAAATCAAAACAAAACAAAAAACACTTGTCGCATCTCTAAGAAAAAATTACAAATGAAGAAAGATTTGTAGAAAAGTGATTGATTTTGAGGGAAAATGATATAAATTTTAAAGTAACTAAGCAAGTCTTTTGGTCAAGCAAGTCTGTCAATAATTAATTAGGTATCCAGCCATTCACCAAACAACTTCAGTGACTAATGTGCCAGGAACTGTTAGAAGTACAAAGACTAACATCTGTCAGTAAAGAAAGGCTACTAAGTTACCAGAGAAGGCATAAATAACCAGGTATTCTGCTATTCACCAAACAATATTTGAGAGCCTAGTGTGTGCTAGGAACTGTTAGGATGGAGGTAACATCTGTCAGTAAAGGTTACTAAGTTACCATAAAATAAAAACATCAGATAAGTTTGAAAAAGTGTTGGAAAAAAGTGATCAGATCTTTATGCCTTGAGATTATGAGAAACAAAGCATATCCACATACTGGGGCAAAAGAAAAATGTAGCTCAACTCTTCAGGTTTCAACAAGAATTTTAAATTCTCCATTCTCAACTGAACAGTAAGGAAATAATACAATAAGATGAGATGATTCAAAGTAAAGGGAGCAAAAATTAAACCACAAAGGTCATACTTCTAAAATTCAAACACCAATTCCTAAGCCAAGATTCCTAAATACTGGCTAGACTAGAGGGGAAAGACAAAAATTGGTAAAACACAGATCAATAATACCAGGAAATATGAAGTAGCTGTACCTGATTTGTCCTGCAGTTCATCTAGTCTCTCCCCTCTTTCAATTACCTTTGTAATATTTTCTTGCATGACATCAATAACTTCATCCACTTGATTCTGAACACTAGTTTAAAAAAAGATAAATATTCTTTTAAGAATGTTTATAGTTTTGAAACTTGTATTAGACAACAGAGAATAGCACATTCTAAGAGAATTATTTTCACTATAAAATTTTAGTAAGCAATGCTCTTTCCTCTGTGGCCTTAAGTATGCAGATAATTAACGAAATCATGATATAAATTAAAGTGATATTTAACTGAGCGTTTAGCCATTCCTTTGACTAATAATGTAATCTATAAGCAAATTAAATGTACTGTCAGAATGCACATTAACTGCAAAACTTAACCAAACAGCTTGACTCTAAGGTTTCATTTTCTGCTGAAGCAGCATGTAAACATAGTCATAACCTACCTTTGCTGTGTTTCATACACAAAGGCTGACAAAGGTGTTTGCCCAGGTGTGTTAGAAGTTTCCAAAATGGAAATGAAAGGTATACCCTAGGAGATACTGCTGCTCAATGAATGTAACACTTCACTGCTCATCAGTTTCTTTAAAATGTAACAGGGTTTAAGACAATTGTGGATACCCAGGAATGTTCTGAAGCACTCACCAGAAAGCAAAAATGAAAATTTCTTTGTGTCTCCTCAAAACAAAAATGTTTTCCTTCTTTATAGTAGGTGATAGGGGCCTATTCTAACCTAATTTCAACTGAAAACCCAACTTAAAAGTTAACTTTAAGAATAGTCAACAACCTACTATCACTCAGTGCTCCAACCACTAGACAAAGCATTATCTTAATTTATGAAATGTCATGACAATGAAATATTTAAAAGGAGAAATAAAGTGAACTGATGGCTCTTATAACTCAAAAATTGTTTAAAGTGCATTAGATTATTATCAACTAAGTATTTAATATGTATATTTAAATAAGGAAATGTAATTGTGTTTCCAGTTGGAGAATGGGAACTTTCCATTTTTTTTTTAACTGGTGCATTATAGTTGTATATAACAGTGGGATTTGTTATTACATATAAGCACATGCATAAAATAAAACAATATAATTTACCTAGTATCATTTCTCGTCCCTTCTCCCTTCCGCTGGTCCCTTTCCTCTGTTCTCAAGATCTCCCTTCCATTTTCATAAGATCCCTTCCCCCAACATATTTCCCCCTTCTCTCTAGCTTTCACATATGAGAGAATACATGACACTTCACTTTCTTAGTTTGGCTTATTTTGCCAAACAATGTCCCCAAGTTCCAACCATTTTCCTGCAAATTACATAATTTCATTCTTCTCTATGGTTGAATAAAACCTGTTTCTACTAATGGACACCTAGGCTAGTTCCATAGTTTGGTTATTGTGAACTGCACTGCTATAAACATGGCTATGCATGTGTCACTATAGTACGCTGACTTAAATTCTTTAGGATCAATACTGAAGAGTGATATGGCTGGGTCATGTAGCGGCTCCTTTTCTAGTCTCCTGAGGAACATCATAATTGATTTCCACAGTGGTTGTACTAACTTACAATGCCACCAACAGTGTGTAAGTGTTCCTTTTTCTCCACATCTTCTTCAACGTTATTGGATTATTGATGACTGCCATTCTGACTGGAGATGAAATCCCAGTGTAGTTTTGATTTACATTTCCTTAACTGTTAATAATGTTGAAACATTTTTCATATATTCGTTGGCCATTTATTTATTTTGAGAAGTATCTGTTTAATTCATTTGCCCATTTATATATATTTTTTGGTGTTAAGTTTTTTGAGTTTTCTTATATTCTGGATATCAATCCTGTCAGAAGAGTAGGTAGCAAAGATTTTTCTCCCATTCTGTAGTTTCTCTCTTCATTTTCTTATTTCCTTTGCTGCGCAGAAGCTTTTTAATTTGATGGCATCCCATTTATTAACTCTTGGCATTGTTTCCTGAGCTTTAGGGATCTTACTGAGAAAGTTCTTGCCTATGCCTATATCCTGGAGTGCTGACTTTACATTTGCTTCTAGGAGTTACATAGTTTGTTAATTCCTAGGTCTTTGATCCATTTTGGGTTGACTTTTATGCAAGGTGAGAAATAAGGATATATATAGTCTCATTCTACATATGAATAATCAGTTTTCCACTACATATGAATAATAAGTTATCTACCTGGGGAACTTCTGAAAAATTTTCACAAAACACTTGTCTTCTGTCTACCCGACTCTATCCTCCAAACTAAATGAGAGTTGGGGTGAGGCATGGTCATGTGTAATTTTTAAGAGTTCCAGCCTTTCCCTAACACTTAAATATTTCTTTAAAACATTCACTTTAAAAACAGAATGAAGGCCCATTTAGACACAGGTGTATTCGAAGGAACTCTTTATGCCGGAAGACTACCTCCTTCCCATGTGGAGTGTTGTGTGAGCCACTGATTATCCTCGCACAGGCTTCAGGAAGCACTCAGCTTCCCAAAGTTCTGTGCCTCCCGCACAATATTCCACTGAAGGCTGTAAGGCTGAAGCTCAATCAAGCAGGGACATGAAGAATTCTCTTCTGCCCAAACAGATCTGAAAAAGCCCCCAGTCTCTTAGATGTCTTGATGCAACTCCTAATTATCTAAGCAGAGAGCTAAAGATGCGTATCTTATAGAATAACAATGGCATACTTACACAATGAATCAAGTTACTCAACAAATAATTAATGAGCACCTATTATGTTACTATTTTAGGTACTGAGAAAACAACAAAGAACAAAACAATTCTGTCCCTCAGAGAATTTATGTTTAAATGGGCAATGAAGGCAGTGCATTCAAACAGCCTGCTCAATCCCATTACTCTTGTTTTATTTACAGCATTTAACAGTAAGTGCATGTACCTACTTCCGTACATGCTTATTTTCTGCCTCTCCCCACTGTAAGGCAAGCTCAAAGAATACAGGGACCTTGACTGTTTTGTCCACTTACATAACCACAGTACCTACAATGGTGCTTGGGGTAGAGTAAATATTTGCTGAGTAAGTGCATAATTTGAGTATGAATCTTGCAAAGCATACCTAGTTATTTGAAAAGAGATATAAAGCAGTGATTACAATTAACTATAAAATTGAAGCAAATCCAATGTTCTTCATGGACCAATCTTGAAACTCCCAGGTATTTTTGTTTTCCTATCTTAAAACAAGCAATGATAGTTAACAGGGTAAAGTAAGGCAGTGTGGAGAGATGGAATGAACAGATTATTGCTATTATGGATATTAATATACCTACACTACACGTTTTTGTTTTTAAAATAAAACCAAAAACCTGAAGAAAAAGCTATGGTCCCAGGATCTCCATAAGTAAAAGACTCCACAGACACACAGATGAATTAGAATTGGAACAGAACCCATAAAATTCTGGGTTAATTCTTAGATTACCTAGGAGTCTTACCTCAAGAACATGGCATACATGTAATACAACTCTAATGGGACTATTCTAACATTTTAACTATTTTATTAAGTGATCAATGAATATTTTCTTCTTCATAGATTACTATCCACTGGTATAAATCTCACTCTAAATGTAGAAACTGTGCAACCTTTATTCAGGGTTGGAAAAATCTCATGTGTTTCTATATTTCAAGATGCCTTCATACATAGAACACAATTTTTGTAGGAGAAAATACTATTTAATATGAAGGATAATTTTTAGCAAAACAGCGATAAAACACTTCCCCAAGACTGCTTATGTTTCCATGCTGGTTATGAACCTCTATCTTATTTACATTGGACTTTTTCCGATATGCTGTAAATCCTAGAAAAGCAGACACTGCTCAGCTCCTCTTTTCATTTCCTAGCTCATGTGAAATGTACCTGGTACAAAGTAAGCATTTGACAAATACTTTCTAATCTAAATATTTCATTCATTCAAAAAACATTTATTCAAAAGGCATGCTTTCCCTCAAGAATACCCACAGGAAGGTCATGAGCCTTATCTTTGGATGATAACAATTCAATGGGGAAAGCGGACATCCGTGATTATACCAACGCGTATTAAGTGCTATAAAGGAAGGAAACCTTTAGTATCACTAATGTAGCCTAGAAGAATTCAGCTTGAGTCAGAGATGACATCAGGATCCTGGTGCTGAGTCCTGAGGTACAAAGAATGCCCTGGAAAGAAGGTGGTAGAAAGTGGGAAAGTTCTAGGCTAAAGGACTATATTTAAAAGGAGGGAATATTTTAAGTACTAAGTGATTAACTGGATGTGGGTGAAACACAAAATTAAGAAACACAAATTCAAGGAAAAGCAAGTTTGTAAAGAAAGGCAGGAGACTTACATCATGGCTGTAGGGTCATATTGTAGAAGAAAGGACCCAAAAGAGAACACATCCAGGAAAAGATGAGGTACAGAGAGGAAAAACCGTTCTTTATATTGTTTTAAACCTTCAAGTCTGATAGTACCAGCATTCCTGAAGTGTTCTCTCATCTAATCATCAGCAGGGACGGTAGTGGTATAGTCTAGAGATGGTGGGTTTTATAGTCATTCAGAATTGAGTTGGCAATTCAACTTGTCATTTGCTATGCATGTGACTGTGGAAGTCACCTCGCAAGCCTCTTTAGCCTTGTATTTTCTTGTATTTAGCCTTGTATTTCTTTAAAATGAAGATGATAATCTGTCTTGCTTGCATAAGCGTGATGAATGCCACTGCTCTTCCATTAAGAAAAAAAATTTGCACTCTGCCGCATGCACGTACACGCGCACACACACACACACACACACACACACACACATCCCTTATTTTGTAAATATTTATTTTCATAGTAACATCCCCATCTTGTGGCCTTTTAAGGTATTATTGACAAAAGAAGTTTTAAAATTATGTTGTATTTTTTGTAACTACATATATATATAACTATTATATCATGGAACCATTCTCTGGGGATCTTAGAAAAGTTAAGCTGGCTAGACCAAGGCTCTAGTTGGGAGATTCCCTACAGGTAACAGAGAATTACAATTCACTAAAATAGCATTTGAAGTGTTATTATTGAATTTAAAAGCAAAGGAAACATTCCAAAGAGAATGCAATTTTATATAGACATGAATATTTAAAAATCTTTCCCCAAAAAATATTCCCTAAAAAATGACCATTATAGTTCTTATGGTATTAATCTACAATCAACATTAATAATTAGTGGCCAAATTCAAATAAAGCAACAATGTTGCTGATGTATATAGTCAAGAAATGCCCTAAATGTTACAAATTAAGTGGTGATTACATATCTTTAAAGACTGACTAATTCTGGATGCTAAACTAATACCAGGGCATTTTTCTTGGGTAAGCAGTGTGTCAAGCTGTGTCCACCACCTTGGACACACTGGTGAGTCATGTCCCATTCATGATGTTGGGTCATCAAGGTTTACTATGCATTTCAAAACTGACTTCTAACTAAATCTGGTTCTATAATTCTGTGATCCCCAGTTATTGTGGTAGTTTAAATATATATGTGTGTTTGGTATAGTTACTAACATAACAATGGTTTTAGGGTTCAGCTGGAAAATCATACTCAAAAGACCCAAGAGCCATATTCTGCACAAGGATAATCCTCTGTGAAAGGAAATCACCCTGGGAACAAAGAACAGGACAAAGAACACGACCATGGGGGTGGACGCAAAAGTCACTCTGGCTCTGTGTAGGGCAATGGCTCAGCCATTGCACAATGACATCCTTGCAGCATCCACATATGCCACCTATGCTTGAACCACAGTTCATCTGAGTCTTGGCAGAATGACTTGTGAATCCCCTGGAACCCTGACTGAATGGTTCATGAAGCCATCGCCCATTCACCTCCATGTCTGCCTTAGGGGACTGTTGTAAGAGTTTCTTATCATTCCCAGGAACTGATGACGTAAACTTTCTGCAGGTTCTATCTGCAGACTATAAAAACCACTTACTTGCAGTGTAGAAATAGCTCCTTTGCAATAGGGTATACTACAAATGGTATTGCAGCCACTAGCTCCTCTTGTTTGGTATCATTTTTGGTGTGTGAGGCAATGACCCTGGAAGCTGGTATTTTTGGCTACTCTTTCTTATTGCGTAAGTAATCAATGGCCTGAATCCAAAAGCAGCTTGTATCTTTACTGGCAAATCAGAGACTGGAAGCAGTAAACATTCTCTCTTCTGCTGGTCCAGAAGCAGCAAGTACCATGAGTTTTACAGCTGCAAGGAAGTGAATTCTGTCAATAACCACCTGAGCTTGGTCATAAGCTTCAAGTGAGCTACACACCTAATGATGGCTTGATGGCAGGCTATGAAATCCACAGCAGAGGACACCTAAGAACTCCTGACTCATGGAGACTGTGAGATGGTAAATGTGTTGTTTTAAGCTTCTAAGCTCTTCATATTTTGTTACACAGCAACAGAAAGTTAATACAACCAGTCTGTTACTCTTTTCAATATGTTGGTACAGGTTGAATATCCCTAATAAATAAAAGCTGCTATACATTAAAAAATATAAAATCTATTCTATGATTCTGAAAATCTCAAATCCAAAGTGTTCCAAACTCTTTAGAGTGCTTCTGGAGTGCTGACATAACGCCACATGTGGGAAATTCCTCCTTACCTCCTGTGAGGGGTTGTAGTCAAAATAGTCACACTAGATGTAGTGCATAAAATTACCTTCAGACTATGTATGTAAGAAATACAAATTAACTTCATGTTTAGACCTGAGTTCTGTTCTCAGTATATTTCATTAAGTACATGCGACTGTTCCAAAATTTAGAAATAATCTGAAATCTGAAACTTTCAGAACCCAAGCATTTCAGATAAGGGATACTTAGCTTGTACCTTGGTTCTATATCTTAGAACCCAGTAAGGTCAGAATTAGGCTAAGTATGGATATATATCTTTACATCAATGGTACCTGATTAAAGTCCAACTGTTTCACCAATACTTAGAGACTCCATTTGGTACCTTCTCAACTATAACCAGAATTAGGGCAGTGGCTATTATCCTTTCTCAGATACTGAACCCGAGTCATTCACTTTGGTCTTTCAGGGTGGTCAGTTTCCAGGACCTGGCCTCAAGTGACTCACTGGTCTATCCCTTCCTCTCCCATTCATCAAGGCCCACATCTTTCTAACATTAGATACATTCATTACAGCATGTTATTCATGTTATACTTCTATTATCAAGGAATACATGAAAAGGTTTTAAACTAAAAACTAGTCATAAAGCTAAGATAATTTATGGATTAGCTTAAGTAACAGAGATGAAAAACTTTTGGAAGTAAATAAAAGCTGCTATACATAAAAAATCTATTCTCTTTTATGATTCTGATAATGGGAATCAAGTTTAAATTAAAAAACTGAGAGACCTTTGGATTATGCTAAATCAATGGATTTGACATAAAGTAACCAAGAGAAACCATCAATTTTGCATTTGCTGAGTTATAATTCAGAAGTAACTTTGTGAAAATATACAGAATTAGGTTTCTATAACCGAGTAGTTATATTGTCTGCATTCGGGGTCGAGATAGTTTAGATTTTGTGGGTCATAAGGTAACTCTTTATCACAACCCTTTGTCACAACTACTTAACTTCACCATTACAGCTAGGAGGCAGCTACAGACAATATAAAAACAAATGGGCGTGGCTGCATTCCAATAAAACTTTGTTTACAAAAACATCCCCAGTTCACATAGAAATATGGCAATCATTTAAACAAATGAGTATTTCAGGAACTTACTGCTTAATTTTATCATTTCTGGGTCCAAATCTTGGTCCAGATGGCCCCCTTCTGAAAATAAAACAGCCAGTATATATTAGTAATGGTTATATCAAACAAAAACAAAGCCAGAAAACACACATCCATACATGCAATCATGTGGGATAAACATGGGTCAGTCATTTTTCAAAAGGAATAACATTTTATGAGTATTGGTGAATTCCATGATACAAGATCTGGTCTTTACTTCATTGGTAGTTACCATTGGCCACAATTACCTGAATTCTTTGAAGTGTTAAAACTTTCTGAGAAAGTAGGGCTTATATAACCCTTAGTAATGCAGTTTTCTCCTAATCATTAAACTCTGAGATAATAAAACTAAACTGCCAGTGACTATGAATACCTTTATAATCAAATCTTAAACAACTAAAAGTGCAAATCAACTTGAATTTAGGTTACTGCTAATTAGGAATGCTGAGAGATGGATAGCGAGAACTATTCACTCAAAACACTGAAAATTTTAATTATGTATTTCGATTACTTATCTTAAACCTACTGCCATAGAGGCTGGGGTTGTGGCTCAGTGGTGGAGCGCTTGCCTCACAAGAGTGAGGCACTGGGTTCAATCCTCAGCACCACATAAAAATAAAGTAAATGTACTGTGTCCATCTACAACTAAAAAAATATTTTATAAAAACATAGAAAACACAGAAAAATATTTTTTAAAAACATAGAAAAGGGGAAATACAACAATCAAAAAAATAACATTTCTTAAATTATTATCTTTATTAAAGCCAAGGGTATATAACCTTAATCCATTTTAGCATTCTCAAAATGGAAACTTTTAGATATTTTAAGTATTTTAATTATCATTTTTCTGAAGGTAACAAATAAGGTATAAACCATAAATTCAAAGGAAACAAGGTTCTTATATTCCTAGACAGAGAACTTCTAAAGGAGGTGAAAAAAAAAATCCAGTTCGTGAAGACAAAAACATTTTGAAGAAAAAAATCAAACAGTCTATTAAAATGTATTTACATAATTTATAAACATGAAAACATCATCTTGCCTTAACTCCTCTAAGTTCTTCCTCAAAGTATTTAAAACTGCAATTAAGCCTTAGAATACTGGACGAGTATCCCATCCCAGAGCACAAGTTAAATGTTGAATTCCATAAAGAAAACTAATATTCTGAACCGGAGGTACTACAAATGGGTCAACTGAAAAGCATAAAACAATCATTCAATGAAGAAACCACAAAATGAGACAGTCAACTGAAAATTATTAGATTAAAATTATTCCAACTACAGCAGTGGCTGCATTTGTTTTCACTTATTACATTAACACAAAACTTTAAAATGTTACTGGGAAAAAAATCCCCCAAAAAACTCAAACCTGGTTCTTTGATAAACATCTGGCCAGATCATTCAGGACAAACAGAGAGGGCAGTAGGGAGAGAGAAGCAAGGTGGGATATCACTATAGACAGATGCACCATGGTTATATAGGAATTACTGCAGAAAGCTAAGTGAAGAACCCGTGGCAACTCTCTGCACTACCCACCTAACCCTTCTGTAAATCTATAATTATTATACAAACATGAGTAAAAACTCATACAAAAACATTCCAGGACTAGATGAGTTCAATAATAAATTCTACCATTTAATGTAGACACAATAACAATATTACACAAACTCTTTTGGAAAACTAAATACAGAACATTTCCCAAGTCAATATATGAACTATGATGAACACCTCTAATGTACATATAGAGGCAAAAATTCTTCACAAAATCTTAAAAAACTGATGCCAACAATGGTTTAAAGGAATAATACATGAGGACTACATAGGATTTATTCCATAAATGCAATGTTGGTTTGAAATTTCAAAATTGATGATAAATGACATCATCTATTTCTTAGCAATTAGGCATAAAAAGCATCTTCAAAAAAAAAAAACCTGAAATGAAATCAAAACTTAATGGTGAAAGAAGGAATGCTTTACCCTAAAAGGGAGCTCAGGAAGAAAGAACATTCTTTCTCATCACTTCTATTCAATATTGTACTAGAGGTTCTTGTCAGAGCAAAAAGGCAAGACAGAAAATAAAAGGCATACATATAGGAGGAAGTAAAATTGTCTTTATTTAGAGACAATATAATTGTCTATGTGGAAAATCCAAAGGAATTTTTAAAAATACTACTGAAATTAATAAGTGAACTTAGCAAGGTTTAGCATTAATTTATTCTATGTCTATATACTAGCAATGAATAATAAGAAATTTTTAAAAATTTAAATGCCATTTTTAATAGCATTGGGAAGTATGAAATACTTTGTTTTCTCTCATGTGGAAGCTAGAGGAAAATGTTAAAGGAAGGTTGGGGGTAAGGATCTGATAAAAATGAAAAGGAGATCAGTAGAGGAAGGGACTGGAAGATGGGAAGCAGAGGGAGGGGTAAAGTGCTGGGGAGTGATGTTGGCTAAATCACATTGTTATATTGTGTGCATGTACGAATATGTAACAACAAATCCTACTGTTATGCCTAACTATAGTGCACCAAGAAAAAATGTGAAAAGAAAAAAAAAAGCATAAAATACTTAAGGATGAGTTTGACCAAAAAAAAAAAAAAAAAAAATATATATATATATATATATACAAGATTGAACACTGAAAACTATAAGACATTGCTAAGAGAAATTAAGGGCCTTAATAATTACAAAAATATGCAATGTCCATGAGTCAGAAAACCCAATATTGGTAAGATATTAATTCTCCCCAAATTGGTCTACTGATTCAATGCCTCAACCCAGATTCCAGCATGAATTTTTGTGGAAGCAGATAAATGATTCTAAAATTTACATTAAAAATTGTAAATCCTAATTAGCCAAAAGAACATTAAAAAGGAAGTGCAAAGTTGGAGGACGTACACTACACTACCTTTTAACTTATTAAAAAGTGATAGTGGTGATATTGATGTAAGATGGACACACAGATCAATGGAAATGAAGAGAGTCTAGAAATAGTGCCATACATATATGGTCAATGTTTTTGTCAGTTTTTAAAATTAGGGCAAACACATAACAAAATGTGTCATTTTAATCATTTTTAAATGTAAAGGTCTGTGGCATTAAGTATGTTCACATCATTCTGTAACCATCACCACCATTTATCTCTAGAAAGTTTTCATCTTTCCAACTGCACATGAACTCCCCATTCTCCTCTCCTCACAGCTCCGGCGACCACATTCTCTATGAGCCCGACTACATTCCAGGTACCTCCTCTGAGTGGCGTCATGCAATGCATTTCCCTTTGTGATGGGCTCCTTTCACTTAGCGTCCACTCGTGTTGCAGCAGACATCAGAATTTCCTTCCTTTTTGACACTCAATATTTCATTTATGTATATTCCATATTTTGCTTATACATTCATCTGGTGATGGACACTTAGGATGTTTCCACCTTTTTTCTATTGTTAATACTGCTGCTATAAACATTGGTGTTAAGTTATATTTTAAATTATTTTGAGAATTTGGTCTCCCTTTCAACACGTAGACAGAACCCAGGTATGGAAGCCAGATAGGAAGTGGGTGTGCCACTTAGGGTGTTAGGCCCTTTGGGAGGCTACAGCATTATTTGGGAGTGGACGTCAGTACACGTTTGGCCTAAAGAGTTGTTATTTCTCACAAGGGCATCTACCTTACGTTCAGGAAATTGCTTATTTATCCAAAGCATCTGGCGTTCTTTTCAACATTGAGTTCCTGGTAACTATTACTTTCATCTAAGGCTTATTACCATAAGTGGAAGTGTAGGCAAGTAGTTTATGAAAATCTTGTCACCTGTAGGAAATTATATCCCAATATCATATAATATTCCTGCTAAAAATAATACTATTCCCTTTTATTGGATTTGCTTTCTATCCTCTAAGCTCTTATCCATTGCTTCATGGGTTTCAACTGATTTTTATAAAATGTTTTCATCAAAACTCAGCCTTCACAAAAAAGTCACAATATTTTAATGAAATAGGAGGTAAATGCTTCCCCTCAGATATCCCTTCTACATCAATTCCCAGAGAAGACTTACAACACTGTCCTTCTTGACTTCACACAAATCTAGACCTGCATGAGAGTGATTTCCAATTAAAACTAAAAGGATAGGTCAGGTCAATAAATTTTCAGTAAGGAACCACGGTAATTCAATGCGGAAAGAATAATCCTTTCATCAAATGGTTCTGAAATAATTAGATGGCTTATACCGCCCCCAAAATAAACCCTTCATCCTCACCTCAGCCATGTATAAAAATTAACTGAAAATGGATTATAGGCCTAAATTTAAAGTCGAACTATAAAATGCCTTGGAAAGACACAGGTGAAAATACTAATACAATATGTTTGGGAAAGATATTTTTAATAAGATACAAAGAAAGAAAAATACAGAAAATTAAACAAACTGATTTCATCAAAACCAAACTTTAGTCTTCAAATGCTACTATTCTAAAAATAACATTAAGTTAAAGATTTGGAGCAAATATCTGCAAAGCTTTTATGACAAAGAACTTGTATCTTGAATATATAAAAATCTCTTACAACTTAAGATAAATTTAAAAACAGGAAAGGAATAGGAAAGGGTTGAGGGTGGTGGTATAGTTGCTTGCCTTAGATGTACAAGACCCTGGGTTTGATTCAATCACAGCAACACACACACACACACACACACACCAAAGAAGGCATAATGATGGAAAATAAACACACTAAATGATGTTCAACATCAGTTTTCATCAGGGAAACACAACACATTGAGATACTTCTACACACCCACTAGAATATCTAAAATAATAAAGACTGACAAAATATAGGGTTGCTAACAATCTGAAGCAATTAAAACTCTCATATAGTACTGATAAGAATATAAAATAGGATAAACACTTTGGAAAACAGTTTTAAATGTTAACTAAATATTTTACTCTTAGGTATTTATTCAAGAGAAAAAAAATAAAAGTGTATGTTTCACACTAAAACCTAAACACAAATGTTTATAGCAGCTTTATCTGTAATGTCCCCTAACTAGAAACAACCCAGATATCCATACAGATAATTGCAGTATATTCTGCAGTGGATCACTACTCAGAAAAAAAGAAACCCAATTATTGATACATGGTTGAACCTCAAAACAATCATGCTGAGTAAATGAAGCCAGTAAAAAAGGGGGGCATACTCTATGATTTAATTTACATAAAATTCTAGACAATACATACTACAGTGACAGAAAGCAGATCAGTGGTTGCCTAGGGACTGGGAGAGCAATAGATTATCAAGGGGTATGTGGAAACTTTTAGGGTGATGGCTACATTTATTGTTTAATTTTGGTGATGATTTCTGTTTGTATATTAAAACTCATTGTACACTTTAAATATATGCATTTGATTGTCAATTATACTCTGAAAAAGTTGTTTTAAAAAACTTACAGAAAAAAGTCCTCTTCTTCATCTGAATCATCTTCCAAAAGATTTCTCTGTCAAAAAGAAAAGGAGGAAAGAAAGAAAGAAAAAGACTTTTCAGATTCAGAGGGTTTATAAATGTCCAGGAGAAGTAATGAAACAAGTTCTATACTAGTGAATTTCTTAACTCCAAGCTTACAGAGGGAAGAATAATCACATTTGCTTCACTAGAAGCTAAATGATATGGAAAAATGTTTGCAGACCTTCCAAAGAAAATGCTTATAATTCCAGAATTCTATAATTGACACTGCAGGAGGTTAGGAAGAAGCCCCTTCTCATTCCTCCTAGTGTCTCTCTATTGGCAGAAATTAACAGGGAACCACACAGCAGAGAAGGAATGCAGTTTGTGGAGTTCACCTGTAGCAATGGAGGAGGACAGGAGGGTAACTTGAGCTGAGAGCAAAAGCCTAGTAATTGGCTTGGTCCACCTTCTAGCTGCTAAGTCCACAAACAGCACTCTACACAAATCTGAACCCAAACAAAAACAAACATATTTTTTACCTCACCAGATAGGATGATCTTCATAAAACAAAGATGGTCTCTCCCTCTCCCCTAAATGGGAAGACATGAAGTCCGAAAAGGAGGCTATAGAAGAGCAAAACCCAGACCTTTCAGACAATTCAAACAGAATATTGCTTGTAGGCAAAATAATGGCTCCCCAAGAAGGCCCACATCCTAACCACCAAAGCCTGTGAATGTTCGAGTGAGGGTGGCAGAAGGAACTTGGCAGAAGTGACTAAAGGTCTTGAAAGGGGCAAATTCATGTGGGTCAAAACTAATCACAAGGGTTCTTATAAAATGGAAGCAGGAGATAGAGACAGACTGAAATCTGAAGATGGTAGAAGGGCATGGTGAGCCAAGACGGGCGGGAACCTCTAGGAACTTGGAAAGGCAAAAAATCAATTTCTGCCCTAGGGTCTCTGGACAGAAAACAGCCCCACTGGCACCTTGATTTTAACTCCATAAGACTCACATTGGACTTCACATCATCAGAAATACAAGATCATAGTTTTGTGCCTTATATTTGTAGTTTTAAAGCAGCAATAGGAAACCAATATACTACTCCTGTATCTTTTTTTTTAGGAAATTACTCAAGAAACCATACCAGCCAAAAAGAAAATTAAATAAGAACAAAATTCT
The DNA here is from genome assembly GCF_902686445.1 of Sciurus carolinensis. Classification (NCBI taxonomy): domain Eukaryota; kingdom Metazoa; phylum Chordata; class Mammalia; order Rodentia; family Sciuridae; genus Sciurus; species Sciurus carolinensis. Next base: position 112,207,510 of record NC_062224.1, on the reverse strand, counting down.
TAAGATGGATAGAGATCATCAAAGAATCGAATGTGTGGCCAGATTTAAATGTCTGATGGTAATGTGATAGTGATCTCTGAAAATTACTGAAAAGGAAAAGGCATAACATAAGGAAAAGCTTAAAAAGAGCCTAAAACTTTTCTAACAAAGCTCTGAGGCTAGGACTTGGAGTGTGAAGTGAGGACATGAAAACTCACTAACACTCTTGTTCCGAGAGGAAGTGGAAGGAAGGAAGGGGCTGGGGAACAGGGCTAGAGTGAAAGATAACACAACGGAAGGTCACAGTTGCTAGTAAGCTGACGGAGAACACAGATTTAAACATTACTGTTAAAATATAAAGTTAATAACAGAGAGAGATGGAGGGAGAGAGGAAGTAAAATTTCTCAACTGCCTAGTGGTTCCAGGGGCAAGGAGAGAGATAAGGAAAAAGAAGCAATCTAGCAAAAGGTATAAGGGAAAATTTATGAAATAGAATACAAAGACCATCATCATATATATGTAAAATAAATAATATATAACAAAGAGTAAAACAATGAAAGAAAGATATATTTGACGTTAACATTTTTGAGCATTTTCCATGTGCTTGGCACTGTTTTAAGATCCAGACTAGCTTTGAATGACACAGACAAGGTCTGAGTGCTCATAGAAAAATGTGACTGTGATAAATACTATGCAGAAAACTAAATCAGTGATAGGACAGAAAGTGATAGTCTAACAACATGAGGTTAGGTGGACACTGAAAATCATTCTCAAAAGTTGAAATTTAAGCTGAGATCAGGGTAAAGAGCAGTCAATGCAGGCTGAAGGACTCCCTGGCACAGGAAAAGTCCAAACGTTTTGGTTATCAGAATCAACGTGAATGGTTTGAGTGGACCTGTTCAAAAACAAAAACTATATATGATTAGAGTTCAAAAAATTCCAGCAAGTATCTGTTTTCAACAAAATTACCTACAACAGACCTCAAAAAATGGGGGAAAAAAGGAGGTAGAAAAGATACATCAGCAAATTCTATCAAAAGAATGTCAGAGTTAGTAACCTAAATGGAAATTTTAGGACAGAGTATTAAACAATCAAATAAGAAATTTTGTAATTATAAAATACACAAAGCACGAAGAAGAATTTAACAGCAATGAGTTTACATACCTAACAATATAGCTTCAAAATATACAAGACAAAAGCTGATCAAAGTATAAAACATGGTTTACGATGCAGTTTATCTGGCTTAGAAGACAGGATATAATGTCATGTTTGTCACAGCTGAACGCTGGAAACACACATGGAAACCAATGCTTTTACATATTCACTGAACAAACATGAGTGCTGGGGACAGGATGCGATGCCACTACACCCAGCAGGCAGACAACAGGTGAGGGGTGGAGGGACTGGGACCTTCACAAGTGCTGGTGGGATGTAAAAAACTGCAATCACTGTGGAAAACAGTCTGGCCATTCTTCAAAAAGTGGAACATTAGAGTTACTCTAACACCCAGTAATTCCACTCCTAGGTATGTACCTATGAGAAATGAAAACGTGTTCAACAAAACTTGTATTCTAATATTCATAAAAGTAATATTCATAATAGCCAAAATGTGGAGAAAAAGCCCCAAATGTCCATCAACTGATGGATAACTAAACATAGTACACCCATACAATGAAACATTATTCAGTTAATTAAAAGGAATAAAGTACTGATATGTACTATCACATTGACAAATCTTGAAAACATAATGGAAGTCAAAGAAGCCAGTCACATAAAGCTACATATTCTATGATTTCATTTATGTAAAAGGTCCAGAATAGCCAGTGCAGTGGTGCATGCCTATAATCCCAGCTGTTTGGGAGGCAGGAGGATGCAAGTTCAGGGCCAGCCTCAGCAACTCAGTGAGACCCTGTCTCAAAATAAAAAACAAAAAGGGGTGGGGATATAGCTCAGTGGTTTAGTACCCCTGGGTTCAATCCCTGATACAATAAAAGGTTCCCAATAAGTAAACCTATAGGTGTTTAGTGGCCTGAGGCTGAGGGAATGGGGATGACTGCTGAAGGGCATAGGGTTTCTTTTAGAGAGGGTGAAAATGTCCTAAACTAGATTGTGGTAATGGCTGACAACTTTGTGAATACACCAAAACCCACAAATTGTATCCTTTAAATGGGTGAGTTGTACAATAAAGCTGTCAAAAGTTGTAATAGGAAAGAGGAACAAAATTTTAAAAAATTTAAAAATTATTAGAACCAATCAGTTATCAAACTTCGTAATCTCATAAATATCCAAAGGGAGGCTCTATTTAAACAGCTGATTTTATTCAGTTCTGGTTTTCAAAATCCTATTTTTATAGTCAATTTTGGAAATAACCCACAATTTAAAGTGAAAGTCACATAGTTACAGTCTCAGTAGTAGAGCTGATTGAGACTGCACATTTTATATTTTTAAATATATACATTCAGCTCATTTAAAAAAGCTAAATAGTAATTAGTCTTTGGGTAGATTCTACTCCCTATCAAAAATACAAACAAAAACAAACAGATTAAGAAAGGACAAATGTTTTTCATATTGTAATAAAGATAGTTCTAAATCATAAAATATTGAGGAGAGTGATTAATACAAAGTTCCAAGGTTATGCAAAAAAGGAGCATATAAAACAAAGTCAAACAGATCAAGAACTCTTAAGGACAGTGTCTAAGCCCTCCAGGTTTTAGCGCCATGCCTAACACACAGTAGGTGGTTAATAAATACTTGTTGAATTAATCAGTAAATGGAAGGACAAGAAGTATAAAAGTAAGGGAGGTTTTAGTTTACTGGATTAAAAAAGAAAAAGAACATGATTTCCTTCCCTCAATAAATATTAATAGTATACTTATTCTAAAAGTAGTCTATCTATAATAATCACTTGATAAGCTATCTTTCAAGATGCTGCACAATACCCTGACTTATTATTTATTTATCCCACCACCTTCTCTCTTATTTGTAGTGCTGTGGATTGATGCAGGGGTCTCACACATCCTAGGCAAGCATTTTACCATTGAGCTCTACTCTCAATCCCTAATTGTCAGATTTATACATATTTATATAGAATATTTCTAAAATGAACTAGAAATTGAAGCATTATTTACAAGGCATTCTAGACTATATGAGACAATCACAGGTCCAGAATCTAGTATGTATAAATTTCAAAATCTAAAAAGTTCTATAAGTCAAAAAGTTTTGCTAAGTTGGTGTCAAAACTCATTTGGAGGAAAACCTGATCTGAATTGACATTAGCTAATTCATTTATACATTTTATTTATGTAGATAACCACACATGTCACTACAAAATATTAATTTTTGGAGGTGCTAGTCCAGACCTCAAAAAGGCTATTACACAATATGCACTTAACTATCTTTCTTAAAACTGAAAAATTCTAAATTTCAAATATTTTTGGCTCCAGAATACTGAATAAGATATTATGTAGTTGTATAAAATTTTCCTTGAAATACTATAAATTGTGAGCATAATTTGATCAATAATGGAAACTGAATTCAGTTGAGTCATCAATCTAAGCAGCATATATTTTTCAATATATTTACTATGAAGGAAGAAAGAATAGAGTATGGTGGTGATTGGGTTCAGAAAATGACACCCTGAAGTAAAAGCCTCAGAAGCAGCCTTATAGCAAGGTTTCTCTCTGACCACCCGCTGTGATTCTCTCATTTTCCCCTAAGAAAAGCCACAGAAAGCAGAGTTCCCTTCCCCAAAGTCTGTCATAAAACTTAAAAATATTAACCTAATCTTTCCTTTTCTATGCAAAAGTTGGCCATAAAACGGTTCTCTAGCCTACCTTGTTTGACTGTTCCATACTCAAAAGGAAGGACTGCTGCACAGAGGCCACGGAGAGAGTGTGCAGACAGGCCTTGCTGGCCCCTTCCCTCCTCTGAGTCTATTACTGTTAGATCACACCCTTTTGTTCAATCATATTTCTACATGGCTGCCCTTGCTTCATCAAACCTGGGCATAAAATGCATAGTTCACTCTGGGTCTTTGGGTCCTGTTGACACATACAGAACTATGACCATATAAATTTGATAAACATTCCTCTTGTTAACCTGCCTTTTGTTATCAGGTATCAGCCACAACCTTTCAGTACGAGCATGAAAGGGATCACCGCCTTTTCTGCCCCTACAGTAGCAATAAACTTTAGATTCTTTTTCATGATTTACAAAGGGAGTGAAAACATGGTAACTCTTGTTTTTAAAGCTTAAGATTCTAAACTTACCCTTTCACTTTTCACTGAACCCGTGACATCATCATCATTTAGGTGGCGCTTGAACTTGGGAGGCATATTTTTTACTCAAAGTACTCTTCTATTTCCCAGCAGAATAAAATATTCACCACCTTAAGGAGGAAAAAAAATTCATTAGACTTTTGGATGCAAGCTAAAGTACTTAGAGCAGATAGAAGGCCTGTATGACAGAGGGCCCCCTCATTTTTGTGGCTTCAGGTATTCCCCTCTCACCTGCTCTACTCTAGTGACTGTTACACCTCAACACATAGGCAACAGTTAAAACCATGATAAAATTAAGTAGCTTCCCAAAGAAAAAGTGTGGACACGAATCAATTAAGGATTTTATAAAATGAAAGTGCAGACAGTAAGAGGGGAAAAATAGAAAGTAGTTCCTTGAAAATCTTAAAATGCTTTATGGTTTTAACTTGGAGTCAGGAGACAGCAGTATACTGCTAGTTCTCTCAAATTTATTAGTTGCTTAAGCAATGATCGTTTCCTCATCTGTAAAATAGTAATTTCTATGATTCTGCATGGAATTGGGGTGGTTTTATCAGATAATACATGCAAAAAATTTGTAAACGATATAGTATCCCACTGGTAGTCCATGAAAAGGGTTGTTTCATAAGTTTTGATGTGATACTTTACACACACACACACACACACATACACAAAGAACTTAAGATACATATGCCTGAGGTCTTCATCCTATTTCCTAAGATAGTTCCTCATACCCTCAGAATCTAAGAGAATGCCAAGTGTGTTTTTTGTATGCTAACGGGATGACTAGGTAGCTTCAGAAAGGCAGAAAGGTAGTTATAGGAAAGAGCAAGGTGTGATTAAAAGGTTGGGATGTTGCAGCTGCACTCTGGGGAGGGCAGAAGGGCTAAGGGTTGTGAAAGTTGAGTGGATCATCAACAGCCAGTAATGTAGTCTATTCTGCCTAATGTAAAAATCCAACAGGACAGGGTTCCGGTTTCCAGATGGTTGGACACATGAAGTTTCTAGAAAGTGGCATGACTGAGGGTCCATGGAAGCTCCTGGTTCCTTCTCCATACCTTGTTCTATACCTCTATTCCATCTGACTATTCATCTGTATCCTTCCTAATAATCTTTATAAAGAACTGGTAAACGTAAGTAAAGGGTTTCCCTGAGTTCTGTGAGCCACTCCAGCAAATCAGTTTAACCCCAAAAGGGATTACGGTTGCCCCAGTTTATAGCTGATCAATCATAAACACAGGTATAACAACCTGGAGCTTGTGACTGGCAGGCAGGGGGGTGTCATCTCATGGGACTTAACCCTCAACTTGTGGGATGGACTACTATCTCCAGATAGTGTTAGAAATGAACTGATTAGAGCACACCCAGATGGTATGTGCTAGAGAATAAGATGCAAAATTGCTTGCTTTCTGATTGAGAAAAATCTCCATGTTTTGGGGATTACAGAAATGTATGTGCTGTGAAAGTAGGAGAAACTGAGTTTGTTTCTCACATAACAAAACAACTGAGTTAAACAAAGTAAGATTTCTTTTTTATAGAATCACCTCACAGCTTTTTGCATGCTAATAAGTACCCTGAATTTCCAAGAAAAAATGTATTTGGAAAAACAGAAATTTTTGAGAAAAAGCTCTCCTATGCAAATATGAATTTTAAATATTTTTGGACCAGATAATGGCTGAATAACTAAGAACTCAGAATAGCTGAGATGTACAGAATGTTTTCTGTACAGTGCTGAGTTACACCTGCATGTCCTCTTTTATTTTTTATGCATACCTTTGAGGTAAGAACCAAGAAACTAAGAGGAACACTTAGTAAAAAAGTGTTAGTCACTTCACTCATTGAAATAGCAGAGACACAGATCTAAAATCAATGATCGTGCGTTATCAGTTTTAGCATTTATTCAACTGGTTGCCATCAGATCACACAGTTCTGTTCTAGACAGACAGACTTCCCTATAACAACCCAGTAGCCCTACATCCTCTTCAAGAAGAAACATCCGAGATCTTTAAGTATAGTTAGACGTTAGTTTGTTTAATTATTATACACTAAAAAAATAAACAAAACCAGGGTATAACTTCATTTTCAAAGTAATATTTTAAGTCACCTTCCAGTCAAAACAAATCAACATACTTTTTTCGATAAGGAATGTTTCCATGCCAGAAACTCAACCTTCTGTAACCTAACCAAACTCTCATAAAGTAACAACAGCTCCAGAGTTTCTCGTTGCGCGATATTTCTGTCATATACATCTGGCCCATTTTATGGCTCGTACTTTGATTTCTGAATAAGTCATTCACGCAGAAATGTCACAGACTGCGTGGGAAAACAGATGACAGCAAATAATCGGAGAATCTGAGCCTTTCTTTCAATCGTACTTTAAATCCTGCAAAAGGAGCTTCGACAGCACCAAGCGGACAGCCGTCCGACTCGCACGAAGTCTTGGACGCACGGCAAAGCTGACCTTAACGAGGGGCAGACCCGTCGCCGGGGCCACTGGACCGGCGCAGAGCTGCAAGCACGCAGGTCGGACAGCAGGGCAGCAGGCAGGGCGACTCCGCGCCCACCACCCGGAGGCACCGGCCGCGCTCAGGGACCGCCCGCATCCTGCCCAAGACCCCAGAAAGCCCGCCGGTCGGGAGGGCGAGCGTCGCCGCGCGGCCTGCACGTCGAAGAGGACAGCGGCCGCCGGGCCGAGCGCCGCGGGACACGCTCCGCACGTCACGTAGGCAGCCGCGGCCGCCGGCCTCCCCGCGGGCTCTGCGCGGCAACTTCTACCCCGTCGTTTCCCAAACGCCGGCTTTTTTTTTTTTTTCCCTTACAAGCCACCCCGCCCGCCGAGTTCCGTTTCGCCCAGAGCCGGACCTGGGCGGAGGCCGTCCAGCCCGGCGCGCCCCCGGTGCGGCTCCTCGCCCGCAGCGCGGCGGCGGCGGTTCCCCGAAGGCAGGGACCCCCGCGTTCCCGGCCGCCCCTCCGCCGCCCTGCACCCCGCGGCCCCCGGGTCCTCTCAACCGCCCTCCGGCCCCGCCCCGGGGCGCCCGACCCCAGGCCCGCGACGTTGGGCGCCGGCGCGGGGGCGTCGCCTCCTCCCGGCCTCCGCCCGCCCGCCCCCGCGGGGCAGGCCGGTACCTGCGAGCCGGGGAGCTCCGCAGCGCTCCCGGCAGCTGCGCCGGGCGGGGAAAAGGGAAGGCAGCGCGGGGAAGAGCCAGGTGGGAGGGGAGGCCGCGGCGCCGACCGCCTCGGCCGCTGCGCTCCCGCTCATCGAGCCGATCGGCGCTCGGCGGCGGCGCGGGCGGGGGGGGGCGGGGCCGGAGACCGCCGAGCGAGTCGATCCCGCCGCTCCTGTGCCCCGGCGCCCCGCCCGCGCCGTTGGGTCCGCAGTCTCGGGGTTGCGTGGTCTCGTGAGATGCCGCGGGGTCGCCGGGGTCGCGGGGGTCGGGCGTGCGGAGACGAGGAGTGGCGCTCCAAAGGCCCGGGCCGGGCGAGGCGACCTTGGATCCAGCGTGCATTTGCCTTTGTGGTGAATTGCCTGTCTTAGCACTTCCGGTGCCATTAGAAACTGTAGAATAAAATCGTGAACGCCTTTCAAGTCGTGGTGCGAGCAATCTGGAGTTGGGACAGTTTTCCCGGAGCTGTGCAGATTTGTCTTACCTATGTCTAGCTCTGTAGCAGTTTCGTAGCTCACTTTTATGGATTAAATTTTCATGAAACAATAGCTGTATGTTAATTAGTTCAAACACTTAGACCCTTCGAGGCGCAGATGTTTAGGGTGCACGCGCAAACCGGCTCTTGGAAGCTCCCAGCGCTGTGATTTGGGGAGGAAGCTCCTGGGCACCACGTGGCCAGCCGCGGGCTGGGGCTTTGGGAAGGGTTTGAGTCTTCATCTTGAGACAATCTCGAGTTTCTGAAGGATGAGTACAAAGAACCCTGTAGCCGGACTCACTTTTTTTTTTTTAAATGCTGACCTTAACCTGTAGCTGGGTACATGACTCACAGTGTAAATAGAAGAGCTTTCTTTTTCTCTTAACACGAAGACTAAGGGCCAGAGAGTTCCTGTGACTTTCTTAACATTTTGCATCATTTGTTTATCTCTGCTCCTCTAAATGTACACTCTCCCCCACCAGTTATTTGAGAGTTATGGACCTCACGCCTCTGTTCCTCAGTACTCAGCAGGTGTGTCCTAAGAACATCTTCATGACTAAGATTCGATTGTCAAATTCAGAAAATTCGACATTGACACATTAATTCTTTGTAATAAAGCATCAAAGTTTGCCAGTGTCTCAGTTATGGAGAATAATGAGTAAAAGAGCAAATGGTCAAGTGGAATCTGTTCTTTAAAGACAGGTTTGATTATAGTTTAATTTTTCTTAAAAAATATAAGGATAAGGTGTACTCTGATACCTTCCTTGTAAAACATTAGATAGGACATTGTGAGATGGACCTATAAGGTGCTTTCTTTCCTAACTCTTCTTGTTTATTGATATAATGATTCATTGCAATATGTATTATCTTGGAAAAATGGTCTCTCACAAAGATGGTGACATCACGGAGACCTGTGTAGTAATATGCTTTAATTGTGTTATGAATTTATTTTACTATTTCTCTGAAAGTTAAAAATGGTCACCATTTATCAAATGCCCCTTTTAGAGCATTATCTTAAAGATTAGCATGTGTTATTGTATTTCTTCACAACAACCCTCTGATGTTATCATTTTCCTCATTTTATTGATTCAAAAACCAAGGTTCCAAGATGGCATTATGTAATTTGTCCAAGGTTAAAGAATGACACATTAGTAAATACTGCACAGCTATATGCTTAAATTAAGGCAAGATAAATATTTTATCTAAATGGGTCAAATGCTGTGCCCTAAAATAGAAATTAGTTGGTTTTTAAAGCATCATATAGGTGGGATCTATCAAATTTAATGTCTTATAATGATCTCATTTGATTTAGGAGGCTTTAGTCTGAAGGTCAACTAAACTTCAATTTCTTGCAGAAGGTGGTACTGTTAATCTTGGATGGTATGTCAAAATGAATCAGTTCATCAGATGTGCATGACAGGTATTCTGTTTAAGTCTAGGGATACAAAGATGTTAAAATGTGTTTGGTGTCCTCCAAAAACAATTTTACACAGAAACACAAGTCTAATATGTTAGTTTGCTGTTACTGGAATAAAAAATCTGAGATAATTGCTGGGTGAGGTGGCACATGCCTGTAATCCCAGCAGCTTGGGGGGACTGAGGAGGAGGGTGGCGAGTTCAAAGCCAGCCTCAGCAATTTATTGAGGCACTGAGCAACTCAGCAAGACCCTATCTCTAGATAAAATATTTTTTAAAATGTCTGGGGATGTGGCTCAGTGGTTAAATGCCCCTGGGGTCAATCCCTTGTACTGAAAAAAAAAAAAAAAAAAAAAAAAAGTCTGAGAAATCAACATAAAAAAGAGGAGGTATATTTTGACTGACAATTTCAGAGGTTTCAGTCAGGATCAATTGCTTGACCCTGTTGCTTTTGGGTCTATGGCAGAGCTGCATATCATGACAGGGAGCCTGTGGTAGATCAAGCTGCTCACCTTATGGTGGCTAGGAAACAAAGACAGTGGAAGAGACTGAGGTCCCAGACCCTTTTAGGATACCTTCACAGTGACCTAAGACCTCCAAGTAGGCCCCACCTAGTAAAGCCTCTACTGTCTCCCGATAGCACCCCTGGCTGAGGACCAAGCCTCTGACACATGGATGTTTAGAGGGCATTTAAGATCCAAATGAGAGCACTATGACGGTTTAGATCTGGAACGTTCCCCAAAGGTTAATGTATTGAAGGCTTGGTCCCCAGTGCAGCAGTGTGGGGCTTCAGGGGGGTGACTGGGTCATAAGGGTGCCAACCTCATCAGCGGACTAACCCACTGATGAACTCATGGCAGTGTGGGCTATCGGGCGTGGGACCCAGTGGGAGGAAGTAAGCCTTGGAAGGTTAGGTATTGTCCCTGGACCCCCCCATCCCACCCCTGCTCCTCTGCTGACATGAGGTGAGCGGCTTTGCTCTGCCACGCCCTCTGCCTCAACCCAACGTGATGGCGCAAGCAGATCATGGACTGAAACCTCTAAAACTGTGAACCAATAAATCTTTCCTCCTTTAAGTTGTTTTTTTTCCAGTTATTTTGTCTCTGTGATGAAAAGCCAACATTAAGACTAATAAACTATTGAAATTTAATGAGGTCAATTTTAGAGTCAAATGAACTATGGAAGGATTATACTTGTTGGTGTTTGACAATAAATAAAACTACACATGGAATCAAATAGGAATGCTACTGTACCTTGGGATAAGCAATAGGAGGAAGCCATTACAACTCCCAGGCATCACCCTGTTGCTGCAAGCGTAGGGTCAATAGAACAAAGCAAGAGTCATGGCTGTAGGAGAAAGACTGAGAGGATGCAGCCCTTGTTAACACTGCCCTGACCTTTCTCTTCCCACTACTCTTGCCAACTAAGTGAACTGTAATGGAAGATGGAAAGCAAGATAGTGGTCTGCCCTGTTCTTTTTCTGCCATTTTCTTTGAAGACAGTGATTTCGTGTTTTCAGATCTTGGAAATCCTCCCAACTATCATCTCTAGAAAGAGGAAGCCAAGGAACAATATATACGTGAAGGTATTGGTTTGTTTTCCATTGCTCTAGCAAAATACTGGAATCTGGATGCTTTATAAAGAAAAGATGTTCATTTAGCTCTTTAGTTTTGGAGATTGAAAGTCCAAGATCAAGCAGCCCTGTTATTTTGACCTCTTGTGAAGGCCCCCTTGGCTACAACATATGGTAAATGTTACCATGTTGGGAGTATGCCTGAGTGGAAGAAATCACATGACAAGACAGGAAGCCAGAACAGGAAGGGGCCAATCTTGCTCTTTTGTAATAATTCATTCCATGAGACTAGTATCAATCCCTTCCAAGGGCAGCAGCCTGAATAATGCAATGACCTTACACAAAGCTCCACCTCTTTAAAGATTCCGTGCCACACTGAGCATCAAGCTTCCAACAGAGGAGCCCTTGGGGACACACTGATCATACCCAAAGTGTAGCAAAGAAAGAGGGCAGGAATTAGGGGAAGGTCTTGGCTCTTAGGAGTGAGAGGATGAGCAGTTGATGGCTGAGCAGTGGTGGAGAGCAATGAGGATGGGGCAGTGTGGAAGAAGATGAGGGGAGAGAGCGATCATTAGTATCACAGACTGCAGAGAAATGGGGAAGGTGGGATCAGAGACTAGAAAAAGCCTTTTGATTGACTGACTGACAGGCCAGGATAGATCTTCCAGAAGTGTTTCAGTAACATCACAGACGTGGAATCCATGTTGTCAAGGTTTCATTTTTACTGGAATCACAGGTTTCTTTTTCAAGAAATTGAATGATAAGGGGGAAAGACCTCGAATGCTGTGTGTTGTAGTGGGAGTGCTGTTCAGGTGCCATCGGAAATTAGCAAGTCATTTACTAGGGAAGAGGAAGGGGACAGGGGGAGAGTGAGATTGTAAATGCAAATCAAAAACTAAGAAGCAGTGTCTGGTGCCACCTCCGCAGCCGTGAGAGTATGGGGGCTTGAGAAAGCAAGAGTGAGCTCTGGGCAGGGTGGACGCCTTCTTGGAGGCAAGAGAGAAGGAGACTAGTAATGGGAGATTTCGAAATGGAAATGGGAAATAAGGAAACACGGAAGAGGCTTCAAGTTGGATTTCCTGGGTGGTTTTAACTGCTTCTCTAAATCAAGGGCTCTGACTTGGACTCCTTTTAAGCCGCCACGGCACCTGGCACAGATCAAGCACATAATAAATATTTGTTGAATCAATTTTATTTAGTTTTTTTCTGAAAGAAAAAGAGAACAAGAAACTAAGGAAGTGAGAGGCAAAGAGGGTGTTTTAGCACTCCCAGAGCACGGGATGCCTAGAAGCACTTTACTCAATGACTTTGACAGAGTGACATTCAACACTGGTTTCATTTCTCAGGCAACAAAAGGGGAGGAACAGTCTCTGCCTGTTTCTTGTCTAAGAATATCACAAGCTCTTATAAAATATTTGCATACTCTTCTAGTCATCTTATAAACAAGATGATATAGAATTTCCTCATTTTTGTGGATTTGCTTCTCTTCTCTGCACTGTTTTATTATTATTATTATAGATTGGTTAGCAAGTGTCTGGCCTGTTGGTATTGATTTTTTTTTTTCTTTTTGGCATTTTAAGACAATAGCAGAGGAAATAAGAATATGAGCAATGAAAATTTGTGCCTTACAAAAATAAAATGAAGAATAAAAGGAAACAGAGAGGTAGTTTGACTACTTTAAAACTCAGTCCATATCATTTTCTTTAAGTAAATATTTGTATTGGGACTCAATACAGTCATTCCACCTTATCAGTATATGTGAAGTTACATTTTAATTTCATAATCTATTTCTGGAGGTCCTTTACTTCCTTTTTGTATTTTATAAAGTGTTTTTTAAACAGTGTTAACTGGAAGACAGTTTTCTAACGCATGGCTTGCCAGGTTGTATACCCAGTTGTCCCCTCTGTAGTGCTAGACAGACAATCGTGTCTGCCTTTCACCATTCATAATAAACCAGTTTCCCTATGGCTCTGGTTTTGTTGTTTGCTGTAACATCGACTCCCTCTTATTAAAAAAGGGAATTATTTAACTAGAAAACTTCATATGATTTTGGGGTGTTCTGAATTCATAATATTAGCAGTCTAGCCTGAAACATAGACTGTGAGGTTAACTGTAGGAAATCTGTCTGTCCTCAGTGGCCACCATCCCTGTGGAATAATGTACAGAATAATGTAAAGCTTTTTAGCAATCGTGGTGCCTTTTATTTCCCAATCCTTTACAAATAGAAGAATAAGAGATGTTCCCACTGTTTTCTAAATTGCCCTGATAGTAATTTTTTTTTTTTTTTTGGGTGCTGGGGATCAGAACTCAGGGCCTTGTGCTTGCAAGGCAAGCACTCTACCTACTGAGCTATCTCCCCAGCCCCCTGATAGTAAATTTAAAAACATACCTGTGCTTAGAATAATTATGAAGAATTATGTTTGACAGACCCATCTTTGGGTCTTGGAACCCATTTAATCCTGCAGCACAGTATTGAGAGTTTACTCTTGAGGATGTTCAAGTCTACGTTTTAAGTGCTTTTTCTTTCTTCACGTGTGTACAGCCCTTTGGCTCTGCATGCTTCTCGTGGTTCTGACCCAGGGCTCCAGACAGATGCAGCCAGCGATGTGCTGTCGTCAGCATCCACACGCCTGGCCACCGTCCCTATCTGCCTGTCCTTGTTGTCACCTCACCTGATTTCCCAGGCTACTCTTAATTTACGTTACTGCATTTTTTTTTTGGTTCCACAGTTTCTATGTTTTAAACATATTCTTTTAAGGAGTTTCTTAGAAAAAATTATAAAATGGATTCCAATTGGTGAAATTCTCCATCTTTTCCTCTATTTCCTTGAACATTTTAATCAAAGGCCTTTTCTGCTAACGTAATACCTGAATTACCTGTGGGCTCGTTGCTGTTGTCTATTAGTTTTCTTGGTTTTGGGTTTTATGGCTCTCTCTTGGCATGCCTGATAACATCTGACATTCATTCAACATTGAGTATTATATATAAAATATTAAGTATTAATAGTTGCGTATTAAAAATTAAGCATAAAATGTTGAGTATAAGAAAGAACATCCATGTGATGGTATCCTTTTCCAAAGAAGAATCCCTCTTTCCTCTGCTAAGAAAATCAAGGCACTAAGCTGAAGCCTCTGAAAAACAGGGATGATTCATCTTTACCTTCTACCCTATTTAGCTTCAGAATTCACAAATGATTTGAGGAGAAGCCATCTGAGCTAGTCTCAGTTTTTCACTCTTCCCTCGTCCCTGGGATCTTGGCTAACACTCCAGTTTTGTCTCTCCAGTCCTAGAATTCAATTTCACTATTTTTGTACCCTAGTGATGAGCTGTAGCCAAGGCAAAGCCCAGATCCTGCCCTACAAGAGCCCCCAGAAAGTAAGCAGTTAAAGATGGGCAGTCAAGGTCAGCTCACCTTTACTCGGTCCCTCCTCTGGAATCTTGGTCTTCATCTGTTGTTTCAGTGGCTCTCTGATTACTTTATAAAGATATATCTGGTACTTATCTGGCTTTTCGGTTTTATCTTAGAGATAGACTGCTTCAATCTACTCCATCACACTTGCAGCTAAGCCTTGGCTCTCCCTCTGCTTTGCTTCTGTCCCTTTCCCCGCCCCCGTCTCCATCTCTCTGTCTCCATCTCCCTCCCTCCTTTGTTTTTCTTTTGTGTTAGGGATTTGTGTGACTCAGCTTTTCACCACTGTAACAAAATATCTAAGGTAAGTAATCAGGTTAAAAAAGGGAAACGTTTATTTTTGCTCACAATTTTGGAGTCTCAGTCCGTGGTTGGCCCACTGCTTGTGGCCTGTGGTGAAGTAGTTTTCCCTAAGGACCAAAATGGCCTGTCTGCTTTATTCTTCATATAAGTACAGATTCAAGGTAGAACCCAAGGTATAGTATATCTTATATGGATTCTTAGGACCATGAAGAATCACTCTCAGAAACCCTATTATGTGACAAGCACTGTGTATAGTTATCACTTATGGACCAAGAACCCTTTTGACAACCTGATGAAGTCTTTTGATTTCTTAGAACATTCCTGAATGCATTAATATAAAACAGAATCACAAAGTAACACGATTATATTGACATCATGTTTTCAAACATTTTTAAAACGAAATTTGTAATCTACTAAGACATGTGCATTTTATTGGCTTATTAAACAACATCTATTTTAGGCCTGACATTGGCTATTGTTGTTTTTCAGGGGAAAAGAAAATAGCATTTATTAATATTTTCATGCACTGGGATCTCCTGAAAACAGGTTTGACTCTAAGGAAATAAGATAACTTGGTAACCAACCTACAGGACTTTGGACTGACCAAAGGAGAATGGAGTTATTGGAGCTAGCTGCCATGTTATCAAATTTGGGGATGTGCCAGTTTTCCAAAAACTTGGAGGTTCACATCACTCCATTGCAGAAGAGGCCTCATAGAAGTGTGTGAGCCCTCTGAGAAAACTTCCGGACCGCTCTAGAAAAAGTCATTTAGAACTTCAAACTAATTTTTGGTAGTTTTTCTTTTTAACTAGGTTTGAGTAGGATGTGTGGAAATATATGGGTGAAGTAGTACAAGATAAGGACTAGTCATTAATGTCTTTTGAGCCAGGCTTGGTGCACTTGCCTGTAATCCCAGTGACTCTGGAGGCTGAGTCAGATGGATCATAAGTTACAGGACAGTCTAAGCAACCTAGTGAGACTCTGTCTCAAAAAAGAAAATAAAGACTTCCGAGCTGTTTTTTTTTCACACAGTGATATTGATCATAATTTTGAATTAGTAATGAACATAAAAATATCACAAGGCAGCTATGATTATATGAAAATCTTAGTGATTCCTATTGGTAACAAAATTGTAGATATGGCTAGTACTACTGAGGGCTTTTAATTTTTTTGAGGGGGAGTTACATGTATAATAGAAAGAAATGCTAAATTTTTATTAGATTTTAGTGACAATAAAAATGTCATTTTTTTTTCCCCATCCAAGTTCACAGAAGCTTTGAATTCTATCCATGGCTCCTCAAGAGGCCCCTAGGTTCACCACTGTTTTCCACAAGGGGTAGACAGTCCTGAGGGTAACTGGGACAATGACTTCAGCATCTATAAGTTCCTGGTGTGAAAGATTCTACTTGTTGAGAAGGTTTACTTCCTTAGAATGCAGGTACTCTGCTTACTAGTTCTCACCCAATTGTACATCATTCCTGAGAATCCTGGGGCTGAACTGACATTTAAGATCTTCTGGTACAACAGAAATACCCTGGAGCCAGCATGTGGCTCAGTTGTGGAGCGTGTGCTTAGCATGTGCTGGGGTTCTGTTTTAGGCAGCTTGTCCATTGCTGTGACCAAAAAGTTCTGTCAAGAAAAATGTAGAGGAGGAGAGGTCTATTTCTGGACTCAGTTTCAGCGGTCTCAATCCATAGAGGACCAACTCCAAAGCTCTGGTGGAAGGGCATGGAGGAAAGCAGCTCAGGAGTGGCACCAGGAAGCAGAGCCCTCCGCTCACCAGGGATAAAATAAAAACCTCAAAGACCCGCTCCCCCACCCCAGTGACCTATCATCTCCCACTCAGTGTAGCCATATCAGTGGATTAACCAACCAATTAGGTTATAACGCTCAGAATCTAATCATTTCACCTCTGAAAATTCTTTCTGTCTCACACGTGAGCTTTTGGGGGACACCTCACATTTAATCCATTCCCAGAAACAGTGAATAAGAAACCCCTGTGTTAAACATATG
Organism: Sciurus carolinensis; assembly: GCF_902686445.1. Taxonomy (NCBI): domain Eukaryota; kingdom Metazoa; phylum Chordata; class Mammalia; order Rodentia; family Sciuridae; genus Sciurus; species Sciurus carolinensis. Next base: position 112,190,904 of record NC_062224.1, on the reverse strand, counting down.
ACCAAGTTCTTATCATGTGTCAGGGCTTGTGCCATATGTGACTGTATCTGGCTCTCCAAGCAACCCCAAGACACAAATGTTACTCTTCCTGGTTTACAAAGACTTATTTGATCATTCAGAAAAAATATATTGGATATCTATAGCATGTCTGTTTCTAAGACAGGTGTGCTGTTCAAAATACAGGCAATAGTTATCTTCATATATAGACTTTACATTCTAGCAAGAAAGACAAAAATAAATTATAACAAAATGTGATAAGTATTTCTTCAAAAAGAATAAATAAGTGACTGAGACTAAGACTCAAGGGGGGCCTATTTCAAACAACAGGATTGTCAAGGGAGATACCTCTGAGAAAGCGTTAAAGCTGAAACTAGAAGTTTGAAAAGAGCCACTCATGCAGTAGGCAAGGGAAAGATTGTTCCAGACAGTAAGAGGAGAAAGAGCAAAGGCAACTAGGCAGGAAAGAAGCTGGCATTTAAAAAAAACAAATCATTATTTTAAAAATTGTATTAAACCACGTAAGATTTAACAGCTTAACTATTTTTAAGTGTGCAATTTAATAATGTTAACTCCATTCATGGTCGTCATGCAACAGATCTTTAGCACTTCTTTATCTTTCAAAACTGAAACTCTACACCTGTTGAAAAGCAGCTCCCCATGTCTCCAGCCCCTGGCAGTCACGATTCTGCCCGTGTCTATGTAGCTGATCACTCTGGATACCTTGAGTAAGTGGAGTCATGCAGTGTCTGTCTTTCATTTATTAGTATTAATTTTTTTTTGTACTGGGGATTGAACCCAGGGGTGCTTTATCACTGAGCCACATGTCCAGCCCTTTTTTAAAATTTTTTATTTTGAGATAGGGTCTCACTAAGTTGCTTAGAGCCTTGCTAAGTTGCTGAGGCTGGCTTTGAACTTGTGATCCTCCTGCCTCAGCCTCCCAAGCTTCTGGGATTACAGGCATGCACCACCATGCCCAGCTCAGGTTCTGTCTGTTTGCAATTGGCTTACTGCCCATTGCATGTCTTTAAGGTTCATCCATGTTGTAGCATGAGACCGGATTTTCTTTTTTTAAGGCTGAATAACATTCTGTAGTATGTATATACCACCAGTCTCTAGAATGCATATATTTTGCCATTTATTCAATAGTCCATTGTATGTATGTGCTACATTTTGTTTACACTTCACTCTGTTGATGGACATTTGGGTTGCTTCTACCTCTTGCCTATGGTAAATGATGCAGCTGTGAACGTGTGTAAATGTGTAAATATCTCTTCAAGGTTCTCCTTTCAATTCTTTTGGATACACAACCAGAAGTGGGCTTGCAGGATCTTGTAGTAACTCAATTTTTAGTATTCTGAGGAACCTCCTTCTGACTGCTCCATTTTATATTCCTACTAACAGTGCACAGGTTCCTCCACAACCTAAACAACAGTTGTTATTTGCTATTTTTTTTTAATAGCCATCCTAATGGGTGTGAAGTAGTATCTTATTGTTGTTTTAGTTTGCATTTCTTTAATGGCTCATGATGTTGAACACCATTTCATAATGATGTTGAACATTTATGTATCTTATTTGGAGAAATGTATATTCAAGCCTTAGTAGTCTATTTTTAAAAAATACTTTGTTGGTATTAAGTTGTAGGAGCTGTTTATATATTATGCATATTAATCCCTTATCAGATATGATTTATAAGATTTTTTATCCTACCCTGTAGATTGTCTTTCTACTTTATTATTTCCCATCATGTACAGTTTTCAAGTTTGATATAATCCTATTTGACTATTTTTGTTTTTGTTACCAATGCTTAGAGTAATCCTAGAAACTACTGCCATATTCAATGTCATGAGGTTTCTCCCTTGGTTCTCTTCTAGGAATATTGTAGTTTTAGGTCCTTATTCCACTTTGAGTTAATTTTTGCATATGGTGTAAGGTAAGGGTCTAACTCATTGTATGACATGTTTTTATTCCAGTTTTCCCACAGTTTGGTATTTTTGAGAAAGAAGGGGCAAGTCAGTTGCCTGGAGCTTGGTAAGCAGGGGGAATGGTAGAATGTGAGACTGGGTCATGAAGGAACTCTAGTGCATGCCAAGATTCTAGATTTTATTCTCAGTGCACTGGGAAACTAATGGAATGTACTTTTAAATGATTGTGTTCCTCAAAAGTTAAACAGAGGATTGCCATCTGATCCAGCATACTCATTCTTATGTATTTATCTTAGATAAACAACAACACCTGTTCACACAAACACTCGGACATGAATGTTCATAGCAGCATTATTTATAATAGCCCCAAAGTGGAAACACCTCCGTGTCCATCTCTTGATGAATGGATATACCACCAGACTTTTTATTCATGCAATGAAATATTATTCAGCTATAAAATGGAATGGAGTACTGTTACATGCTACATGATGAATGAACTTTGAAAATATGCTCAGGGAAAGAAGCCAATAACAAAAGACCACATACCACATACTTGTATCTGTATGAAGCACCCAGAATGTACAAACCTATAGAGAAAGAAAGTAGATAGAGCAGGAAGGGGAGGGGAAATTAGGAGTAACTGCTGATAGATAATTTCATTTTGGGTTATGGAAATGTCCTGAAATCAAGTCGTAGTGATTGTTGCAAAGCATCATAAACATCCCCAAAACCACTGAAGTGATTTTAAATGATTAATTTTATGTTATGTGGATTATATCTCAATTTTAAAAACGCTATACTTTTGAAAAACCACTTTGGCTGTTGTGTGGTAAATGGATTGTGGTGGGCAAGACAGAAAGCAAAGGTCATTAGACATGATCCCACAGTCATGAATTTTGACCAAATTCACATACTGAGAAAGAAGCAGGTCTTTCTGATTCTACATACCATGTTCTTAACCTATGTGCTATAGGAATTTTGACCAAGGGACTCCTGTCCTGCCATTTATCTGCAGGACTATCCACAGAACATTTCTCTGTTGAGTCTTAGACCAGTAGAGCTGCAAGTTGGATGTAACTTCCTTACACAGGGAAAAACTTTTTCTACCATGTGTGACAGCAAGGAGGATAAAAATTGCTTTTCAAATATGAAATGCATTAAGGACGGTAAAAACTTTGGCACCATAATTTGAGATTCTTCTTATGAAAAGAACTTTCTTGAATCCCCATGGCAAGGAAACAGCTTTAGTTTTAGAGAAAGATCGCATATAACAACTTTACTGGACTAAAGGGAATTTTGTTCTCCTTGTTTCTTTGAGGATTCTGGATCTGAATGCTAAAATAAATGTGTTGGGTGGAGTACTTAAATGAATTTTATTTATGAAATTCTGTCTTAAAATTCATTCCCTTGGTGTCAGAAAAATATTTTGTTATGGGCTAAGGACAGAGATCATCCAAAAATATGGGACACATGAGATGGTCATGGTTGAGTGTGCTGAGAGCTAGAGTTTAAGAGAAAAACAAGTTGTTTTTCAAGTTTTCTTTCTCTGCAAAGGAACTTCATTTTAGAATAAAATTATGGAGAAAAATTTTAATTGTTCATCTAATAATCTTCCCCAGTAGTCAGGCTGCACGTGGGATCCAAAAGGAGGCCTTCTGAGCCCCTTCATGGAGGGGTCGAGTGTCCCGGGCCCAGGCCATCAACCTTGGTGTCATTTCCTCGTCTCCCCTGGCTTTCCCATTTTCAAAGTGGTGTTGCCCTCAGGCCCAAAGGCAACTTGCTGTGTATGATCTGTCCTTCACTTTCCTTCACCAGAGGGGATACAAGAATCTGCAGTCCACACACATGGAAACCAGCGCACCTTCAGATGTCGCCAGTGACCAGGAGACTCCTGGGAGTCGAATACAATGCCAGAGGTGGTTGTGACTGAATTCACTCAATCGGTCATCAATATAATTTCTCCATTTATTTTCAGTCAACTTGAGTTTTACCTCAGTGGTGTGTGCTCTTGTGTGCATGTGAAAATTATATATATGTGCACACATATACACACATAGACACACACACATTTAAGAAACTAGTATGTGGTCATCTCCTAGGATGATACTAACTTAACTAGTCTTTTATAAGACTGATATATTCTTCCAATCAAAGGGTCATATCTGCCAATGTAAAAATTAACACTGCAGCTCTGAATCTCCTTCCCATGAACTCAAAGTAATGTATGAGAAAAATTCTTATCAAATCACAAATGTGATGCAGACTAAAAAATTCTTATTACTGTTATTCCAATCTTAGTAATTCAATATAAGCTTGAGGATTACTTCTTAGTTCAACAATATCTCAAGAAAGTGTTGACACCCAGCTAATAAAAGGGTATAAAATTACCCCAGGTTGTTATGCCTGCCTTCTGTTATTCCAAGACACAGGAGACCATTCCTTTCTGAACTTTCCAAATGTGGAAAACAAACTATTTGCCAAGATTGCCAGGATGAAATAGTTTCCAGTATTATATGAGCCACTCCCTGTACACCAAGGAGAGCTTCCCTTTACCCAAATTTATTCCCACCCCTGAAGTATTTTCTGGTCTTGGACCATAACTTCAACTGGACGCCACTGGAGAATGTGAGAAGGGTATGAGCCCCAGGATAGGCATGCAGGGTGTGGAGGCTGGCTGCTCGCTCTGGCCCTGGGTTTCACTGGTACCATGACCTCTACATTCCTTTAAAGCAATAGTTCTACAGATTATGCCTTTTCTCTTTCCCTGGTTCTTTCTATACATAATTTCTCAAGTCATCTGGTGGCCAATGTGGGAACCATTTTGAGTCCCTTAGTCTTTTATTCCTTATATTCAATTCACCAAACACATCAATCCTTCCTAAGAACATGTCTTACACAATATCTTCTCAGTTATCATGACCCTGGATCTCTTGGCTTCTGGTGGTCTGATAGGATTAAGCTAAATGCCCAGAACAGAAGACCCTTTCAAAACCTGTCCTTTTAGAAATTCTGCTTTCCTACTATGAAGATTCCTCAGAAAATTGGACTGGAACCACCATTTGACCCAGTTATCCCACTCCTCAGTATATATCCAAAGGATTTAAAATCAGCATACTACAGTGACAAAGTCACATCAATGTTTATAGCAGCACAATGCACAATAGCTAAGCTATGGCACCAACCTAGATGCCCTTCAACAGATAAATGGATAAATAAAATGCACACACACACAATGGAGTATTACTCAGCCAAAAAGGATGACTTCATGACATTTGCCAGTATATGGATAGATCTGGAGACTATCATGCTAACAGAAATAAACGAATCCCCCCCAAATCAAAGGTCAAATATTTTCTTATATGTGGAAACTCACCCACAATAAGGGGAGAAATTCTGTGGAGTAGACAAAGGGGAATGAAGAGGAAGGAGGGGGATGAGAAAAGGAAGACAGTGGGAAGAATCTGACATAATTTTCCTATGTACCTACATGAATATACAGTCTCACCATCTTGCATATCCACAAGAAATTAAAAAAATAAACTATGGATAAATGGCAGGAAGATCAATAGAGGGAACGGAATGGGAAGGAGAGGTAATGGGGTCTGAACTAGAACAAGGTATATTCCTTGCCTTTATAAGTTATATCAAAATAAATTCTACTGTCACATATAACTAAAAAATAAAAACCAATAAAAAAACTCTGCTTTTCTCCCACTGTAAAATTCTTCCCTGACTATACATGTTGCTTTTCCCCCTTATGTTTATGTTCTATTAGTTTTCTATTGCTATTGTAATAGATCACCAAAAACTTTGTGCCATAAACAATGTAAATTTAATACCTTACAGTTCTGGAGGTCATTAAGTCTGAGAAGGGTCTCACTGGACAATCAAGGTGTCGGGGTGTGTTCCTTCTGGAGACTTATAGGAGAATCCATTTCCTTTCCTTTTCCGGCTTCCAGAGGCTGCCTGCTTTCCTTGATTCATGGGCTCCTTCCTCCCTTCTCAAAACCAGCAATGCCAGGCCAAGTCCTTTGCATGCTACCATCTCTCTGATTGTCCCTCTTCCACGTTAAAGGACACTTGTGATTATATTGGTCTCATTTGGAAAATGTAGGCTGCTTTCCTATTTTAATATCAGCTGATTAGCAACCTTAATTGCATGTAAACCTTAATTTCATTTTGCTATGTAACCTATTCACAGGTTCTGAGGATTAGAAATGGAGGAATATTCCACCTATCACATGTTCTCTTCCATCCTTTGCCCCCAAGATGGTGAACAGTGCTTTTAATTTCCTATTTCATATTTCACAGTTAATCTTAGCACAACCAACTAACTGAATGTTACCAAAACCATGTTTATGTTTTAATTAAGAAACACTAATCCACAAATTACATATCGAGGGGTCTGGATTTATATTTTTAGAAATAAACTCTATAGTGCTGAATGCTTTATCTGAACTCAGTCTGTATTTTAAATCATATAGATAAAGGCTCTGAGAATCCTAATAAAACAAAGCATTTTAACATCCAATTGGCTTATGGCAAGTCTACTAATGATAATTTATCCCTATCAATTGTATTTCATAACCTTGGAGAGAAATGTTTCAAATAAGTATTTGAAAAGACTAGTGCCAGAATCTAATGTTACTAATAAAATAATTATATATCTATTTATTTTTGGTGCATTACAATTACATATTATAGTGGGCTTGTTATGCATTTGTACATGCACACAATAGAAAAATAAAATTTGGTCAATTTTGTTCCCCAGTACCTCCCTCTAAAATATTTGTGTGAGTGATTTGTACAATTTTAGAAAACTTCTAGCAGTTTAAAGGGTTCTGTTTTCTACTTTCTTAAGCTCAAAGAAGGGAGGTAGGCACTGATGGAGAAAGGTAAGTTACCTTCTTGCTGTGAAACCTACTGCAAACAGAAATTATGTTTTTAGGGCATTACATACGGGGCCAAAGCCTGGGATGTGATAGAAATCACTTCTGTTGGGTGTGGTGGTACATGACTAGTGTCTTTTTCAATAACATGCCCTTAACAGGAAGGACAATGAAGACAAAAAGAAAAGCAGGAAAAGCAGCAACTCAAAGTTCTCTTGAGGTCACCAGAGGTGAGCTGCTTCTTGGTTCCTTAACTGTGCCATGCTGATTTTATTAGAGCAAGATCGGGTGTGCTGGGCTGGGGAGATAGCTCAGTTGGTAAACAGTTGGTAAAGTGCTTGCCTTACAAACACAGGGCCCTGGGTTCCATCCCCAGCACTGAAAAAAAAAAAAAAAAAAAAAAAAAAAAAATCAGGTGTGCAGGTTCCATCAAAGCACTCAGAGTACGGAATCTTTTTGTCTCTTCCTCAGGGAAGCTTTCTTCTGACCGTTCCCTAGATCAGGAGAGGTCTCAAAGGTCTCTGCCAGCATGGAATCTTACATTTCTCCTCGATGGCACGTGAACCCATTTCAGACTTTTTCTTGGTAAATGTTTACTGTGTCTTCCGTGTACCTGCATTGCTGCTTATCACTGCATCCACACCCTGAACTTCCTCCGCAGCCATATCAGACACTTCAAATATTTGTTGAATTGAAAGAAGCACTGGGGAGGCCATGGTCTCTGGTATTATGTAGCACTTCAAGCACAAGTGAGTGACAGGACCGAGTCTTCCTCTTTAGGAACTGCGCACAATGTAATGCTGAAGTCGCTCAAGTCTCCTTCCAGTGCTACTTGAGTGGAGAGGACACAACATGAACTCGGTGAGGGAGCGTGAAACCTTTTCTTTGATGCTACTTGTGGAGGGCTTTTAGGGTAACCTTTTAAAATTGTGAAGCTAGAACCATATCCATTTTGACTTATCCCTTAATTGTACTTTGAAACACTGCTTCTCAAAGTGTGGCCCAACGGCAGCTTGTTAGAAACAAACACCTGGATCTCACTTCCGACCCAGCGATCCGTTTTTAAAGAAGTCCTCCAGGTGATTCTGGTGCACACCTAAACTAAATTTAAGTCTGCACTTTAAAACCCACGTTAACTATTAGGAAAGTTTGCGCCCAGAGTGTTTGTGAAGCACGCAGACTACAGGGGCTCAATTCCAAGTGTATCTGCCCCCTCCATCAGTATATTCCTCCTCCGATTTTATTTTGCTGTGAAAGGCACAAGGACACACGTATTTAACCTTTTAAAAAGTCTTCTTTGTCAACAACGAACTTCCTCACATTGGCATAAAACGAACACGCAGAACACGTCCATCAAACACAACCAAGAGGCAAGAGTTAGCAGGAGATGGGCCACTCAAGGAGGCCGCGTCTCGTGTCCTGCGCTTTGGGGCGAGAACTGAGGCCGCTGTGAACAGCCAGCTGTTACTCTTTCCTCCTGGATGTCGCCTATTACACCCTGGGTAGAGAAGCCCTGTGTTACAGTGCAGAAAAAACACAGCCAGGCGCCATTTCGCGGCAAATGAGACCGAAATTATGCAAGTGCGGCGGAGAGGGCGGAGCAGAGGACGTGGCCAGGCCGCGCAGTCCTCGTCTGCTCCCCGGAACTTGGGGTTTCTCTCGGGGCTCTTCCTGCAGCACTCGGCCCCGCACAGACCACCGTCTGAGCGCGCGAGGAAGCCAGCTCTGCAGGACGCGGACCCGAGCGGTGACCTCGCGCCCCGCAGCGTCCGAACGCGATTGGCTGGCGCGGCCGCCCTTCCGCCCTGCCTGGCCCCTAGGTCCCGCCCCCTTCCTCCTCATTCCCAGAGAGTGCAAGGCGCCCGCGCCTCAGCCAATGGGGCGTCAGATTTGAAAAGCAGTGGCCAATGAGCTGCTGGGACGGTCCGGCAGCTGGCCAATCATGAGGCCTCGCACCCGGATGTGGTTGCTGGGTTCCGAGAGCTGCTGGGGGAAAGTGTGAGGGGCTCTGCACGTGGGCGGCGCCGAGCGCGCCGGGACAAGTGGCGTGTGTCGAGTTCGGCGTCTCGCGCGTGCTTTGCGGTGTAAGCGTCGGCCTTTTGGGTTTGGAGTCGGGGAAACAAATCATTGTGAGGGTTGGCGGTGGATAGGATTGCCACTGCAGAGTCCGGACCCGGCCTGGAGGGAAGCCCCTCAGATGGTTCCTCGCGGGGAGTAAGTGGTCTTCAGCTCGGGCAGCGGGAACATGAACCTCTTACCTAAAAGCTCCAAGGAGTTTGGCTCTGTTGACTATTGGGAGAAGTTCTTCCAGCAGCGAGGAAAGAAAGCTTTCGAGTGGTATGGAACCTACCTGGAACTATGCGGGGTGCTGCACAAATACATCAAGCCCAGGGAAAGGGTAAGGAGCGCGGCCTGCAGCCCTGTGTGTGCATTCGGGAAGGTGGGAACTAATGACAGCAGTCCTGCACTGGGCGGACAGGCGTGAAGGCCCTGCTTGGACCACACTTTCAGGATTCCGTGCATCATTCTAGCTAAAAGATAAACTTTTTTTTTTTAATGCAGAGCCTGGGTTTAGTCTCTTTAAGGTTCTCATTTAAAACACCTCCCACCCCAACGCATCCTTTAGTTAACAGTCCTTCTTGGAATAGTTTCTTTTAGTAGCCAGACACTGAGTGTGTGCCACGCTGTTTCTGCATCCCTGTGTAATAGGCTACGTGTGTGGCTTCACTGAGGTCTGCTTAAGAAGTAGTTGTCAGGTGCTCAGAGTTCTCCGCGCTGTACTCGGCCCTTAAACTACAAGAATTTAGGACACAAATCTTGCCCACATTCCGGCAGTGAAAAGTGATAGGTATAGTAATAGGTTTGGTAGAGATGGGGTTGTATTGGAGGTGGGGAAGAAGACTTAAATTTGTGGAGGAAGTTTACCTGGTAAGCCTTAGCGAGGTGCTGTTTTCCTACACATGCAGTCTTTTAGATCTCATTGTAAACTCAGGTGAATGGCCATGCACTTATTTTATGGACTAGGATGTCAGAGATCATGCATGTTCTAAGTGGTCACAAGAAGATTTGAACGAGACCTGTCTGGCTCCAAAACTTGTGCATTTCTCATTGAATCTTGCTTTGCCAGAGATGGTGACATTGGAGCAGAATTTGAAGGATGTGAGAAATTGCTTCATAGGGAGGCAATGATCTGTATTTAAGTTTGGCTGCAGAAAAATAACCAAATATCATGAGACGTAATCTCTGATGAGAGTAAGATTTGAATTTGCACAAAATGTAGATTATTGTTTGGTGAAGCCAAAGGCATGAATGAATGGAGAAAATATGTATAATGTTGCTCCCTCATGACCAGAGCATCTCTGCCTTCTGAAAACAAGTAACAGCCAGGTGACACTTGCTTCCTTGAGGTATCTGAAACACATTCCTTTGCCTTAATCACCGTTATCATGATTTCCCCCCAGGTGCTGGTAATTGGGTGTGGCAACTCAGAGTTAAGTGAGCAGCTGTATGATGTGGGCTATCAGGATATAGTGAACATCGACATAAGTGAGGCCGTCATCAAGCAAATGAAGGAACGCAATGCCAGCCGGCGGCCCCAGATGAGCTTCTTGAAGATGGACATGACACAGATGGAGTTTCCTGATGCCTCCTTTCAGGTGGTGTTGGACAAGGGCACCCTGGACGCTGTTCTGACAGATGAGGAGGAGAAGACCCTGCAGCAGGTGGACAGGATGCTGGCTGAGGTTGGCCGGGTCCTGCAGGTGGGCGGTCGCTACCTCTGCATCTCCCTGGCTCAGGCTCACATCCTGAAGAAAGCAGTGGGTCACTTCTCTCGGGAGGGGTGGATGGTGAGGGTGCACCAAGTGGCCAGCAGCCAGGACGAGGTGTTGGAAGCAGAGCCTCGGTTCTCCCTGCCTGTCTTTGCCTTCATCATGACCAAGTTCAGGCCAGTCCCTGGCTCTGCCCTTCAGATCTTTGAGCTGTGTGCTCAGGAGCAGGGCAAGCCTGTGCGGCTGGAGAGTGCCGAGCGGCTGGCCGAGGCGGTGCGGGAGCGGCAGCAGTATGCCTGGCTGTGCAGCCAGCTGCGCCGCAAGGCCGGGCTGGGGAGTGTGTCCCTGGACTTGTGCAGTGGGGACACGGGGGAGCCACGCTACACCCTGCACGTGGTGGACAGCCCCACTGTGAAACCATCGCGGGACAATCATTTTGCCATTTTCATCAGTGAGTTGGGATTGCTCCCTCTCTTCCCCTGGAGGGGCTGGCTCACAGGGGCTGGGGCTGGGGCTTTGGTGGATGGGTATGTCTTGACCTTTTTCTCTTAGAGGGTGGTATTTCCAGAGGGTTAGGCTAGTGGAGGCATGATAAAGGAGGAGTGATTGCTCTCTAGCAGTCTGCTTCAATGTGAGGCTTATTCCCTCCCATCTGATTGCAGAGGCTTGATGAAGTGCAAGGATGGGGTTGATAGGAGCAGAGAGAGTGGAGGTGAATTTAGACAGTTACTGGAGTGTGCAGTGAAGGAGCAACACTGGCCGATGACCCCAGCCGTGGGTTTCAGCTTTATAACTGGGGGCTGCTGGACCTGGGAAAGTCACTGTGCTTCTCTGCAGAATCCAGGAGGCAGTGCAAAGTCAGCTAAAATAATCAGCTCTGGAACCATGCTCTTTGGGTTCCAATTGTGGCTTAGTCACTGAACAAGTTACTTTTCTTTTTGTGCTTCAGTTTCCTCATCTGTTAAATGAAATTGTAACTCTGGTATAATTGTGAGAAGTGTAAAAGCTCTGAGAAATGGTACCTGGCACGTGATAATTACATCATAAATGATAACTGTTATCATCGAGAGGTGCAACGGATCCTGCATTTACTTTAATAAGACTCGAGATAAGGAAGTACTTTCGGAAAGTAGAAAAATCTAGACAAATACAAGGCATTATGGCCTTGCTGGATTGTTTCCTTACTACTGAGCCATTTTCCCAACCCTTCTATAACCTTGACTGTCCACCTGTGGGAGTAAGTAGTCCAGTGAATGTGAGTGTGGAGGCTAGGGCTAGATTGCCTGGGTCTGAGTCCCAGTTTTGTCATTTTTTTGGCCATTTGAACCCGAGCAAAGGATGTCACTTTTGTGCCGTGTTTTTCTTATTTGGAAAAATGAGAATAATAGTGCCACCTGCCCCTTGGCTGTGGTGAGGCACATCAGTTTGTGTTTGTAACTGTGTGGCATCGTGCCTGGCGTGCGGTGAGCATTGGTGTCACTGCTCTTTTCTTGCACTGGGTGCCTGCCTCCCTCCCCTTACAGATGTGCCCACGCTCTTATCCACCCCTGATCTTGCTTCATGACTGATGGGCTGCTTTGTCCTGGTGTTGGGCACCAGGGAGTTGTCGTGCCTCAGTGGGTCATAGGAAGGATGCTGTTTTGGGCAGGGGCTGGTGCTGGCACTCTGCCATGTGGATTGTTGGTTGTGGGGGTTGAAATCCCTGTAACCAAGTCCTTCTTTTCTAGTTCCCCAGGGTCGGGAGACTGAGTGGCTCTTTGGCATGGAGGAGGGCCGGAAGCAGCTGGCAGCCAGCGCAGGCTTCAGGAGGCTGATCACAGTGGCTCTTCATCGAGGTCAGCAGTACGATGGCATGGACAGTGTTCAGGCTGAGCTGTCCACCAGAGTCATGGAGCTGGCCCCGGCCGGGATGCCTCCCCAGCAGCAGGTACCGAAGCTTTGGCAGCAGCTTTCACTGGTCTCTCTAGTCATATTAGCAGCCAAGGAGGCAGTGGGAGCCTTAAGGAGCCTTGGAAGGAGCCAGGACTAGAGTCTGTGACCCCATTCTGATCTTAAGAGTTAAATGGACAGAAACACACTTTCCCTTGCTCCAGGCAGAGGGGAGGGTGAGCAGTTGCCCTGCCTAGAACCACAGTAGCCTGAGAGGGGCCTGCACTCCACAGAGGGGCTGGAAAGAAGTGCTCTTCTGTTTGCAGCCCAGCTTTACAGCAGATTGCTTTGGCTATATGTTTCCTTGTTCCCACTTCTGAGAACTTCTTTGTCCATTTTGCTTCTTGTTACTATCATGATCTGAGGGTGCAAGAAAGAAAGGGCCAAAGCAGCTTAACCTAATTTTCAGGATATGAGCATTGGCTGGTCTGGTGTTTGTCTGGGAAATAAACAAAAATCAGTCTTGTGCCTTCCTGGTCACCGTGAGTAACTGATGGGTGACTTTATCATGAGAACTTGTGTCCTTCTTGATAGATGGGAAAGCCATGGTACTTGGAGGCCTGGTGCAATGGTAACAGATCTAGAAAAGCAAATCCCAGGTCCTAGGATCCAGCCTGTGGGCCTGCCACTGGCCAACTCAGACTGGTTTCCATCAGACTGATTCAGGGAGGCCCAGATCCTCTGGGAGTTTCACCTGTGACCTTTTGTCACCAGTGCTGGAGTCTGAAAGGTCAGGAATTCCTAGTGATTGTTAAATACTCCAACAGGTTTTTTAAAAAGAATAGATGAAAAGATGGTGGAGGAGGGGAACAGGTTGAGAGAAAATGTATTTTTCTCTTAAGGTTTAGAAAAGTGGGGCAGGAAGATGAGACTAACTCGGGGAAGGGAGAAATATCTTCAAATTTAGAATGATTGTTTCCTTCTTGGATTTTGTTGTTTTTATTCTTCTCCAGATTCCTTCTTAAACCTATAGCCTCTTTCTGGGACTTTAGGGATGTAGCTTAGTGGTAAAGCGCATGCCTAGTATGTGTGAAGTCCTGGGTTCAATCTCCAGTACTGCATTTAAAAAAAAAAAAAAAAATCACAAAATAACTACAGCCCCTTCCTAAGGGTTCCTGGTAGCTTTCATTACCCTGGACTATGGAGGGTTCTTTTAGGGTTACTGATGAGAAATTATGATATTTTTCTTGGAAAAAACCAACTGCATCACAATAGTGGTATCAGAGATCTTACGTGTTCAGTTGATTTTCAAAAGGTGAATTAGATCTCTTGAGGTCTGTGAAAAGGCTCCCCAAAGTACTTTAGCTGCATGGCAATCTTGGGAGTTGTTGCTGGCCAGAACCTTGATATGCGGATTCCTCACATTCACACATGGGAGGGATTCTCACGTCTCATGTGTCTTGACCACCTCTCTGGCTGTACCTTCAGGTGCCCTTCCTGTCTGTAGGTGGGGATATCGGGGTCCGGACTGTTCAGCACCAGGACCGCAGCCCCTTGAGCGGCGACTATGTCATCGAGGACGTGCAAGGGGATGACAGGCGGTACTTTCGGCGACTGATCTTCCTCAGCAACAGGAATGTGGTGCAGTCTGAAGCCAGGTTGCTGAAGGAGGTGTCTCACCGAGGTGAGGTGTCATGGACATGGTGGTGGGACCCGGGTGGGCATGGCATGGACTCTTACTGTGGGGTGGTCTGAAGGACCTGGGAACTTGGTGAGATATAGGACAGCCTGGGTACCTGTGACCAGAGGCACATGGCTCTGCAGGCTGTCCTGTCCTACCTGGTGGCTCACAAGGTGCTGGTAGGGATAGGTAGGACAGAGGTGTTTATTTTGTTCTTGAGCAAAGCCTGGCTCTGAAGTGGTGAGCAGGGGTGGGGAAGCAAAATAAACGTGATGATTGCTTCAGTGCCTTGGTTTAAAGGGCATCAGTTGTGCCAGTGGCCGCATGTGTCTGTCTGTTATCTCAGTAGAACTCCTTGAGGTGAGCCAGAAACCTGGAGGTTGCAGGTGAGCCCGCCCTCCATAGTGTGACCCCAGCATGTGCGCCAGAGGGCTTTAGAGTTCACTGGTGCCTCAGAAGCCATTGAGCCTAGCGCTGTTCAGTAGAATGGGATGTGATGAAGGAAGTGCTTACCGCTGAGTTCCCAGAGCGGAGGCCACTAGCTGTAAATGGCTGCTGAGCATGCAGGTGGCTGGTGTGACACGGGGTGACAACTTTAATCTTGGTTAATTTGCATTTAAAGTGGCCACAGATAGTGTGGCTACAGTGTGGAGCAGAGTGATCTGGACCTCCTCTCCTGCCCCTACCTGGGCTCCCAAATCCTGTGCAGATGCACTTACTGATGGGGTCAGTGGTTTGTTTTGCCTGTTTCCTTTGCTGGGTATGTATGTTTGTAGTTTTGTGAACAAAATCAAACGTGTAGGGTAAAAGGTGAATGCTCCTGCCCTCCCTGCTCTGGGACAGCTTCTTTCTGAGTCCCAGATGTTCAGGTAGGATCCTCAGCCACTCCCTTTGCTTGACAGACTGTCCTCACAGCAGAGCATCTGGAAGAGGGTGGCGAGCGAACACAAGCTCTTGAGGCCGTGGATTTTCCCTGGTCAAGTACCCTCAGAATGGCTTCTTTAGGGTCCCCCTGGCCAAGTGCATGTTTGTTGGCCTCCTGCCTCTCATTTGGTCACCCTTGCTACTTTCCAATGCCCTGGGGCTTAGTGGTGTGTGTTGAATGTTAAAATAACCATCTTTCAGTTTGGGGGAGGGATGCCCGCATTCGTAGTTCTCCAATTTCTGTGATTTAAATGCTCTGTCAGTGGCCAATTTCAGACTATCTGTATGGAATCAACCAGTTTGCACGATTCTTACATATTTGGCAGTTGACTCTCCAGTCTGTTCAAGCCAGCTGCCGCACACTGCTGCCGGGATCCCTTGCTTTCCGAGGACTAGTGGAAGAAGCATAGAACTTCATTAATCCAAATCTCTCACTTAGCCCAGAAGAAACGGAAAAAGGACAAGAAGAAGCAGCGGCCTGCTGATACTCCTGAGGACCTCCCTCCAGCCCCAGGGCAGTCCATCGACAAGAGTTACCTCTGTTGTGAACACCATAAAGCCATGATCGCCGGCCTTGCCCTGCTGAGAAACCCTGAGCTGCTCCTAGGTGAGCGGTGGTACTGAGTTTACTCAAGCTGGTGAGCTGCCGTGTTGCTCAGGACCATGGTTACATGGCACGTGCGTTCACGTCTGTCTTCATCCCTGCTATCTTCTGCGTTGATGAGCATCCAGCTAGCTGTGCCTCAGACTCAGCTTGTAATGATACAGTGTAGTCCACATTTTGTTTTCTTCTGATCATTTGCTTTTAAAATTAGTAAAACATTCAGTGAGGTATGTATCACAGATTTAAGTTGTTCAGCTTGAACATATCCTTGTGTATATACCCATGTAACTAGATAGCACATCACAGTGCAGTGATGGCCTTATCACTAATAACCAGTTGGGATTTGGCCACCTTGGCAAACACGTCGTGTTTCTTTCTACCTCTGTGACCCATCTCTATCCCAGGCCCCCGAGCATTCCTTATTGAAGCACCCTATTTTTGGCCCTTGTTGATGTTAACATGTGTCCCTAGAATTGTAGTTCTTAGAATTAATTCCAGAGTCTGTCTCCTTTTAGTGATTCTTTTGTTTCTTGTCTTCCCTCCTCCTCCCAGTTTCTCTACCTAGGGTCAGGATTTGGGCCTTTGTTGGCCTGGGAACTGGGGTAGGTCACCCTCGTTTGGTTGGGATACCTGAGAAGGCAATTATAATGGCCTTTCAATCAGGAGCCAGGTGAGGGGCGTGGTGCCTGTGCTGCCTTAGGATCATGAATAAGATCGTGTGGCCAGTGTCCCACCATTTCCTGGGATGTAGGGTGCATCCTCTGATGGGACTCTAGATACTGCCAGCTGAGCACTTAGGGATCTTTAAGGGACTATAATAGCATCACACTGGTTCTTCTATATCTAGTGCAATGAAGTTAAAGTTGAGTTTTTGAATATCTGTTGGCTCCTGAATCCCTGGGATGAGACAGGGAGGCCAGGTCTTTGAATCTTGGATCCCTAGGCAGATCCAACAGTCTGACTTCCCCTTTTGTCTTCCCTGAGCTGGTTCAAAACTTCACAATGAGCAGAGGACAAACGATGCTCTCTTCTTTGATTACAGAGACTCCACTGGCGCTACTGGTGGTAGGCCTGGGTGGGGGCAGCCTCCCCCTGTTTGTCCATGATCACTTCCCGAAGTCCCGCGTCGACGCTGTGGAGATTGACCCCTCCATGTTAGAAGTGGCCACCCGGTGGTTTGGCTTTGCCCAGAGTGAACGGATGAAGGTGCACATCGCTGACGGCCTGGACTACATCAGCAGCCTGGCGGGAGGAGAAGGTGCTGCCCGGGGAGCCTTGGGAGGGCACAGGGAAGGTGGCCCCAGGTGCCAGCCCGCGGCCGCTAGGGTTCCTCTCTGCTGGTGGCATCAGCCGTGCTCCAGCTTTCCTGGTTTATTTGTCGGTTCTGTGAATTGAAGTGCCAGCTGTGTCCTCAGTGTGGTGCTCGGGTTGGGCCTGGCAGCAAGACAGACGGACCGTTTCTACTCTTGGGCATTAACAGACCAGTTGGCCTCCTCTGACCCTGTGACCTTGCCTCTGCCTCACCAGTCCAAGAAGCTGGTTGAAGAAAAAGGGAAGAAAAGATCGGGCGTGTTTTGGAGGGGTTTCATATAAACCCTGCAGCTGGAGGCAGTCAGAAAGAAAGGGAAGAGTACTAATGAGGTCAGGCCCAGGGACATTGGTCAGTGTCTTCTGGTTGTCACACAGTGGGGGCTGTTGGTGCTACTGGCACCTTGTGGGTAGAGGCCAAAGATGCTGCTGAACGTTCCGCTTTGCATAAGCCAACCACTGATGATGAAGAATTATCCTGTCAAAATGTCCACAGTGCCAAGGCTGAGAAATTCTGATGCAGGTGTCACTTAGCGGGAATTTGATAGCCCTCCTGCTACTGTGATTAAGATTCCATTTTGGTGCAATAATTTGCACCCTAGACTTAGGGTGAAAGTCATACTAATTTTATTCAGGATGCTGGAGACAGTAGCTCCCTTTTCTGAGGAGTTCAGGTTGCCTTTCCCTGGTCTGCTTATTCTCTGGCAGATACTCTGGTTCTTCCTGGATTGGAATGTTTTCTGGGAAGGGTATGGAAGCCTGGAGGGAGTATTTTGGAACTGGGATGTACAAGTGACATCTTGATTTTAATTGCGAACTGAACCTAGCCATAACAGCTTTACCGGTTCCCTCACTAAGGTCAGTTTGTGGGCCAGCCAAGGTGGCTAATGCAGTGAAACCTTTACCACAGGGCCAGTAGATGCTCAGTCCGCAAGGGTGCTGCTGTTGTCTATGAATCAGTTCAGAACAGTCCTTTAGTCATTTCCTTTAGTCACTACAACTTTTCAAATTATTGGGTGGTTTGAGGCGGCAACCTTTTCCTTAGACTTTGCTAAGCCAAGAATGTTTTCTTGGGAAGAAACCAAAATCGGGGCTGGTAGTGTAGCTCAGTAGCAGAGTGCTTGCCTTGCATGTGTGAGGCAAGACAAAAGACAAGAAAACAGTCAGTCTCTGCTGTGAGTACTGATAGGCACACGGTGCTCCTAAGCAAATAGCTGCTAATTACTGCAAGACTGCTAGTGCAGTCTGAGAATTTCCTGGAAGCACACCAGAGGCATTGCCGGCCTTCTCTGTGTAAAAACGACTTAGCACTGTGGGAAGCAGCAGACCATTCATCATCAGTTCTTCCTCTCATTTAGTCAAATCATCTCTTTCTTGAGCCAGCTCGTGTCCAAGTAACCAGAAAAGATAAACTCAAATGTTGGGAACATTTTCTCCTGCAAGAGAACTCCTGCTGTTTCCAGAATTCGTCAGCTGCAGTTTGCAGGTTGGCAACCTGCTCAGCTGCTTTGTCTAGGTCAGTGCTTCTCAGCTCTGACTGCCTTCAGAATTACCTGGGGACTGGCGGGAAACTGGAGGCCTCCCGCCTCCATCTACTTCCTGCCAGGTGGGGTTTTGACTCAGCTGGCTGGGAGCGAGGCCCACCTTCTCCTGAGTATCAGCAGCTTCCCAGGGAGTGCTCCTAACCAAGTAGTCTTCATGCTGGAGCAGGCCTGCTCCTTGAGTACTCCTGACCAAGTAGTCTTCACGCTGGAGCAGGCCTGCTCCATGAGTGCTCCTGACCAAGTAGTCTTCACGCTGGAGCAGGCCTGCTCCATGAGTGCTCCTGACCAAGTAGTCTTCACGCTGGAGCAGGCCTGCTCCATGTGTGCGCCTCTGGGAGGTACTTCAGGTGGGGAGGTTAAACTCTGCTGAAAAGATGGTGGCATCCGTGCCCTTGGCAGGCAGACCACATCCTCGTGTCATCCCCGCTTGGCCAGCCAGCTCTTGGCACCTCTCATGGCAGGTGCGATGTTGTTTCCAGCAAAGCCAACGGCTCGTTTGCTTCTCTCCTCAGCGCCGCCCCTCTACGACATCATCATGTTCGATGTGGACAGTAAGGACCCAACGCTGGGAATGAGTTGTCCACCGCCAACGTTTGTGGACCAGCCTTTTCTGCAGAAGGTCAGAAACATCCTGACTCATGAAGGTAGGAGAATTAAATGCAGTTTCCTTGAATTGAATACACCATTTGCCAGCACTGAACACATTTTCAGCACCTCGGAAGTCCGCCTGTTACCTGCTTTCAGTAACTTGTTTGTCCTCCAAAGGTAACCACGACACTAACTCTGTCCCCTTAGCTTGCCCTGCTGGGTTTTGTTCTTTATGTAGTTGGAGTCGCGTAATAATCTTTGTCTGCTTGCTTTCTCTCCACGTCTTTGTGAGATTTAGCCACAGTGTTGTTTACACTGTTCATTTTTATTGCCTTTGGTATCATGTGAATATGCCGTGATTCATTTCTCCATGACTGTTGCTGGTTTGGGGCGCCTCCTGTTGGGGGGTATTACAAATAGTGCTGCCATTGACATTCTATCATATGCTGCTTGATGAAATACGTTTGTAGGCCCCTTGGGTATACAGAGAGCTGTAACTGCTACATTGTGATCCATGGATGTCTGGCTTTCGTGGATCCCACCACACATTCTGTTTTGTTTTGTTTTCCACATTTTTTATTGGTGCATTTTAGTTGTAAGTGAAGATGGGATTTGTTGCTACATATTCATGTATGCACACAATGTAACAGTGTAATTTGGCCAGTATTGCTCCCCAGCACTTCCCCTGTCCCTCCCCTCTTCCCACCCCGGGTCATTTTCCTCTGCTGTGAGATTTCACCCCTACCCCCACCCCCATGTTTCTTTCCTTTTTCCTCTCTAGCTTCCACATACAAAAGAAAACATGCAACCCTTGGCCTTCTGAGTTTGGCTTGTTTCACTTAACATAATGTTCTCAAGTTCCATCTGTTTCCCTGCAGATGACATCATTTTTCTTTATGACTGAATAAAGCTCCATTGTGTATGTATACCACATTTTCTTTATGCATTCATCTGTTGATGGATACCGCGGCTGGTTCTGTTATGAATTGAGATCTATAAACATAGATCTGCATGTATCACTGTAGTAAGATGAGTAATTCTTCAGGGTGGGTAAATACCGAGAGGTGGTACAGCTGAGGCATGTTCAATGCCTAGTCTTTTGAGAAACCCTCATACTGATTTCCATAGTGGTTGTACTAACTTACAGTCCCATCAACAGTGTAGAAGTGTTCCTTTTTCTCTACATCCTCTCCAGCATTTATTATTATTTGTATTCGTGATGACTGCCATTTTGACTGGTGTGAAATGAAATCTCAGTGTAGTTTTGATTTGCATTTCCCTAATTGGTAATGATGTTGGACATTTTTTCATATTTTTTTGGCCATTTGTATTTCTTTTTTTGAGCAGTGTCTTTATTTGCCCATTTATTAATTGGGTTATTTGATTTTTTACTGGTTTTTTTTTTTTTCTTTGAGTTCTTTATATATTCTGGATATTAGTCCTCTGTCAAAAGAGTAGCAAAGATTTTTCTCTCATTCTGTAGGTCCTCTCTTCACATTCCTAATTGTTTGCTGTACAGAAACCTTTTATTTGATGCCACCCACTCACTAACTCTTGACGTTATTTCCTGAGCTCTGGGTGGTCCGAGTCAGAAAGTCATTGCCTTTCCCTAAAAGCTGGAGTGTCGACCCTGTGTTTTCTTTTAGGGGTTGCATGGTTTCTGGTCTAATTCTGAGGTCTCTGTCCCTTCTGAGTGGATTTTTGTGTGGGTGAGAGGTAGTGGTCTAGTTCATTCTTCTACATGTGCATGACCAGTTCTCCCAGCACCATTTGTGAAAAGGCTGACTTTTCTCCTGTGCGTGGCACGTTCAGGATCAGATGGCTGCAGACGTGCTACCTCACAGTCTTCCCTGTGTTGTGGAGTTTCATACTCCCTCTGGCATGAAGGCCTTGGCTACGCCTGGATGCTTCTCTTACGCCTGGGCTTGGCATTGTGCCATTTACTCTCCATAGCAGCCCCTGTCAGTTGAGGAAACTGAGGTTGAAAGACTTTACTAAGGTGACAGTAACAGTGGGGCACCAGCCCAGGTCCTTGTCACTTGAAAGCCCGTAGGTGTTCTGCTTTGGACTAAGGTTCTCTGGCTAAGTGGGTTGATTTAGAACCTTAATTGTCAGGATCTTGGCCTTCTTGTTGGTTAATAACTGATGGAGATATCGAGGACATAACGTCCCTGAGGCGTGGTGAAGCTTTCTTTCTTGGGGATATCAATCACTTCTTTCTTAAAACAGTTCTTTGAGAAACTGAGGCATGGCAGATGGTAATGTGTAGCCCCAGAGAAGAACCAGAAGTGAGCTGCCACCTCCGTGATTCCCACGCCCCTGCTTTTCTCTGTGCCTGGGTGTGTGTCCTCTGCAAGTTCGCTGCTGTCCTCTGTGTTCCTGAGTCCCTGGGCCTCCCTGGAACAGAGCTTGGCCCTCTCCTGGAGCTGGCCCTTGTGTCCCGCATGCCTCCTGATCTGTGCCACTCTGCCCTTCGCTTCCCCTCTTCAGGTGTCTCTTCCACCTCCTCTTCCTTCAGGTGTCTTCATCCTCAACCTCGTGTGCAGAGACGCGGCGCTGAAGGACTCCGTGCTGGCTGGGCTGAAGGCGGTGTTCCCTGTGCTGTATGTCAGGCGGATCGAGGGAGAAGTGAATGAGATCCTGTTCTGTCGGCTGCATGCTGGGCAGAAACTTGCCACACCAGAGCTCCTGGAAAAGGCTCAGGCCTTGGAGCGGACCCTGAGGAAGCCTGGGCGGGGCTGGGACGACAGCTACGTCCTGTCAGATATGCTCAAGACGGTGAAGATTGTGTGACGCCGCTGCCAGGCAGTCCTTAGGCTTCCTGTCCCGATGGCCTGGGACTCGCAACCTGCCAGGGTTGAAGAAACGCAGTGCACGGTATTTTCAAGCCTTGTGCTTTTCTTGGTTTTACTCTCAGCTACGTGCAGCCCAGCTTGGTGAGGTTGCCTGAAGATCTGGAAAATAAAGGCCTTCCCATCTGTTCTCCTCATTGTCGCTGGGCTCCATCTGTTCCCACACGTGTCCTGTGCAGGGCTCCTTGGAGCTGCTTGCACACACTGTGCATGCTGAGGGGCCTGGGCCCTGCCCTGTGGTGACGGCCATCACCGAGGGGCCTGGGCCTTGCCCCGTGTGATTTTCCTCACCTCTGATGGTCATCACAACCGCTGGAGTGGTTGCTTGCTTTGCCCTCTGTCGGCTCTGCAGGAGTGATCTCAAGTGGGACAGCAGAACACTGAGCAGTAGGGACTCTGTGGACCTGAGACAAATCGGAGCGCATCTGCCGTCTCCCTGCAGATGGGGCTATTGCTAAAGTTGTCCCAGAGTTTAGGAATCTGCTTATCTGCTCCACTGTTTAAAAGCTCTCCTTGAGTGTCCTGACCTTGTTGCTGAAGCCGTGCTTCCTCTGCTCTCAGTGGAGGGCGTGTGTCAGAGACCCAGCACCTGGTATTTAGGGCAGTATTTACTGAGTGACAGCTACATGCCAGAACCTTGTAAAGAGCTGTAGTGGAAGTAGATGTTTAAGAACAGCCAGAAAACATGGTCAGTCGTGAAAGTCGGTGTGTTCCAGGCACTCTTCTCAGTAGTTCACAGATACCATCTCACGCAATCTGAGATAAAGGATACCTCAACCCAAGGTGCATCTAGACCAAATCACTTGAGCCAGAAGCATCGGTCTGATGTAGTATGTACTGTTATACCAGCTGTTCCAATATTGGCTTGAATTTCATCTCCTAATTATCCCAGGGCTCATTTAATGAGTAGTGCCTTGTAGACATTGTCACCACCCACCGCCCACGCGGTCCTTAAAATGGACTCCAGGCTCTTGAGGTGAGGCATGTTTCGATGCTAGCTTGTCTTCACAACCAGTTAAGGGGTGAGAGTGCAGAGTAGTGTGCTGAGGTCTCTTTTAGAAATAGGTGGTGCTCTTTGGGGAGGGGTCTCCCTCTGGCACCATGTAGGGGAAGGTTTCCTTTTTGTCATGTTCCAGCACCCCAAAGGCTGCAGCTTGGCGAGGCGTCCATCACTTCCTAATCGCTAAGGTCATGCTACGCTGGGCTCGGTTCTGGCCCAGGCTGCAGGTCAGGACCTGATCTGCCTTTCTGTGGTCAGATCACCCTCTGGGGCTGTGCAGTCTGGAGCAGTCTTGCGGGCACAGCCAAGCTAGGGAATTTACCAGAATGAAAAGCAGTTCTCCAGAATCTTAGGAGGCACTAGTGACCCGAGAAATGTGGCCACAGGTGTCCATTCCACAATCCCAGCAACTGTGAATGTATTACCTCCCTCAATGTAGCAGATGGTTTTGATGCTACTCATCAGCTGCCTTCGATATAGAGTATCCTGGGCTGCTGGGGTGGGCAGTCTTTAAATACGGAGGAGGGCAGCAGAGGCCTCAGTGCAGCAGCGTGGTGAAGACCCTGTCAGTTGTCGCTGTCCTTGGCGTGCACTAGCTGAGGTCGTCAGCCTCTAGGAGCTGGAAAAGGTAAGAAAACTCGGCGTTTCTAGAGAAAAGGTTCTCCCTAGAGCCTCCGGCAAGGAGTGCGCCTCTGCCAACAATTTAATTTTAGCCCAGTGAGACTCATTTTGGGCTGTGGAACTACTGGATAATCAGTTTGCGTGTCTGTGGTAACTGGTTAGAGCAGCCCTGGGAAACTAAAACGTGGGAAACCGTAAAGGACAGTGAGGCCTTCCCAGAGTAGCGATTCTTTGGTCTGGGGTGCAGCCCATGCCCCAGAATCTGAAAGAGCTTTCTGGGTGATGCTGTTGTGCCGGCTTAGCGCTGAGACAAGCAGCCGCAATCACAGTAATGAGAACACGGCTCTCTTCACGCCCACACGCTGGCTGCCCCTTAACTCTTTACCTTTGGGTAACATGAGCAGGAGCCAGAGAGTAAGTTCCTTGGTGGAACAGAGCTGCCCGCTCCCCACCGTCACTGAGCCCAGAGTGTGCATCCTCAGTCGACTTAATGAAGCTCAAAGACTCTAGTAAACTGTACGCAACTCAATTTCCCTTTTGAGACTGTCTTGCCGTTTGATTCCTGTGAATTTATTAACAGCTAATGGTCAGTCATGCCTTAAGTTGGGTTTTCTTTTTTCATATGCCATAGGCAGTTTCTGGAGAGGCTATTCTGTGACCGATACTGCGTCAGTTGAGGATTTGAAAGCACACAGCTCCTGCTTGCCAGTTCTCAGGGGTGACAGGGAACAGACAGACTGCTGCACACTCTTGAGTTCTGGAATCACTGGTGCAGGAAGGGAGAGGGCAGGACAGAATATGGTCAGATACGCGTCAAGAGTCTTCCTAGATCCTGGCTAGGAGGCATCCAATGGTCCAGTCTCAACAAAACAAACAAAAAATCCCCCCAAAACCCTGCCCTCCTGGTGGCTGCAGGCCGATTTTGTAGTTTTCCTAGCTCGGGTCTGTGCTGGTTCCCATACTTCCCAGTAGGTGGCGCTAGAAACCCCTCCTAAGCCCCACAGTGGCTGGAACACCCTGTAAGAGCGGACTCTGCTGTTGCCAAGTCTCCCTTCCTGTGAAGACAGACTCCTACTCTGCTTGTTTCTCTCTTGCTTCACCGGGTACCCTGCCCACTCTGCTTTCCTTCCCTATTTTCCCCATCAGTGGTGAATCTGCACAGGAGGCCACCGTCCCTTTGCTCCTCATCCTGGTCTTTAGAGATGAGGGCTGTAAGTGAGCAGCGGGCTGATGCTAGGAAGATATGTTGGAGCTTAAAGCTAGAACAAAGCAAAGCCTGGCAACTCAGACCTGGGCCCCAGCTGGTGCCTCTCCTGTTTTCTGCCAAGATAGGTCACCTTTTTCTATTTCTTGAATTGAGCCACAGTATTTGTGCATCTTTGTGGGGTACATTGTGGCAACTCCATGCACGTACACAAAGTGGGATAATCAAGGGTAGCACACACTTCCATCTCTTCAAACGCTGATTGTGAAGGTGTGCTGGAACTTTGTACTCTTCCAATCACTTTGAAATAGTTTTACCTAGTCATTCCCCTGCTGTGATGTGAAAACCAGAGCAAAGTCCTCCTGTGTTCCGGTGCCCTTGATTGTCCAATTTTCTGTCTCCACTTCCCAGTCCCTAGTGACCGCTGTTCCACTCCATTCTCTCACAAGGTCGACTTTTCAGTCCCCACTAAAGGGTGAGAACACGTAGTTTTTGTCTTCCTCTGTTGGGTGAATTTCACTTGACCTAACAATCTCAGGTTCCATTCATTTGCTGGCAGGATTTCATTCATGTTTATGGCTAAATAATATTCCCTGCGTATGCATGCCACATTTTCTTTATCCACTAATGACTTTTGGGCATCTAACTTGATTTTCTAGCATTGTTGAATAATGCTTCAATTAAAATGGATGTGCAGGGCTGGGGTTGTGGCTCAGTGGTAGAGCTCTTGCCTGGCATGTGTCAGGCCCTGGGTTCGATCCTCAGCACCACATATAAATACAGAAAATTAAGTTCCATTGACAACTAAAAAAAATAAAAATAAAAATAAATGAACATGCAGGTCTTTTGGTATATTGACTTTGTTTTCGAATACATAGTCAGTAGAGGAACTGCAGGATCACATGGTAGTTGTAGTTTTTAAAGGAAACTCCATACTGTGTTCCATAATGACTGTGCTAATATGCATTCCTTCCAACCCTGGGTGAAATTCCCCCGTTCTCTGCAGCTTTGCCAGGGTTCATTATTGTTTGTCCTTCTGATGAGAGCCATTCTAGCTGGTGTGAGATGATATCTTGGAGTAGTTTTAATTTTTTTTAGTTGTAGGTGGACACAATACCTTTATTTTATTTGTTTTTTATGTGGTGCTGAGGATCGAACCCAGGGCCTCCCATGTGCTAGGTGAGTGCTCTACCATTGAGCCACAACCCCAGCTCTCTTGGTGCAGTTTTGATTTGCACCTTCCTCAGCAGGGAAATGAGGAATCTCCTAAGTGAGATGAAACGTTTTTCACACACTTTTTGGCTATTTGTATGTTTTTAATCACCTGCTTTTTAATTTAGTATTATTTAGTATTATTAGTATTATTTAGTATTTTGGGGTTCAGATTTTTGAGTTCCTTATGCACCTTGGATATTAAGCCTTTGTTGGTGATTTGTTTGCCAATATTTTCTCCCATTCTTTAGGTTGTTTCTTAACTGTCGATTATTTCCTTTGCTGTGTAGAAACTTCTTAATATGATATAATCACATTTGTCTATTTTTACTTTCGTTGCCTATTCCTTTGGGGTCCTAAAAAAAAAAATCGAATCATCATCTACACCAATGTCTTGAAGTCTTTGTCCTGTGTCCTTGCAGTGACTGAATAGCATCAGGTTTTACATTTAGCCCTCTGGTCCAATTTGACCTGATTTTTGTGCACAAGGAGAGGAGGGATGTGTTTTCATCTGCATGTGTTACCCGGTTTTGCTGGTACCATTTCCCTTCTCCACTGTACCTTCTTGGCAACTCGGTCAAAAATCAGATGGCTGTATGTACATAGATTTGTTTTGGGTTCTATATTCCTTTGGCCTGTGTTGGTTTCTATACTAGTACCAACTGTTTTGGTTACTATGGGTTTGTAGTTTGTTTTGAAATTAGGTATTGTGATGCTTTCTGATTTAAATTTTTTTTTCTCTTGAGCAATTTGGCAATTGGGGTATTTTGTACTTCCACAGGAACTTCAGGTTTTTTTTTTTTTTTTTTCCAATTTTTGTAAAGAAAGACATTGTATTTTGATGGGAATCACATTGAGTCTACAGATCACTTTGGGTAGTACGGTCATCTTAACAATACTAATTCTTCCAATCCAAGAATGTGGGGTAACTTTCCAATTTTTTGTCTCCTGTGATTTCTTTCACCAGTGTTTTACAATTTTCAATGTACAGATCTTTTGCTTCCTTAGTTTATTCCTAAATATTTTTATAGTTATTGTAAATAGGATTGTTTTCTTGATTTCCTTTTCAGAAATTCATTATTGGTATATACAAATGCTGTTTTTGTATGTTTTCTTTTTTCTTTTTTGTATCCTGAAACTTTACTGAACTTATCAGTTTTTTGATGGAGTATTTAGGTTTTTCTATTGTAAAATAATGTCAACTGCAATCCTGGGCATCTTAATGTCTTCCTTTCCAGTTTGGATACATTCTTTAACTGCCTCATTGTTCTTGCTAAGACTTCCAATATTATATTAAACAGTAGAAGCACTTTCAATTTTTCTCCATTCAGTGTGAAGTTGGCAGTGGGCTTTTCACATATATGGCCTCTAGTATTTTGAGTGTGTTCCTTCTCTATGTAATTTGTTGAGGTTTATAACAAAGATATTGAATCTTAATGAATGCTTTCTCTGCATCTGTTGAGATGATTATGCTTTTTGTCCTTCATTCTGTTGATGTGTCGTATCATGTTTAGTGATTTGCATTTGCAGAACCATTCTTGTATCCCTGGATCGTGGTGTATGACTTTTTTGAGGTGCTATTGAATTTGGTTTTGGTTTGCTAGCATTTTTTGAGAATTTTTTGCATTCATGTTCATCAGGAATTTGGGTCCATGATTTTTTCTTTCTTTCACATCTTTAATAATTCTGGTTTTGTAAAAAAAAATTTTGATGGGACTCCTTCCACTTTTTTTTTTGAATAGTTTAAGAAGAACCAGAATTGGTTCTTCTTTATTCTGTAGAATTCAACTTTTTTTTTTTTTTTTTTTTTTTTTGAGACAGGGTCTTGCTGAGTTGCTAAGGTTGACCTCAAACTTGATTCTCCTATCTTGACCTCCTGAGTTGCTGGAATTATGGGTGTGCACCACCATTCCTGGCCTGGACTTTGTTTAGATGGGAGAGTTTTAATTACTGCTTCAATCTTATTGGTCGTTATTGGTCTTTTTAGATTTTCTATTTCTTCCTGACTAAATTTTGATAGGTTGTGTAGGTTCAGGAATTCATTTCTTCCAGATTTTTCAGTTTTTTTTTAGCCTGTATTTGCTCACAGCAATTTATTAGGAAGTTTTGTATTTCTGTGATCAGTTATAATGCCTCATTTTTTCATCTGATCTTATTTATATGGGTCTTTTATTTTTTCTTGGTTAGTTCGGTTAAAGGTTTGTAAATTTCATCTTTTCAAATAATGAGTCCTTAATCTTTTTTTCCCCTTTTTTAAAATTTTTATTTTTACAGACTGCATTTTGATTCATTGTATACAAATGGGGTACAAGTTTTCATTTCTATGGTTGTACACAATGTAGATTCATACCATTCATGTAATCATACATATACAGAGGGTAATACTGTCTGTCTTATTCTACTATCTTTCCTTCCCCCACCGCCTCCCGCCCCATTTTCCTCTACACCATCAAAGTTCCTCCATTCTTCTTTTGACCGTCCCCACCCCATGTTTCATTGATCTTTATTGCTTTGATCTTATGTCTTTCCTTCTAATTTGGGGTTTTGTTCTTTTTTAAATACTTGAGGTATATTGTTAAGTTATTTGAGATTTTTCTACTTTTTAAGGTATGCATTTATTGCTGTAAACTTCCTTCTCAGTACTGCTTTTGTAAAATATGCAGAGAACAATTAACAAAATGACAGAAGTTTATACCTATCAATAATCACCTTGAATGGATTAAGTTCATCAATCAAAATACATAAGATGGATGCATGGATTAAAAAAAGATACCTAATTATATTATGAAAAATTCACTGGAAAATATATAAATGGACCGAAAGTGAAGGTTTGGAAAAAGGTACTATGCAAATGGGAACCAAAAGCCAGAAGGAGTAGCTATATTCCCATTATAAAAAGAAGACTTTAAGTCCAAAACTATAAAAAGAGATAAAAAAGGCCATTATAGAGTGACAAAAAAGATGAATTGGCAAGAAGATATAGTAATTATAAATATATAAGCACACAACACTGAACAACCAAGATATAAGAAGCAAATACAATTAGAACTAAACAGAAAGATAGACCATAATGGTTGGGAACTTTAACATCCCTCTTTCTCAATGAAAGAACATCCAGACAGAAAATCAATATAGAAACATCAGAGTTGAACCATTACATAAATCACATGTACTCAAAAGATATTACAGACTTTCATCCAACAGCAGCTGATACATTCTTACCATTAGCAAATAGAGTATATGTTAGGCCACAAATCAAGTTTTAATAAATTTTAATAAATTAAAATCATATTATTTATCTCAGGCTACAAGGGAATAAAACTACAAGTAAATAATAAGAAAATATACAAATACATAGAAGTTAAGTACTCCAAAATGACCAATGGGCATTAAGAAAAATTAAAAGGGAAATAAATTTTTAGAAAAAAAGTACGTATCAAAATCTGTGGGTGTTCCCTTAAATCTGGCTTGATGCTTTTCTGTTACGATTTTTAGAATTCTATCCTTGTACTTTTGACATTTTAATTAAAATGTGCCTTGGAGAAGATCTTTTAAAGTTTAATCCAGTTTGGGATGCTTTGAGCTTCTTGTCCATATCTCTGAAGATTTGGGAAGTTTTCAGCTACTTCGTGAAAAAAGTTTTTCATACCTTCGCCCTTCTCTTCACAGTCTTGAATTCTTATAATGTGAACTGTTTGTTCACTTGATAGTTTCCCATAAGTCTCATAGGCCTTATTCTTTTTTGTGTGTGGGGAGGTGGGTACCAGGGATTGAACTTCGGGGCACTTGACCACTGAGCCACATCCCCAGCCCTATTTTCTATTTTATTTAGAGACAGAGTCTCACTGAGTTGCTTAGTGCCTCGTTTTTGCTGAGGCTGGCTTTGAATTCACAATCTACCTGCCTCAGGCTCCTGAGTCACTGGGATTACAGGCCAAGATTCTTTTGTATGGTAAGTATGTGGGAGTCTACTGTGTTTTCTATAGTGTTCTGTTGCACTAGAAATGCTGCAATAAGTGAAAATAAAAATAAAGGCCTTAGTCATATGAGCCTTAAATTTGATGAAAAGTGTAAGGATGATTTCATTTATGTGTGGTGGGTGCTTTAGAAAGTATGTCTCTTATGTGGTATAAATTTATTAATTTTAAAGGTACCTATACCAACATGTTCTAAGCTGACTTCCCTTTGAAATGCTTTTAGTTCACAGAATCTGTGAGGTACAACTTTCAAGTCAAATGTCAAGGGTACCACTAACTGTGTGTTTAGATACCTAGTGATCTCCTTACAAGAACTATTTTCCTAGCCTTGGACCATTTAGAAACTGAGCAACAGAAAAATTTCCTACAAAATCCCCTTTGGCTATTGTGAGACCACCTAGCCCACTTTCTGGTTATCACAGGCAGATCAAGATCTTACCCCAACGCAGTGCCGGTGGCGTGTTCTCTTAGCACAGCACAGTCTAGGTAGCGAAGGCTGGCCAAGGAGTGCCAAGGACAGAGTGAGTGGATTCCAGAGCCTTCACTTAAGAAAGGGCAGCGTCAGCTCAAGAACATGTGTTTAGGCGTCCAGCCCAGTTCTTTCTGCCTCACGTGCCAACCTACTTAACTGGACATAAGATTTGGGAACCCCAGGAAAATAAATGTCTTAAAGTATAATTGCCGTTTTGCTGGCAAAGTGAGGTCGAGGGAGGGCCTGGGAGCGATTGTGGTGCTTGAGCACACAACGTCTCGGGAAGTCCAAGAGGCTAAGCAGTCATGGCGATGCGCTGGCATGAGGTTGTGGGCTTCACCAAGACTCAGAGCCAACTGGGCTCTGCAGCTGCCAGTCAGAAGGGTCCAGTCCCTGTAGCTAAGGCTTCCAAACAGCCTATCAAGGGTTTTCTTCTTTCTTAAAGTCAGTCCTTCAGGGTTTTCCTGAGGACCACCCTCAGTCAGATGGTTGGAGTGGACTGACTACCTACGTGACCTCTTAGGCTTTGGAGCCGTTTTGAGATTAAGGGTTTAGAGAAACACCAAGAATCCATAGATAATCTTACTATTATTGTGTGTCTGAAAGTGACAAGATGAGAGGTCAATACTCAGAAAAGTTGTGAGCAGCCATCAGCTCACAAGATACTTTCTGTATTTTCCTAACACAGGGTCTTACACTCGTAGAGATAAGAATGCTTACAGATAATTGTTCCAGCTTACTCCTGGGGATGAGATCATTTTCTCATGGATGTAACCAGATTTCCTTTCACACTCATCTGTGGGTACAAACAGGGCCCCATTAATGATGACTTTCCTGACTTTTGCTCACCCATCAGTCTTGCTGTTTAGCATGCTTCTCCACCTTCTGCTCTGGCCTCTGTCTTGTCAGTTGATGATAGCCCGTGTTCTGTCCCTCCCTGTGAGCACTGGTTCCATCTCTTGGCGGTCACTGAACTGCAAAACACTCCAGATGCCAAATTAGAGATGCATTGCCCCATCCTCTGGGTACTAGTCTCTGGACTCTGTGCAGACCTGGGGAGGAGTCCCAGCTCCCTCCTGTCCTGAGCTGTACTTCCTCATCTTCTAAGAGAATGCTTGGGGACGAGACCGGGACAGTCCTCTCAGGGTCTCATCCACGTCCCCCTGACCCTGCACCAGCTGTGCCCTGAAGGATCTTCACCCTCCGCTGACCAGTGAAGCTGTGTCTCTGGGTCGTGCGCTCCATGCCTTTATCAGGTGCACTTTGGCTCACGGCCTTTCATCGAGACGGCGCTGTGCCTTCACTACTTGCAGGGGCTGGAGGTCACCTTGCAGTCACCCAGACACAAAGACAGAAACTGATCCTTCCCTTCATGCCTTCCCTCCTTCAGCCTCTGTTAAGCACTAGTCATGTAGCAGGCGCTGCACGCAGACAGTATAACAATCAAGAATCGTGCTTTCTGATGAGCCCACAGGTTGGGTTAAGATGTGAAGGTGACGGCTACGGGGGACAAGGGGGGGGGAGACTGCGGCCCGGCGGTCTGCCTCGCGCTGCCTTCAGGGTCCTTGTTGATAGAGAAGGCTGCCAGGCTCGGGGAATCTGAGAAGCGGAGGTGACTGAGCACTTGAGCCCTCAAAAAGCTCTCCTACACTTCTCTGGCAAGAAAGAGTCCTCCAAATCAGGAATTAAGATCCTATTAGTTGATGGTTGTGAAAAATAGCTGTTAACAGAAGAATATATGAGGACCTGATATGTGAGAGGGACTATAGAAATATGTAACTTTTTTTACAGACTGCATTTTGATTCATTGTACACAGATGGGGTACAACTTTTCGTTTCTATAGTTGTACACATGTAGATTCACACCATTCGTGTGATCATACCTGTACCTAGGGTCATGATGTCTGTCTCATTCCACCATCTTTCATACCCCTGTGCTCCTCCCTCTCATTTCCCTCTACGAAATCTAAAGTTCCTCCATTCTTCTCTCACCTCCACCCCCCCACCCCCATTATATATCATCATCCACTTATCAGGGAAAACATTCGTCCTTTGGTTTTTGGGGATTGACTTATTTCACTTAGCATGATATTCTCCAATTCCATCCATTTATCTGCAAATGTCATAATATTATTATTCTTTATGGCTGAAGGGCATCTAGGTTGGTTCCACAATCTAGCTATTGTGAATTGAGCTGCAATAAAGATTGATGTGGCTGCTTTACTGTAGTTTGCTGATTTTAAGTTCTTTGGGTATAAACCGAGGAGTGGGATAGCTGGGTCAAAAGGTGGGTCCATTCCAAGTTTTCTGAGGATTCCCCACACTGCTTTCCAGAGTGGCTGTACCAATTTGCAACTCCACCAGCAATGTATGAGTGTGCCTTTTTCCCCACATCCACGCCAACACCTATTATTGTTTGTGTTCTTGATAATAGCCATTCTAAGTAGAGTTAGATGAAATCTTACAGTTGTTTTAATTTGCATTTCTCTAATTACTAGAGATGTTGAACACTTTTTCATATATTTATTAATCACCTGTATATCTTCTGTGAAGTGTGTACAGTTCCTTGGCGAATTTGTTGATTGGGCTTTTTGTATTTTTGGTGTAAAGTTTTGTAAGTTCTTTATAAATTTTGGAAATTAGTGCTCTATCTGAAGTGCATGTGGAAAAGATTTTCTCCTATTCTGTAGGTTCTCTTTTCACATTATTGATTATTGATTGTATCCGTTGCTGAGAAAAATCTTTTTAGTTTGAATCCATCCCATTTATTGATTCTTCCTTTGATTTTTTGCACTCTGGGGGTCTTGTTAAGGAAGTCTGATCCTAAGCCAACGTGATGAAGATTTGGGCCTACTTTTTCTTCTATTTGGTCCAGGGTCTCTGGTCTAATTCCTAAGTCCTTGATCCATTTTGAGTTGAGTTTTGTGCAGGGTGAGAGATAGAGGTTTACTTCATATGGATTTCCAGTTTTCCCAGCACATTTGTTGAACAGGCTATCTTTTCTCCATTGTATGTTTTTGGCTCCTTTGTCTAGTATGAGGTGACTGTATTTACACGGATTTGTCTGTGTTTTCTATTCTGTACCATTGGTCTACCTGTCTATTTTGGTGCCAATACCACGCCGTTTTTGTTACTATTGCTCTGTAGTATAGATTAAGGTCTGGTATTGTGATACCTCCTGCTTCATTCAATATGTAACTTTTAAAAGCAGCTTTATTGGGCCTGGGGCTGTGACTCAGTGACAGAATGCTTGCCTCGCATGTGTGAGGGACTGGGTTCGATCCTGAGCACCACACAAAAATAAAGATATGCTGTCCATCTACAACTATGAAGAAAAATAAATAAATAAAATAAAAACAGTTGGGTAATAAAATAAAAAGCAGCTTTATTGAGTTTTAAGTGACATAACAAACTCTGCGTCTAGTAGTGAAATTTGAGAAGCTTTAACATGGGTGTCCATCCATGAAATCGTCACCACAGCCAAGACGAATGTATCCATCACCTCCAAAAGTTACCTCAGGTTCCCTGCTGATCACTTTGTCTCATGTCTCCCACCCGCCTGTCCTTAGGCAACTGATACCTTGCTTTCTGACACTAGAGATTAATTTACACTTTCTAGAATGTTTTCATAAAATTGTGTGGTATGTACTCTTTCTTGCACTGTTCTCACTCAGTATAATTATTTAGCGATTTGCCATGTTGTGTATATCAATAGTTCATTGATGATAATTGCTAGGAATAGTCCATGCTTTGGATACACCACATGCAGATTTTGGTTATCACAAGTAAATCTGCTATGAACAGCAGTGGCCAAGTTTTTGAATGGACATATGGATGAATGGATTCACCCATTGAATGGATGAGCACCTAACTGTGGCATGAATGTGTCTTAGGGGAGGCATCTATTTAGCTTTGCAAGACATTACCAAACTGTTTCACAAAGTGGTTGTAGCACGTTACGTTGCCACCAGCAGGGTGTGAGAGAGCCCCTGCTGCCCACGCTTGGTGTGGGCCTCTTTTTGGATATCCTAATGGTTGTGCAGTCACAATAACTAATCATCTTGAGCATCTTCTCTTGTTCATTTGCTGTTGTTTGAAAAATGTGTGCTCAAATCCTCTGTCCATTGTAAAATCGGGTTTACTTTCTGTTGAATTTTGCGAGTCAGCTTGTCTTTAGCACACATATTTGCACATGTTTTCTCTTGGTCTGTGATCTTTTAATGTTCTTAGCAGTGTCTTCTGAAGAGCAGACATGTCCTTATTTGATAAAATCCAGTTTATCAGTTTATTCTTTTATGGTTTTGATCCATATCCAAGATCCAAGGCCAACCCCAAGGTCACACAGAATAAATGCAGACAAAGTATTTGACACAATGCAACATCCATTTCTGATATAAAAAGAAGAGAAATTCTTAGTGGGCTTGGGGTAGAAAGTGCCTTTCTGACCTGATGCCGTCAGCAATGAGAAGTCGAAGCTGTGGCCGCAGTAGGATGCTGGGGCACTCTTCAGTTTCAGCCCACGCTCGGGTGACGCTGCAGTATGTAGCCTGTGCTGTCGGAAGCGCCCAGTGAGCTGACCCCCAGCCTTCATGCTGTTGGCCATGTGTTTTATTTTGGCATATGTTATAGAAATGGCACTTTTTAAAAAAATCAATTTCTCTTTAAACAGCAAATTACTTTCAAACGGACTGAAGTAGACAAATTTTATCAACCCAAGTCAGCATTTGCGATGCTCTCTACTCTGGTGTGGACTGAGATCTCTGTCTGGTGTCTGTTATCCTTCGACGTCATTCTTTTGCCTGAAGAACTTTAGCATATTTTTGTAGAAGATTTTCCTTAAATAACTTCAGCTTTTTAATGTGTGAAAAATATTTATTTTGCTTTTGTTTTTTGAAGGTGTTTTCACTGGGTATAGAATTTTAAGTTACCTGCTTCTTTTATTTCAATATTTTTAAAGCTTTTACTCCACTATCATTTTTTTTTTTTTAAATCTTTTGGTTGATGTTGTTTCTAACCAGAAACCTGTTATCTTTATCTTTCTCCTTTTATGTGATTTTATTTTTCCTTTGCTAATTCAAAGGTTTTTCTCTTTACCACAGTTTTGAGCAACATGATTACAATGCGCTTTGGTGTCATTTTGCTTGGGAATATTGAACTTTTTACATAGTCCCTGCCTGACAGTGGAGCAGCTTACAATTTTTGTTCTTTACAATGAATGCAGAAGCCATGTACATTCAGTGGAAGCTATACTTCAGAGTTGGAGTTATGATCTTTTCCTGGGCTAGGGATAAACAGTGACATACTCTTTGAAAACGCTGGTCTGGTCAACCACGCAGTCGCAAGCGTCACCTACCAACGCGGGTACTGTGCTGCCGGACTGTGATGTTAGGGGCACAGGAGGTGTGAGATGCACTTTCAGTTTACAATATCAGCTCACAGGATCATCAGGACGTCACATTAGGTAGGTTGAGGAGCATCTGCATGAGCATTTAAAATTTTCACCAGATAAGAAATATTTGGCCCTTTTTCCCCCAGATATGTTCTGTCCCTTCTTCCCCCGTCCTTCTCCTTTGGTGGCACATCTTAGGGTTCTTGAGATTGTCTCACAGCTTATTTCACTTCTGTTCCCTTCATTTTTTCTCTTCATTCTTTTTCCCCCATGGTCATTTCAGATAATTTCCATTATGTCTCTAAAGTTACTCAGATTTTATTGTGCAATGTTTAATCTGTCTTTAATCCCATCTCTTGTATTTTTTTATCTTGGGCATTATAGTTTTCACATTTAGAAGTTCGATTTGGGTCTTTTTATGTCATAAATCTCATACTCTTTCCTTTAACTTTTAAAAAATATTTTAGTTGTGGATGAACACAATGCTTTTATTTTTATGTGGTGCAGAGGATCCAACCCAGTGCCTCACGCATGCTGGGCAAGTGCTGTACCACTGAGCCACAACCCCAGCCCCTCCTTTAGCTTCTTAAAAGTTGAAATAGTTCTAACAGTTGTTTTGATGTCCTTTTTCTACTGATTCTATCATGTGTGTCCTGTGTCTGCTTTTTCCCTCTCATTCTGAATGATTTTGTCTGGTTGGCAGGCCTGTCATCTGTTTGGATGCTGGGTGTGGTTGTGTACACCATCTCGCTCCATCAAGTGTGTATCTCATGTCTGGAATGCAGTCAACACCATAAAACATACTGAGATCTAAGACCTGCCTAACGTCCTCCCAAATTTCCTGTCTGGTCAGGGACTGAGGATTGAGAATATAAAACAAGACATTGTTAGATTAGACAGCAGAAGCTGCAAATAACCAAGTAATTTAGAGAGAAGGTAGGTTCAGGAAGTCTGAAGTAAGGGAAGCTTTTCTGGAGCAGGAGCTTCAAGTGGAGTAAGAAGGCTGCACTGTGAAAACAGTGGATTGCATCTGACTAGTGGAAACGCCCACATAGTCCATGTGCCAGGCACGTACGATTGCTCAGAATCTTCAAAGCAACAGCCCTGGAAGGCAGACACTTGGGTTCTCAGGTCATGGATAAAGAAGCTAAGGGTCAGAGAGGCTAAGGAGTCTGCCCAAAGTCACAAATACTGTAAGTGATCGATCCAGGATTCAAAATCAGGTTTTCTAATGACAAAGTTGGTGTTTGTTCTGCTACCAGCGCTGCTTACTACTGACAGGTAAAGACAGTAGCTAAAGCAAATGTCCCTGGCCCATAAAGAGCCTATTGAGGGAAGGGCAGACTGAACTAGGGTAAGCTAATGGGTTGCTTTCACTAGTTCCTAAAGGATTGGGTAATTTTCTTAACCCTTTCAGTTTGCTCACGTCTATCTGAGGAGACTATTATGAAGGTGAAATGACTAAACCTGAAGGTGACTGACACATATTAAACAGCAAGTGTGAATTTTAATAGGCAATTAGAATCCATAGTCAAGTACCGATATTATTCTCTATTTCACTGGACACACTTGAGCTCAATTCTGACCACTATTGCATCTTTGAGATTTGAGTCCAGAATGGGGGAGGGTTGGAAAGTACAAAAAAATTGCTGATGTGGCCTCCAAAGTTCATGTACTGGGAACGAAATCCCCAAATTCCTGAGTGAATGGTATTCGGTGGTGGGGGTCAGGTGCATTCAGTGGGACGTCTGAGGAGGGAACCCTGCTCTCCTTACCTTACGAGTAAGCAGCCAAATCCTGGAAAACGAAGCCGTCACAAGATAGACCTGTCCTGCCCCACCGGGGCTCTTGGCTTCAGCGCTAAGCTCCACCATCTTGAACCTTGAGAACGTGTCTCCAGCTGTACACTTGGGAGTGAAAACTAAGTAGTGTATGTAAACAAACCAGGAGGTAGTGACAGCAGCCGGGTTTGGGAGGTTGTGACCCTAGAGAAAGTCGCGGAAAGGCCCTATTCCAGAAAGACCATCATTTGAGAACAGCCACACTCCGTTTTCTTTGCTCCCCTGGGTCACGGCAGCATACGTTTTCCAGAGACGGCGATGGGAACACAGATTGGCGGGCACTGGAGGGAACGTGGTGACCTGTGGACTGGGGACGGCCCTGCGGGAGCCCCATTTCTTCTCAGCGGTGTGGGTCAAGAGCGCCAGTCGCTCTGAAGCACACGCTTCTTCCTGATCAGTGCTCATTTGCAGGGCCTCGTGCGTTTGGGCCATCTCCTGGGATGTGACCCCAATATTCCACTTCAGACTACTTATTAATGGAACACAATGGCACAGTCGAATGGGATGGGTCTGGGAGAGAGAAAAGATTTTTTTTTTAAATGAATAGAAGAATCATTTAATCTCAGTGTGAAAAAAAATGTCTCCATTGATTGCTTGAATCTTTTCTTGGGTCATTCTTTCATGTCAGCCGTGCCAGGTACAGAGATGAATAACAGCCCCAGTCCTAAGCAGCTAAAGAAAAATGTGCACGTGATAGGTAGGGATTATTATGAAAAATTCCAACAATTAAAGTGAACTAGATTTCAGTCAAATCGTGAGCTTCCCTTTCCTTGCAGTTTTAAGCATGCGCCAGATGAGCCTCTTGCCGGGGTCCAACCCTAGCAGGAGTCCATGGGTTCCACACAGGTAAACGGGGCGCGGGGAGACAGCGTCGGCGATGGATGGAGAATGAAAGACAGACTCTAATTCTGGTGCAATCACTCCCACTTTATTCTGGGGAAGGCTGGGTTTATATACATTTTTCTTCAGGCTATAATGGCAGTCTTGTGGTTAATATTAAAGAAGTTTCCAAAGCATAGGCAGAAAACAGTAACCTTACAGATTATCCTTACCTAATCACAATTGTTTTAAGAATATCTAACTACGTCAATGAGCTAATACAATGTTTATTTCCTTAATATCCAAACTCTATGTGACCTAAGACTATTCTTATTACTCTCACGGTTAAAGCGATAGACAAGTAATCTCATGTGACCATCTCTACTAGGTCCATCTGGTTAATATCTAAATTGCTGAGTTAAGGGCTACAGGAGGGCAGTGGTCGCAGTGGTTATTGTGTATCAACGTTTATTATAGGGGTGACCTATTCTTTGTAGGAAGGAAGGAATGTTGTGAAACCTTATTCTTTTACCTCACCACACATAAACAAAACCATCCTTAGAATTTAACCAGCCTGTTGGAGACAAAGGCAGATCTATATCTATTTTCTCCAGAGGCTTTCAGGGACTCATTGCACGGTTGCAAAATTATTTTTGACTTTGTTAGTGGTAAAGACCCATTGTTTTTCAGATTGTAGGTAATATTTTCTGGAATTTTTGTTGTATTCCCCTCGTCCCCTTAAGCAATCTGTTCAGACTGAAATGAGTAATATATTATCAGAAAAACATAGCAGAAAAAACACCATGCTCTGGAGCAAAACATCCGGCAATTCCCTTTAGGATGAGCCTTTGCAAACATCCTCCAGAGGATCTTTGTCAAGCATTGGATGGAATTCCGGATGCCCCTGCAGCCCCTGGTCAGGGTTGGGGCTAGACGCTTGCCTTGCATGGGGTTTGGACTGTCTGACTGAAAACACTCTTCAGGGATGCTGAGCCTGTAGTTCCTGGAGCAGCCTCGATGTTGGGGTCAAGTGTGGGGAGGTGGAAGTGATGTGGCCGATGTTCCTTGTGCCTCCCCACATGCACCCTCTTTCCTAAAAAATTCTTTTCCACTTTAAAATACACAACCTGCAACTATGGGTGGCCTGTGGCACAGTTTAGGCCAATAAGATGCAGGATGGAGTAACCAGGTGGGCCTTCCGGGACAGAAGCCTGAACAGGCCTGGCTATCTGGGAAGGCCCTATGGCTTTCATCTTTGCCTTTTGTACTTTCTCCCATTTTTATTTTCTATTAGGAAGGTGGTTATGATGCCTGGAGGCAGGATGGTCATTTCATGATGAAAGCCACTTGCTAAGGATGGCGGGTCCAGAAAAGAGAAAGGAT
Organism: Sciurus carolinensis; assembly: GCF_902686445.1. Classification (NCBI taxonomy): domain Eukaryota; kingdom Metazoa; phylum Chordata; class Mammalia; order Rodentia; family Sciuridae; genus Sciurus; species Sciurus carolinensis. Next base: position 112,151,035 of record NC_062224.1, on the reverse strand, counting down.
CTGTGTCCCTGGAGAGCCATGGTCAAGCTTCTTTGTCAGCCTGGATTTCATACATGGGTTTTTGTTGTTGTTGTTATATGAAAAAATAAGCCACTATTTAGTTAAATCATTGTAATTGGATTTCTGTCACTTGCAGTCAAATACTCTTGCCGGGAATGGTGGTGTACTCCTATAATCCCAGTGGCTCCAGAGGCTGAGACAGGAGGATCTTGAGTTCAAAGCTGGCCTCAGCAAGGTGAGGTGCTAAGCAACTCAGTGAGACCCTGTCTCTAAATAAAATACAGAATAGGACTGGGGATGTGGCTCAGTGGTCGAGTGTCCCTGAGTTCAATCCCGGAAACCACCCCCCCCTCCGAGTATATATATATATACTCTTCAACTGATGTACGCAATATAGTGAAAACCAAAAGAGCCGGATTCAAATGCCTTTTTCCTCACTTGTTATCCATGAGACGTTAGGCAAGTTATGCAGCTCTGAGTTTCAAGATCCTCATCTGCAATTGATGTTAATAACACTTTCCTGTGCTGTTGATAGCGCTCCCAGCCTCAGCTGTCTTGGTGTGGAGTGTCCTGACTTTAGCTCTCGTAGGCCAGTGCTACACGGTGGTAGACACAGGTCTCTGAGGCAGCCCTCTTCGACTGCCCCAGGAGACATTGCCTTGGTGGGGACTCTGTGGTGGCTCCCCCGCTGTGGCAAATTTCTGCCTGTGTTTCCAGATTGCAAAATCCTCCGAAATCCAGGTAGAGGCTGCCGTGCCTTCCGGGTGTGGATGAGAGTGCTCTGTCTCCCCTCTAGACACAGCGATCTCTGTACTCAGGGCCGCTTGGCCACACCCTGGCTTTGCTTTCCTAAACACACCTTTTCACTCTCTCCCTCGCCAGGCTGTAAATTTTCCATATTTCCTGCCCCATTTTCCTTTTAATGCTGAGTTCCGTCTTTCAACGCTCTTTCCACTCACGGCTCACTGTGGTTGGAAGCCATCACGTGGCTGCTGTGCTGTTTTGCCTAGAAATTTCTTCTGCCAGGTATCCTAGTTCATTCGTCTCTAACCTGCCTCCCGTGAAACTCTAGGGCACAGACAGTTTTGCCCAGTTCTCGGGTGGTCTGTACTCATTCCCATCCCGCAGCCTTCTTCACCACCTGACACCCCCATAGAATGGCTGCTGTTGCCCAGACTTCTGCCGACATTCTGCCCCCGACACCTGCTATCTCCAAGGAGCTCCAGGCTGTGCCTGTATTTCTTCTTCTGAGCCCTCGACAGAGTCATCTTGAACACTCCACTCATTGCGATCCAGGCTTTTTCCAGCCATTTCTCCATATTCTTCAAACCTTTACCCATTACCTAGTTCTAAAGCTGTGTTTTTGGTTGGTTGGAATAGCCACAGCCCTGCTCCTTGGTACAAAATTTTCTAGTCTGATTTGTGTTGCTCTAATAGAATGTGATGGACCAGGTACTTCATAAACAGCAGAAATTTCTTTGGCTCACTGTTCTGGAGGCTGTGAAGACTCGGAGCATGCACTGGTGTCTGGTAAAGGTCTTCCTGTTGTGTCACCCCAAGGCAGGAGATGGAAAGGCAGAAGCGCACAAGATGGCAGGGAGGAAGGAGGCCAAACTCTTTCATCATAACCTACTCCATGTGCTAACTAACCCCACTCTCACAATAATAACACAAATTCATTTGTGAGTGTAGAGCCCCCAAGATCTAATCACCCTTTCAATTTCCCACCTCCTAATACAATTGCACTGAGGATTGAATTTCCAATATGGAAACTTTGGGGATCACATTTGATGCATTGGGTATTAATAATGCCTTTCTTATAGGGCTATTGGGAAGGTTAAATGAGATAATATAATTGAAATGGCCTAGCACAGTACCTGCACACAGAAAGACTTCAATAGATGTTTAACTTTTGAATTTGTATGTCTCCCTGAATGAAACCCTCAAGATTATTAAGCTGATACTAATTTTATTGAGAGGAAACCTTCATACTCAGGATGAACATTGAGAGACACTTGGTATGATACATTGATATGTAGGAAGACAATATTAGAAATTCTATGTAGATTTATTTTCATCTTTAAATTTTTGAGTACATGTTATAGACATGTAAAAATTGAACACAAGGCATATATGATAAAAGGTTTGAAGACCACTTCAAACCACCTACACTGTTATCACTTAGGCTGCTTGTTAGAAAAGGAAACTTCTGGGCAACTCAAACGGCAGCAGTGTAGTGAGGCCCCCAACACAGAATAAAAACAAACTGGTGAAATGATTCTTAGTTTCACCCAAGATTTTGAACCAACAATTAAAGGAATTGCTCTTTACATTTCCAGAACTTGTGGTGCCAATTTCTTCTGGAATCCTGGGCCCTTAATATTTATGTTGGCTCTTGACTGCATATGGAAGCATAAGACTGGTCAACTGATGATTAATGCAACTTATTGAGTCCGAAGTGCATATACATCTGTCTGAATCTGGACCTGCTGAAAGAAGCAAAATTAGGGAGTAGTGAGAATCTGCCTTCGTGACCTCCTTCCTTCAGAGTCACCACGTCGTCCCCTTCCTACAGGCCCACAGTGCCCTCAATAAGGAGCCCGACACTCCTGGGATTGGATTGTGTGCCCACAGTGCAAGCAATTCCATACAGTCCTGTTCCTCATGAACTACACTTGGTGACACTGGCCTGCTTAGGGAGACATTCTGGAATAATACATAAAGAGCTTAAGATTTGGGGTCATTCATATAATGAACACTCAAACACATGTGGAAGTCTTAGGTGTAGGCATCGTGCTAGGGCTGGTGGATGTGAAGTGAGAAGGAAAGCAGTTTTTACTTGGAAAACTTAAGATTGATGTAGAGAAACACACACCATTCATTACTGTTAGATGGCTGCTTAGGTGTTGGTATTCTGTTAGTCCCTTTTCTGTTACTGTAACAGAATGCCTGGCGATGGGTAACAAAAGAGGTTTATTTTCTACCTTTCTCAAGACTGGCAAGTCTAAGGTCAAGGGGCCACATCTGTTCTTGCTTGCGGCGGGTGGGGGTCTCTGCAGAGCTCTGAAGTGGTGGCTCAGGTCACTGCATGGGCAGAGCAAGCATGCCAGAGAGCAGGTTTTTATGACAAAGCCACTCCTTCCATAGCTCATTAACCCATCATCCATTCCCGAGGGCCCTGCCCTGATGAACCGATCCCCTCCCAGAGTTCTAGACCAAAGACCACTTGAGGGTATTCAAGGATCAAGCTCTCAATATGTGACTTCTGGGGAACACAGTCAAACCATAGTAGAAAAACTGAGCGAAAATCACAGGAGAGGGTGGTCCAGGGCTGCCTGGGGGAGACAAAGAACAGCCTCCAGAACCAGCATCATGGGAGCTGAAGGACCAGGAGATGTTCTAAGAGGGTCTTGGCTAGGACTTCCCAGAGCAGGAAGGAGCTGGCGGGTTCCTCCAACCTGGTGTGGCCTGACGTCTGTGCAGCAAGTGGTATGTGGCAGCACCGTCAGGAAGTGTGGCTGGTGCCCCACCAGGAAGGGAATGGGCTTCAGACTGAGCAACTGAGAGCCACGGGGCCTCTGAGGTGGAGAGACGCCATGGGCCTGTGGGTTAGAAGGGTCACCAGCAACAGGAAGGAGAATAGATGGGAAGCGGCACCAGCCTTGAGAGACCCAGGATGCCAGTGTTACTGATCAGGTTGAGAAGATGAGGGCACAGAAGGAGCCGTGCTGGCGGGGGAGAGCAGGGGACGGAGTCACATCAGTAAGACAGGTAACCGGCTGGGTGTGAGGGGCCCAAGGAAGATTCCGGTTTCTAGCCCCAGGAGTTGGGTGAATGGCAGGGCTGTTTCTCTGAAACGGATTCTGAAGGGGGGACAACCTCCTGCTTCTGTGTTCAAACTTGACAGGCTACTGGACCTTTCTAAGTCCTGTTTCCCTTGGTGTGTAAAACGGAGTTGTGCCCATTAATGTGATGGTGCGCAGGAGGTGCTCATTCGTGAAGAGTGAGGGTAATTAGAGAAAAATGATCAAGTTGACAAAATGAATTTTTTACTCCCCCTAAGGAGAACAGTAAAACCTTCGAGTATTCAGGAAGACTCGAACTGCGTACAAAGTTGTTTTAGCTTGTGTTCGCTTGAAGATGTGGTGGAAGGCTATACAAAGTCCTGTTACCAATCATTACCTCTGGGTGGGGATGCGAAGAGGGGGTTGGGGGCATAGAGATGGGCACGGGAACAAGATTTTTTCATGGATTTCCTTTCATGTGGCTTAATTTTCAAATCATGACTGTATTACCTATTTAAAAACAGAATTTAAAAAAACCTGGATGACTTTAATGGTGTGAACTTCAGGTAGGAGTTCAACGGCTCCCACTCAAAGTGCTGAGGTCCTTCATCCCCGTGCCTTTGTGTGACCCATGCATTTTCTGGAATTCTCCAGCCTTCCCGTTGGCTTCCCCCTGCTTCAGGTCTTGACTCCAGTATCACTTCTTTCCTCTTACTGATACCCTGCCCTCTTCTTCCCTGCACCCCTCCTCCATTAGACTCTTCTCTGTTTTCTCATGGGAGGTAGGACAGGCAGCTGGGTTTTCTCCCATTGAGCTGTAACTGCTGATCGACATGTCTTTCCACCCACTAGAGTCTGAGTGCTTGGCACAGTGTGTAGCTTGGAAGTGTTGAGGAAATGTTTGCTCCATGACTTTGCTGGTAGCTGGAGTGACGTTATGCTATGGACTTTTGGAAACTGTTCTGATTTCAAACATTTGTCTTTTGTTCCCTAATCACCAGTGGAGCCAATGTACTGATCCTTCCCCCTTTTTGCCCAAAAATATTCACAAAACTGTTCTCCTATTCTCATCTCATAGTTGTTGAATAAGAAGCAGAAGCCCATCAGCCTTGATGTTGACATTAAACAAAGGTAAAAATTCATTTTTACGTAATCCCAAGACCAAAGAGAATCCAGGATCCTTGAAGGAAGTTCAGAAGCTGCTCCTCTACTTAGATTGGGAACTCTTCAAAAGTGGAGACTATCTTTTCTCCTTTGTGCCCCTCATACCTTTCATAGTACCCAGTGCATAGAATGTGTTCAGTAAATGAATGCTAATCTTAACTGCAAAAAGCAACAGGGCATATTTTGCTTTCTTGGGAGTTTTTTGCTTGGATTCAAAGAATTCTGAATTTTGAAAAGAAAGTGATTAAATATACACAGAAATAAGGATAAAGGTTAAAAGTATGGAATTGGGGACAGGTAGACTCGGATTTAAATTCCTTTTTCATTATTACCTGTGTGAGCATAGCTAACACTTATCTGGGCCTGTCCTCATTTGTAAAAAGATAAACAAAAACAGACACCCACAGGATCTGCCCTGGTTATTAAGTAACTGAATGGAGAAAGGGAAGTGACGGCCTTGACTCAAGTCGGCTTCTGGTCCTTGCTCAGCGTGCTTTGAACGTGTTATCTGGCTCTTGTGTTCAAGCACTCGCGAGTCCGGCTCAGTGGTACCGGCCTTAAACCTACAAAAGCAGAAGGAACTTCAACCAAGAGGAAGGCATGAGGGGAGAGAGGAGCTCAGACGCTGCCAGTCAGCTGAGGGCACTCGCCTCTCAAATTCAATTTCTTGTTAAAGCTAGAACTGAAGGTCGGGAGAAGCAGGGCTCTGGCGCGGGGGACACCGAGACCAGAGAGTGATTACAGCAGAGTGCATGGCTGGCTGGCGGCCTGGCTGTTATCGCAAGAGTGCAGCCTCCTGCATCTCTCTGCTTCCTTCTCAGTTGCCCTCTTTTATTTTTATTTTTTTGGTGGGGAGGGAAGAGGGATAACAAAGGGAGCTTGGAGGACTTACAGGAGGGATAATTGGGCGAAAGACCGAATGGGCCAGTATTTCCAGTGCTTTTTAACTCCTCGATTGGCAGGGACTCGGAGGCAAAGCTTCGGTGTACTCCATTTTGATTCAGCTCAGTGCCCTGTTGTGTCTGAGTCACAGGGGGTCAGCTTCTCTGATGAGTCATGGTCTTGCCTGCACTCACCGCCCAGCAGCTGGAGCTGACTTGTTTACTGAGAGAAAGTGCCAGCTGCGGCAGGTACAGACTCCTAAGTGCCAGCCTGGCAGGCAGGGCCCAGCAGGCTGGACGGGAGACTTTGCACTCATAGTCGGGCCTCCGGAGGGTAGGCCCCGCATGCCTGAGGAGGATGCTCTTCTCCCTGATGTGAAATCAGGATTAGCAAGTGTTCGGAGTTGGGAGCTAAGGGATGAGTGGCTAGAAGGTGGGAACGGGACTGGCCTGTCACTCAGGATCCCGTCAGGACACATGATGCCTCCACCAGGGGCCATCGCGGGGCACGCAGTGGAAGGATTCTTCATACAGGTGTGGGCGGGGTTCTGGGAAAGCAGCAGGTTGGCACAGGGTCAGAGAGAGCCAGCGTGGAGGGGAGAGGTCCCTCCACTGGCCAAACCTCACTGGAAGCCAGAGAGCGGGGCAGGCCAGGCTCCTGGGGAGGAGACAGGGATGGGGAAGGGGGAGTGTGGCCCTCGGGGACACAGCTAGACAGCAGCTAGACAGGTCAGTTACGGCTGGTTCTCAGTCTGGCTCGTCACTGGAGTGGGAAAACCACTCCACCTGCCTGCTTTGGAGGGTGGGAATGGAATGAGGTCACGTAGGGAAGAGGGTTTGAGGGAGCTCGGAAGGCTGTGCAGGTGCGGAGGCTGAAGTGGCTGAAGTGCTGGTCTCCTGGAAGGGGAGTGTGCTGTCGCCAAGACCCGCGCTTCCTTCCCCTCGGGCTCAGCTTCTCCAGACCTTGCCAAGTACACAGGCCGTGCCTGAGGGTAAGGGGAGCCTGGGGTGCAGAGAAGGGTGGGCCGTGGAAGGCGAGGTGACCAGCACGAGGCAAGGTCACGACTCCCTCGAACGCCCGTGGGAGACGTGAGGCTTCGTAGGTACCTGTTTGTGTGTTCCTTTATCCACGTGAGAGGTAGGCAAGGTAGGAAAGCGTGTCTGTCAACAGGACTGCAGCCGCATACGAGAGTGCAGGTAGGACAGGGACAGAGATGGGCAGGGACAGTGGGAAAGGGCGTTCGCAGAATGGGCTTGGCCCTGGAACCTGGGGTTGACTGACCCATCCACTGGCCTGTTGGGGTTCTTATTCTCTCTCTAGGGTTAGAAGTGGACTTTTTCAGAAAGAGAGTAAGCTATTTGGGTTCTTGAGTTTATCTTTTTTATTGTTTTTATGTTCAGTGCTGGGTGTTGTATTCTGAAGTTCCTCAAAAGTGTTTGTTAAATGAATCGGTTAAAAAAAATAGTTGTGTCGCTTGTTGAGAAGAGAATATGTATAACGCAGCCTGCCTGTGGCCTTGGGCTCTACGAGACATTTTCTGGTGGTCTGTGAAATACGCTGATTGAAAAAGGAATTCCAGTGAGTGAGCTTAGCTTGTGCCTTTGATATGATGTACGTGAGATCGGTGTGTGCACCGACGGCAGGCTTAGAAATCCCAAGGCAGAAAATGACTGCTCTCGAGGAGACGTGCCTTCATTAGGCGCCTACGACACGCCAGGCTTGCTGCTGCTCTTCCTTCTGGAGCTCAGCCAAAGGGGATGATGAGTGTTACTGGTGACAGTCTCACGAGTCTACGGACAGGTTACTGCAAAGCTCAGAAACGGCGTCCAGCACCCACGCGCTTGGAGGTTGCATGGAGGCTCAGTGCAGGACTCAGATGTGACCAGGAAAGGGAAAGGAACATCTCCCAGATGTCGCTGGTGGACTTCAGTAGCAACGCCACTCTGTGGCATGCTCCAAGGCATTGCTGTGGGTGCTGGGAGCTCTGGCCCCGAGCCCAGGGGCACCGCACAGAGAACCTTGGAGCAGCCTCTGGGCTGCTGGTTCTTTGAGATAAGCCTGCAGTAGGTAGGCGCTCTTGGAACTGATTGAAGGAAAATGTGCCCACGTCTGCCATGCGCTCCCTGCAGAAGGAAGAAGGGAACAGGACCATTTAGAAGGATGGCACAGTGCTTTTTCCCAGGGGACTCTCCCCAGCCTCAGGACTGCAGGTGTGCAAGGCTGAGCTCAGACCTCCAGGGACCACGGAGCAGTGGTGCCCTAAGGCAACCTAAAGGCAAGCTAAAGCAAAGGCCTGCCAAGCCCCGGCCAGGGGCTTCAGGTGCTGGCTGTGCTTGCCTAGCTGGGCCTTTTCTGTTGGATTTTTCCCCCATTGATGTATTATTTGAGGTAAATTTCATGACAGAGTGAACCATTTTAAAGGGTGTGATTCAGTGGCATGTAGTACTGTCACAGTATGCTGCAGCCGTATCCTCATCTTGTCTCGGATGTATCCATCCCCCAAGAGGAAATCCCCATTCCCACTGAGTAGACATTCCCCATCGCTGCCCATGTTACCTGTTCTGGATATCTCCTATGAATGGAATCATATAATATCTGATCCTTTACCTCTTATTTATTTTTTTTTACTTACCACAATGTTTTCAATGTCACATTTTGTTTATTAATTTATTGTTCATGGAAATTTGGATTGTTTCTATCTTTTGGCTGTAAATAGTACTGCTATGACCATTTGTGAATAAGATTGAATCCCAGTTCACAATTCTTTTGGGTATAAACCTAATTCAGCATGATGCGTTTATTCCCATGCTTGTAATTCCAGGTTCTTGGGAGCCTGAGGCAGGGAGATTGCAAGTTTGAGGCCAGTCAGGGCAACTTAGACCCTGCCTCAAGAAATAAACAGAAGACCTATTTTCCTTAGGTGTATGCCCAGGAGTAGAATTGTCACATTGCATGATAATATTTTATCTTATTGAGAACACCAAAGTGTGCTTCATAGTGAGAGTATTATAGTAGTACCTTTCTACCAGCAATGGATGAGGGTCTCAATTTCTCTATGGCTTCATTAATGCTCATTTCCCATTTTTAGAATACTTTTAGCCATCCTGGCATATGTGAAATGGTATCTCATCGTAGTTTTGATTTGCATTTCCTTGGAGACTGAACACCTGGGGCATCTTTTCATTCCAGCTGACGTATTCTAAATTGACATCCTCTTGCCTTTGAGTAGATCTGTAGCAGCATTTAAATGGTAAATTCTCACATGTAGATTTTGTTCTGAGTCACACGTAGCAGGCTGCCATTTGCAAACAGCATGAAAAACACTCCCAGCTGATGGCGTGGGTATGGAAAAAGATGAAGGATTTCTTTTTCAGAGGAAATATTTATTAAAACAATGCTAGTTGATGAAACATTAATTTTTTTTGTTCTGAAATTTTATTTTAAAATCTACCCTAAAAAAACAAATGGGGCAAATAGCAAATCCCCCACTTTGTGGGCTTGAGTGTCTCTTGAACCCAAATGACCCAAACCCATCAGTTTGTCCTGCCTGTATTGCTGAGTGACCTCTGTCTTCTAGTTGAGATGTCCCTCTGTGCTTCACTCCCATCAGCTCAAGTATGGTGAGGACAAGCTCTTCCAGGAAGAAAGCCCCAGATGGACTCATGACGATGAGCTCCTGAGGATCTGCTCAAGGGGGCCATTCATCTCAGCATCTCTGACTTTGACTGGATATCTCTTTCACTGGGGCCAATGCCTCTTTCTGATGCCAACTTCTCAAGGCAAAGGGGCAGGGTAATTTATGTATCTTGTTAGACAGAAAGATAACTGAGCGTCCCCTGAGTAGCTTCACATCAGATGTTTTTTTCTCCTACAAAAATAGATTTATATTTAAGAGAAATGTGGAAAAAGATCTGAAAATAGGAGACATATTAAATAAGTAGTTTAGCTCTCTAAAATGATTATAGAAGAGTTAGAAAATTAATGCAAAATCAAGTGTTCACATGCCCTTGTGTTGGCTCAGTTACCTGGGAGAAGTCTGTAGTTGGGCCCTGATTAAGTTTTGCATGCTGGTGATTTTTTTTTTTTCCAGTTACTGCTAGAATTCAATCTCCCTTCCCTAATATTTAACATTTCCTCTGAAGATTTGGAACATTCTGAAATGGTTTTGAGTGCTGAGACTAAACCTCTATACAAAAAAAGTCCTATTCTCAAAAATGACTTTTCTGGCCCTGCCGTTCATGCTGTTTAATCACCTAGTTACGGGGCCTAGCAGGAAGCCTCTGGTAGGCCGGGAGGTACATGTATGAATGGAAATTGTCAGAATAATTGTGCTTCCTGGAGGTAAAGTTCTGCTGAGATTATTATCTTGGTAGGGGGAGAAGACGGCGAGGAAGGGTTGGCAGCTTCCAGGTGGAAGGTCACAAGAAGGTTCCTAAAGTCTGCAGTTGCCCTTCTACCTTCTGTTTCCTGTTAGTAACATATAAGGTCAAGTGTTTTGCCAGAGAAATGGTCAATAAATAGTCACTTGATAGCTCTGCTTACGTGCTGTCTTCCTGTGAATGGGCCACAGGGTCCTTCCAGGGGCGGCCTGCTCTTCAGCTGGACGGCAGAGCTCACCGTTCCCGCTCTCTGCAGTGGCCTGCCTCCACGTTCTCATAGGTGGATCTCGCCACCCCTTAGTCCACATGGGCAAACCTGCAACCGTGCTGAACTGGAGTTGTTGCAAGCTGGTGCTGAGCGTTCTGAGAGCCGCTTTCTCAACCTGCTTTGTGCTGCTGTAACAGAAGACGTGGCCTGGGTAACAAGACGCGACAGAAGCTAGTTTCTCAGTCCTGGAGGCGGGAAGTCCAACGTCAGGTGCCACCATCTGATGAGGGCCTTCTTGCTGCTTCACCCTCAGGCAGGAGGCCAGGTGGCGAGAGGGCCCGCTCGCTTTCATAAGACAGTCTCGGGATGACAAACCCGCTCCCCTGACTGCATTGATCCATTCACAAGGGCTCCGCCTGCAGGACAGTCACCTAGAAGTCTCACCTTTCAACACTTGCTCTGGGGATTAACTCATGAACTCTGTTTCCAGCACAGGAACTCTGGGGGACATACTGAAACCATACCAGCTGCTATGAAAGGAGAGGTATAGAGGAAGACAAAGTCGCAAGATCTCACTCCTTCTTATCTGGATATTTATCCTTTCCACAGAAACGTTACCTTATTCTTTCTGGTAGGATTCCTGGATAAATGTGGGGCGTCCTTCCTGTTTTTCATTTCCCCTAACTCTGGCAACCCTGCACTCTGGGTATTGAGCTAGCCTACGCCTCCCACTGCCCCTTGCAGGTGGGTGTGTCTGCGTGATGGAGTTCTGGCTGAGGAATGACTGTCAAAGTGAGTGTCCCCATCTAGGACTGGCCTGCAAAAACCTCCCCTGTGTGCTTCTGCGTGTTCTTTCTTTGGGTTAGAGCGGGGAGGACTTTCGGGGTGACTTTGGAAGCCGCAAGTTGAAGATAGTAATGTGTCTGTTAGACCCGACTGCTGGAGGAAGACTACTCTGCCAATTCGCTCACTTTCCCTCTACTGTTACCTAAGCAAAAATGTGCATTTTATTGCTTTTGAGTTGTTTTGCATTTTGGTATCTATATGTTTGTTGAGTAGCCTACTTAACCAATAAAGATATGCAGTAGGATTAAACCATTCTATGGGTAGCTAAACTACTAGAGAGGAATCTTAGCTTGGGACAGCTAACTTAATGAGACAGAAATTATTACTTCTGAAAGAAACACTGTAGGAGTGTCCCGATAGGCTCTTATTGTGTAACAAATAACTCTAAAACCTAGTGTTTTAAAACAGCATTTTATTATCCCTCTCAGGTTTTGTGGGTCAGGAATTTGGGGAGGGCTAGGTGATCAGGATAACATTTATAACATATCAATCTAATGGGCATTTAATATGGAAGCCATCGTTTCGAATCATGCTGTAGAGGGAAGCGGGGAAAGTAGGTGTCATGATTCTGATCATCAGGACGCTAGACTTACACCCCTGCACATTTGCTTGGATCTGGAATGTTTCCCAGAGGCTCCCCAGTTGAAGGCTGGGTTCCCAGTGCTCCGTGTTCAGAGGTGGGGCTCTTGGAAAATGATCGGATCATGAGGGCTCGACCTCATCAGTGGATGGACCCACTGATGGGTCATGATTCGAGTGGACTGTTGGAGGTGATGGAAATCTACCTGGAGGGAGAAAGTCCTTGGGCATGCCCTGGGGGCTGCCTCTAGTCCCGAGCCCCTCCCCTCTCCTCTGTTGTTCCCCCACTGCTCTGAGGTGAGCCACTCTGCTCCGCCAGGCTCTTCATGCCGCCATGCTCTGCCCTGCCCTGCCACGGGTCGTCCAAGACAAGAAACCACCGGAGAGCATTAGGGTCTTACGTTTATGAGAACCACTTCAGTTGCTACATTGGGAATAGTTACTAGCAGGATATGGTGGATGTAGGAAGACCAGATAGGAGGTCACCGGGATACTCTAGACACCATTCGCCTAGCACAGGGTACAATAGCAGAAAGGGTGAAAAGTAACCAGATTTTGAAGGTAGCTCCCACAGGATTTTTTGATTGGGCTATACATGTGGTGTGAGAGAGAAAAGTCAAGAATGTCCATGTGTTTTGGCTTGACCCACTGGAAAAATGGCTTCTATCAATTGGGACACATAGAAAAACATGATAGATCAAATACTGGGGGGTGAATAGTGTGCATGCCGATGGAATGATGCAGTAGGGAGAAGACTGAATGATGTAGAGTGTGTCACGGCAATTGATTAAAGAGGAGAGCAGGATCTAGTTCACATGTGAAGATGTTAGTCTTAGGAGTTGGGTGGTCCACCTATAGAAACACTAGGAAACGAGAATGTGGTGAAGAAGCTGGTAAGTTAGCATTTGAGATGATGGGATAATAGAATTCTTCTGATTTTTCTATTTTATTTGAGGATAAGATTGAAGGAAGAGACATTGGAGGTCTGCGGAGAGGAAAGAGTATGAAATTACCATCTACGAGAGGGAGATGGAGTGGAATATGGAAATACAACAGTTTTGCCAGATCCACGTGAGCTTTGGTTACTGACATAAAATGATTCCTGCCAGCATGCGTGGTGATGCATTGGGGTGAGGAGTGCTAAGCAAGTATGATGAACGGAGAGATAAACACAAGACAGAGGTGGCATGCAAGAGTTTTCATGACGGCTGGCACTTAAAGAGCATCAGGAGGTGAGAACATGGAGGGGGAAGGGACAGCAAGAAGATGACAGAGTCAGTGGATGCAGGTCACTGTGGGGCTGAAGGATGTTGCAGATGGGCACTGCAGGAGGTCAACTAGAAGGAGGGGATAGAAAGCTGAGGGGAGATGTTGGAATCTGAGATGACAACTGGTTAAGACTGGGAATGACAAGGACTAGAGATGACCCTGGAAGACTGGCTGAGGCAGGGAGAGGCTGAGATCACTGGAATCTAGGAGAGCAAAGAACAACACCCTCAGTGTTACAAGTGTCATCAGTATGGCACTGAAATTTCCAAGAACTGGGCATGTTGCTAGAGAGAGCGGCAGCAAGTCAGGAGCTAAAGTCTTTGAAACACGAGGGGGAATGGCCAAGGGCTTGGTAAGTAGCTACAGCAGGGAGAGGCAGGGGTGGTGACAGACTGATGTGCAGATTGAAAGATGGAAAATTTTAGGGAAAGAGATGATTTGTAAAAGAGTGGGGTCCGACCCCAATTTTAGGCCTAGTAGCTTAGGAGGCAAGAGATAGAATGGCTACCACTTCATCCTTTTTCTCATAGAAGCAGGGTCTTGGGGAGAACCAGTTTTCATTACTGACTTTTGGGTAAAAGTCGATAATAGAGAGATTTTTCTCTGAATGGACTGTGGGATACAGAGGCACAATGGAGAGATTTCAGTAGGGGGATGGGGAGAGAAGAGGCAGGGCCTCATGACAGATGCTCAGCAGAGCCTTAAAATGAGAAGTTCCCACATATATGGTACAGGTTAATGATGGTAGGAGAAAATTCTTCCTGTTGCCCTTTTCTGATGTCCTTTTCCCTAAATCAGGCCTCTGGCTGTGGCAAGTCATGGGTCCTAGTTCTCTTCTCTCTGAAATAGAGCTAGCCCCTGGAACAAACAGAAGAAGAAAGTAATAAAGGATCCCTCACAATGCTGCAGGAGTAAACCTAGCCGCCAGTCAGCCCTCAGCTCATTGCCCAGAAAGAGAATTCTGATTTTCCTCCTCATCATTGGATCAAGACATTTGGGTCCCTTTGGAGTAGGAAAGAATCCATGATGAGCCATCCTCAACTGGACAAGAGGAAACTGGGCAATAGGAAACTTGTCCCTCCAGTGCAGTGCCCAGCCCTTTTGGCTGTGAGGGGACATGGTGTCCATGGAGGGGAGGCCAACACCAACACTCCAGCTAGACTCTTCTCCAACCAGCTGCCTGGAAACTAGTTTTAAAAGGAAAAAGGAAATGAATTCTTATTAGGAGACAAACTGGCCATCAGCCAGGTGCACATTTCAACTCAAAACAATTGTTTCCTTGCTGCTCTCATGGCCTGCACGGGGGAGCCAATACCAGTGGCCTGACGCGGGGGACTCTCAATGGGTGTGTGTATTGTGGTGTTATGGTGTGGATATGAGGTATTTCCTGAAAAGCTCATGTGTTAATGCAGGATATTCAGAAGTGAGATGATTATGAGGACTCTAATCTCATTAGCGGATTAATCCATTTGATGGCTACCACTTCATCATTTGATGGATTAATTCATTTGATTGATTAATAATTTGAATGGGCTACTCGGCGGTAAATAACAGCAGGTGGGACATGAAAGTAGGTCTCTGGGCAATGCTCTTGGGGATTATCTCTTGTTCCTGACTCTCCTGCCCCACCACTCTTTCTCTGTGTCCTGGCTGCTGTGAACTGAGTAGCCTCCCTCTGCCATGCCCTTCTGTTGGGATGTTTCTGCCTTGGAGCCAGCTGACCATGGACTGAATCTCTGAAACTCTGAGCTCAAAATAAACTTTTCCTTCTTTAAGTTGTTCTCATCAGGTATTTTGGTCACGGTGATGAAAAGCTGCTTCCCCCTCCCAAAGGTACAGGTGTAGGGAACTTGTTTCCCCGGGTGGTGGTAATGGGAGGTAGTGTGGGCATTTAAGAGGTGGTTGGAAGTGTGAAGTAGTTATCATGTGACCCTTGGTAGCTCTTGAGAGAGGATTGTTATAAAAGAAGCAAGACAGGCCCCTCCCATCCTCTTCCTGTTGGAGATGTGGTTACTTGCTTCAGCCACGATGTGCCAACATCCACCACCTTCACCAGGGGCAGAACCAATGGGATCCCACCCGAGCTTGGACTCTGAAACTCTAAAATTAACCTTTTCTTCATCAGTAGGCTGTGCTAGGTATTTTGTAATGACAAGCCGACTAGCACAGTGTGTCTGGAGGACAAGTAACCATTCTGTCCTGGGGCACGAGCAGAGAACACCCTAATGGAACTGGAGGTGTCCTACCACTGGATTTGGAGAGTTGTCTGCATAGTGGAGTTTGTGTTTTTCAGAACATATTTCTTCAGTAACAGGGTTTCCTTTTTTTGACAATTTTAACCAATTAAAAAAATTGTGTTGGAGGAAGACAGGGTCGAACTGGCCTGTCACCTTTTATGTGAATTTTCTTTCTATTCTCTCGGCACACATCTGCCAACATTTGTACTTCTAAGATAAAGTTATGTGGAGACAGAGGAAAAAAAAGAAAATAATTTCTTCAACCTACTCTAGCAAGAAGAGATTTTGAGGGCCATAAAGGGAGAATGGGGACTGTCGTATGAAACAGAGCGGCATGCGCACACAGCGTGGCAGTAACATTTGGGGCCTCCAGTTTTCAGGGTTTCCTGGTTCAGCTATGAGACCTTGGGAGATGGACTTCCCACAATGAGTTGCTCTTTGGAAAACTTGGAAAAGGACTATTTCTTGGATCTGCAAATGCCTTTCCAAGGTGAGGGCAGTCTAAGGGGACCTGCGGGGGAGTACTCTGCTGCAGGGAAGGCTACAGGGGACTCTGCAAGGAGTGGGCGTCCTGGAGATTCTCGGCTCCAGAGATGCCGTGTTCCTGTACCCAGTTTGCCTGAGAATCTGGAAGTTACACTTGTCCCTGGCCACTGCTTTGAGTTACTTTAAGCTCTTTTCTGCCATACATGAAGAACAGCAAAAACTATAATGGAATCCATTCTAATTATTTTTCTGTCACAGTCAGTCTTTGTCCATTTTGGCTTCCTCTACCTCACAGCCGCTGGATGTGCTTTCTGTCATCGTATCCAGCTTGATTCCTGGAGAACTGGTACTTTCAATGGCACTCTGGTATTTCCAGGGCTCTACCTTTAAGTGATATATTCCACAATTCTAATTTACCGGGTGAAAGAAATTTTGAAATTTCAATACACGGACAGTAAGTTACTTGAAAATATTTGTCACATAGATCTTTAGCATGGAAGTCATTTAAAAATTATATTTAATCTAGAAAAATATTTTGGTAATTGGTAATGTATATTTACAATCCCTGTGTAGGTTTGGATAATTTTAATCATTAAATTCCATGCAGTAAATGGAATATTTTAGTATTCATTATTTGATTTCACAACAGTTCTGTGAGTTAAGACTAGACATTCATGTACCCATTTTACAGATTAAACTAAGGCTTAGGAGAGTGAAGCACAGAGACTGTGGAAGCCGGAGTCCTAGTCTGCTGAGTCTGTCAAGGAAACTGAAATAGTTTATAAAGATAAAAGCTGCTCTTGTTCAGGAACACTTTCAGGACAGTAATTTCCCATTTCCCATTCTCCATGTGATAGGTTGGCCAGCATAGGTACTACATGCTACTAGGCTCATGGTTTTCCTGGACATGAGCCTGGTACGGCCCAGATGAGGCATGTCTGGGGGATCTCTGGTTCTCAGCTGCAAGACTCGTCCCGTAACCTGATTTGTAAGTAGAACGGCAATATTTGTGCCATCCTCCTATTGGTCACTTCAAAGGTGGCTGCGGTGATCTGGTGAAAGGACTGGCCTGACATGATCTGTGGATGTGAGCAGCATCCAGAAGCTGCTGACGCATATCACCAGCACCCATGGTCCACAGTGCAGGAGAAAGGGAAGGGGCTCCACACGCATGCTCAGGGGAGCTGCTCTCGGTTCGTATTTCTCCTGCAAAAGGCAACGGGGGACCTTGTGAAGGGCAGTGTTGGTCTTGGGATGCTGTCCCTCTTGGTGTGTGCCAGCCCTCACCACCATGTCCTCCTGCTCCCTCCCAGGCCCTCCTTGCATAGCTGGAAAAGCAGGAAAGTCATTTCTGAGAGACGGCTGATAATGGCCTGAGGTCTTACTTTTTCATTCTCCAAATTGTTTTTCCATTAACAGAATGCTCAGAGAGCCCATTAGGACTGTCTGGTGGAATTTTGGAGTCATTGCAATCTCCTTGGAGGATAGGTATTTTAAAAATTTTTAACCTCTCAAAACACAGAATGATAATGGCTCCTATTACCAAGTTTGTCCCTATTCTGAGACTGTAACATTCTGTATTGCTATTGTATGTGTCATAGAAGTGTCATAATTATTTTAAAGCATAACTTACACAGAACAAAATATTCCATTGAAAGTGAACAGTTTAGTGAGTTTTGATGAATGTGTTCGACTATGCTACCACCACCAGTCACAACAGAGCTTCCACGTGTCCCTTTATAGTCAATCCCCTGTCCCTGCTCTTGGCCCCAGACTGCTTTCTGTTATAAACTAGTTCTGCTTTTTCTAGAATGTCATAAATAGGTTCATATAATTTAAAATCTTTTGTGTCTGGCTTATTGGTGCTATAGGTTATGACATATGCTCAAACAATGCAATTCAGCTCACGTGCCTAGTTTCTGTAGGAACTATGCATTTGTGGCTAGTCTGCAGTTTAGCATCCTGAGTGGACTCTTGACTAACAATAGTCCACATGACCATGGTGGCTTAGGCGTGGGGCATTTCTGCTCTTTGAGTCAGAAAGAAATGTTTCTCATTTAAAAACCTTGATTATCTTTAGGCAGATATCGGCCACTAGTGAGTGGCTAAGGCTTGGGGGGAAGGGACCCCGTGGGCCCTGTTCATATCCGAAAAGTCATTTTCACTTCACCTTACATGACACTTTTGTTGTTGATAAGCTGGTGTGTAAACCAATTACAGTTCAATCAAGTGGCATTTATTCAGTTTTGTAAATTATAAAAGTAACATATGCTTATTATAGAATGAGGAATAAAAGGAAAAGGATAATAAAACTCCATATTAACTCATGGAGAATATTAAGTTTTTGTACATTTACTTTCAGTTTCTTAGTCGTTTTTTACATAAAGATACTATATAGAAAGTGCACCTTTTAAAAATCTTTTATTCCTGGCATTTCTCTATGCCATTGGGAATTTTATAAATGTAATTTTAAATGGGCATTTATTGCTTACCTAATACAGATGTATTATGTATGTAGAGATATATTTTATGTATTTGTATACACGTGTAGCTTAATAATTTAAGAAATGAGATTGGGAAAGCACTAGGGAATCCTCCCTTTGGAAGGGACGAAGGGCTTCCCGATTTCCTTCAGTGTGTACGGATGCTCACAGCAGAACACAGCTGTACCTATTTGATGGAAGGAAGCCCAAATCCACTGCTGAGCTGGACATCGGTGGTGTAGAGTTCTTCCTAACCCCTCCTTCTTAGCACCTGAAGCTTGCCTACCACTGTTTCCTGCCATGCTTGCGTGTCATGCTTTGATGAGACCACCAGTGGGTTTCCATCTGTCACAGCTCAAATGGACAGAAGTGACTGGAGTAGGAGACTGGAGGGCGGGGTTCTTCCAGAGTCATTTTGCTGCCTTAAGGCAACCGGTGAAGAATGGGGCACACACCCCCTGTCGTACACGTCCTCACAGGTGAAGGTGGTCTTCCTGTCAGAATGTCCCTTCGGATCATCCTTTTCTGTTCACGTGGATCTTTGATGAGGAAAGCTCTGCATCCCTGAAGGACGTCAAGTTGAGAGTTTCTGCATGTGAGGTTTCTCTTGGTTGTTTTGCTATCGGACTGATTCCGGAAATGGGACGTAAAGAAAGAAAGCAACTGGCAGGAGTAGTTCAGGATGGCTTCTAGAAAGAGGCAGATGGGACTACTTAGGTTCTAGAGACCAGAGATGGCGCGCATGCTTCAGTCAACGTGAACGTTAACGGTCAGGTTTTGTGCCTAATGCACAGTAGCATGGTCTTCTATATTAGAATGCCAAATACTCAGGCAAGGGTTAGTCTCTGTTTTTGTGTCCCACACAGCAGGTAGCTGAGGGCAGGATCCACTCGTTAAGGCCCATCTCTTCTCTAAAGCATTCTGTGACCCTCTCCAGACAGAATTTTCATCCCTGATGTCCCTCTCATGTTCCCTCTAACAAGTCCTGCATCTCAGCTTGGACTGCTATAACAAAATACCATAGATTGGGTGGCTGAAAGAACATTCATTTCTCACAGTTCTGGAGGCTAGGATGTTTAAAATCAAGGCACTAGTTGATTTGGTTCCTAGTGAGGGCTCTCTTCCTGGCTCATGACTCCATTTAACATTAATTACTTCCTTACTCCAAATACAGTCACATTGTGGGTCAGTACTTCAACCCATGAAGTGCTTTTGGGGAGGCACAATTCAGTCCATTGTATACTGGAACACACTGTATTGTAATAACCTGTTTATATCAGTCTCTAGTAGACTACAAGTTTCCTAAGGTGCTGAGCCCTGGCCTAAGTATTGAAAATCTCAAAGATGAATCCTGTCCTCAAGGAGCTTGTATCAGTTTTCTATCGCTGCTGTAACAAATTACCACAGACAGAATGTTTAAGAGTACAGAAAATCATGCTACGTGAAATAAACCGAACCCAAAAAACCAAAGGCCAAATGTTTTCTCTGATATGCGGATGCTAATTCACAATAAGGGTGGGGTGGGGAGGGAAGAATAGTTATTTTACATTAGGTAGAGGGGAGTGAAGGGATGGGAAGGGACATGGGGGTAGGAAGGATAATTGAGTGAAACAGACATTATTACCTCATGTACATGTATGACTGCATGACTGATGTGATCCTACAAATGTACAATCAAAAATGAGAAGTTATATACTCCATTTGTGTATGATTTATCAAAATATATAAATGCTTTCTACTGTCATGTATAACTAATTAGAACAAATAAAGAAAAGAACAATGCAGATGTATTTCCCTGTCGTATTGTGTTAGCAGTCTGGCCCAGTCTCACTGGATGAAAATCAGTGTCAACAAGGTCAAGCTCCTTGGGAGGCTCTAGGGTAGCCATGTTCCCTTGCGTTTCCCAGTTTCTGGAGGATGCCTACAGTCCTTGGCTTGTGATACCTTGAGATGTCCTCTCATCAAAGCCTGCAGAGTGGCACCTCTGTGACCACCCTTCCATAGTCACACCTTCTTTGATACAGCTCAGAAAGGTCTCTGCTCTTACGGAGCCATGTGATTAGACTGGGCCTGTGGGATTATCTAGAAAAATCTTCGCATTCCATGGTCCTTAACTCTATAGGTGCGGTTAAGTCCCATTTATCACTTCAGGTAACACAGGTACTAGGACTTAGAACATGGACATTTTAGGAGGGTCATTGCTTTGCCTATTAGTGGAGGACACTTAATGTGATGAGTGCAATAATGAAAATCTATTTAGGCCCCATGTACGTGGGAAGCCTACAGGAAAATGGTTGTGCGACAAATGTCAGTCACGACGGAGGGACTGGCACCATGTGACTAAGGAGAGAATGGAGGAGATGGGTTCCAGGAGGTAGACTGGACCTGATTTGGGGACCAGTTGGCATACAGGGGATGAGGGAGACACATAGGCAATTAGGATCATTCCCAGATTCCAGCTTGGGACTGAGCAGTCCTTTTGCTGAGATAGGGAACGTGCTTGAGGATGTGTCCACGAGGATTCTTTGGCAAGTAAAAATCAGAATTGTAATTAGGTTAGGCACATGGGAATTTGTAAGTTCAGGGGGGAATTCTGGTTCATGGTACTCGAGGCAGGATTGTAGCTGGGATCAGAAATGAACTTGAAGGAGGATACAAGTACCAGCAGGACTTATCTCTGCTCCTCTTTGTGTTCCTTTTCCTCTAAAGACCAGCATCTTCTGCATCTCCCTTCTGTTGGTGAAAATATTACTAAGCATAGCTGCAGATTTTCTTCCTCATCTGCAGTTCAAACCAATTCTCTCAATTCCTTATTCCCAGGAAAGGGCTTTGATGGGTGCAGCTTGACACTTGTCCATTCTGGTGTACACAACTATGGCCAGGGCCCCATTGGTCTTCCTTGGTGCCCTCTCTCTTCATGACCACTCAGGACATCTTTCCAGCACTCCTTTTCTATCTCAGTGAGGATGACTCTTTGGAAATTCAGAGTTTAAATGCTTAGTTGGATGTTTTGACACAAAAATACCCACACCCCAATCAAGATCTACAACAGTTCTTTTTCCAGAAGGTTTCCTCATGCCTCTCACAGGCTTCACCCTTCGAAGGCAACCACAGTTCTGATTTTTACAGTTTTGCCTGTTGTAGAATTCCAAATAAAGGGAATTAAACAACATGTACTCTTTGTCTGCCTTTTCCTTCTGCCTAATGTATATGGGTTTCAACTGTGGTGTTGCTTTATCAAAAGTCCCTTTTGCATGTGTGTGCTGCGAATACTCCACTGTAGGCATGTATCACATTTGATTACATTTGTTCATCTGTTGATGGACATGTGGGTTATTTGCCGTTTTTAAAATTATTATGAACCTTCTTATACAAGTCTTTTAGGATTAGAGAGTAATTTACAGCATTAAATGCTGAGATTAGAAAAGACAAGTTCAGTTTTGAATAAGCTGAGCCTGAGGTTCTTGTAGTGAGGTCTGGGATCCAGATGGGATACAGTCTAAGGTGCAGGAAAGAGTCATGGTCTAGCAATTTAGATTTCTTTAATCTTTTGAGTTACAGTCCAGGGAATCTTCAGGCGTAGCATGAAGGGTGAGGCAAGAAAACGCCAGTATACTAACTGCTGAGGTTGTCCTTATTGGAAGAGAAGCTTGCCATTTGTCTTTGTGTCTCAGTTACTAGGGACAGGATCTGACATGTGGTCACTTCTCAATGTGCTAAATTTAATAGAATGGGCGCAGAGTACCGGTCATTGATAGACCCCACAATCTATCTCCTATCCCGACCCAGGAAATGCATCGGGAGGACTCATGGCATAGGAGTCTCAATGCTCAGAATAAATGTGGTAGATAGAAGCGTGGAGGACAGGTAAACCCGAGGGACCCCATCTTTGCTTCCACGAGGCTGGGGAGGACAAGTCAGTAAAAATGAACAGTGA
Source organism: Sciurus carolinensis (assembly GCF_902686445.1). Taxonomy (NCBI): domain Eukaryota; kingdom Metazoa; phylum Chordata; class Mammalia; order Rodentia; family Sciuridae; genus Sciurus; species Sciurus carolinensis. The sequence goes on along the minus strand of NC_062224.1, from coordinate 112,128,780 downwards.
GGTAAGGTCAGACTACTCAGGACTTCAGGTGGATGTCAATCTGAAGAAAACCGACTGCAACAGCCCAGCGATCCCCGAGGAGCCCTCGCGGGTTCTGGCGCTGGGCGTGACCCTTGAGATTTCCTCCTGGGAAGTGGTTCCCGAGGCAGCGCCGCTGGTGTGGGGGGGAGGGGCCGCCGCCGCTGCTGGTGACGATGCTGGATGCTGTGCCCTTCCACTGGGCTTTGTCACGGAAGCTGCTGGAAAAGGAACCGAGCAGCCGGCTCATGGTTTCAGGCCATTCCCCAACCAGCGCTGTCACTGTCCTTTGGCCTAGGCAGAGGGAGGCAGCGGCGGTGGCATCTGGTCGCAGCTGGGCGGCAGTGCTGGCGCGCACTGGGAACGCTGGGCGGAGCGCAGAGGGGCGGGGCCGTCTCCGAGGCGGGCCACGCCCCTTTGGCCTGCGCAAGCGCGCTGCGGGGCCGTTAGCTGTCAGGAACCGGCGGGCGGGCAGCGGGACCCCGCGTCTGCGCCAGGATCAGCCGTCTGATCCCAGCGCAGCAACATCGGTGAGGGCGGTGCGCCTCGGCTCCAGGCCAGGTCGCAGAGGCAAGCAAGGACCAGTGGGCAACTGGGTGCGCAAGCAAGATGGGGAACCGGGAGATGGAGGAGCTGATCCCGCTGGTGAACCGACTGCAGGACGCCTTCTCGGCGCTGGGACAGAGCTGCCTGCTGGAGCTGCCGCAGATCGCCGTGGTGGGCGGCCAGAGCGCAGGCAAGAGCTCGGTGCTCGAGAACTTCGTGGGCAGGTGAGGCGCGCAGGGCACTGGGCGGGGGCGCGGCAAGGGGCGACCCTGCTCGAGGCGGTTGGAACACCGACGGGCGGCGAGAGCCAGGTCGTGGACCAGGGGCTGTGGCGGAATGGGGGGCAGAACCTTGCTCTCCGTGGGGCGGGTGGGGTTCCCTGGCTCCGGGCATCCTCCGTCCCCGCCCCCTGCGTGGCGGCCGGGTCTGCCTTTCATCCTGTGATACAAAGCCGTTTCCTCCCTGTCCTCCCGTTGGGAGTCGGGGCGGGGGTCCGCCCCAGGATCGACTTCCCCCTGCGCGTTGCGCGCCAGCCCCGGGCGCAGCCTGGATGCACAGTGCCCCGGTGCTTGCCAGCCCCCTCTCTGCTACCCGGTCTCAGCATCCTCCTCTTTCCTCCTGACTCTCCCCGAAGTGCTCTCCGAGGCTGTGGGGTTTTATGCTTCCGAATCCCCCGCCCCTGCCTCCCACCCCCCGAGATGCTTTCGCTCTCACCCTGGTTCTCCCATCCTCTCCGCTGTCTACACTGGGAGAGAACGTCGCCTGTCCTTAGCTGGGAAGGCGGGGTGCGAGGAGAAAGGAATCGCTCCTTGTGTTGAAGCTTTATCCAGAGACGCTTCCCCACCATGCTCCTCCCTGGAAGTCGAAGAATAAAAGGTGGTGCGTTTGCGTGTGCACCTATGCCCAGCTCCAGGCTTAGACTGGCCGGGGGTGGATGCAACAACAACTCGTGTTGTGCAGGTGCCATGTCATGCCCGCATCATCTCCGAACTGACCAGCGTCTTTCTCGCACTCTCTGTGCTCCCCTCCCCCAGCATCATCTTTCGTTCCTTCACCTCTTATTTGTCCTGCCAGTCTTCAGGATAACATTCGGAATCCTAATTTTTATGACTTTCATGACTTATTACAGAAAAAGCGAAAGAATTAATTTTTGAATCGGGAATCGACATTTCTTCCGCTGAGCAATTCCTGAGGGATTGAGTTACCTTAATGGCCTCGCCTGAGGAGTGCAGACATTTGCTAAGAAAAGCCCATTTGAGTTCTTATGAGAGCTGAAATCTGTTTCCTAGTAGTAAATCAGGTAGAACTGTGTATAACACAAAAGAGTGGGTTGGAGGGGACAATCCAGAGATTGGGCTTTAGTCTTCTGATTCGACTCACGAGTGACTTGCAACTCAGAAGGTTCCTGTCTTTTTTTTTTTTTTTTTTTTTTTTTAAGAGCTTGATGATGTGTAAAATGTAGAGCTGGTATTGCCACATCTCCTTTGCAGTGTTAATATTCATAAAGTGCATGTTCTTTTCTCTCAGGTGATGTTCCCTCTCTCAGATGATACTCTCAGATGATATCTCTCAGATGATTTTTTTTTCTCTTTTTATGTGAACTAGAAAAATAAGAAACCCAATAGAAAAGTAAAATTGCTAACAATTGGCTGCTATCCCTGAGTATCAACCTAATCACTCATTTCAGAATTTATTTTGATAAATGAGAAAAGTGGTGGTAAAGCATTAGCATTACTGCCTACGTCATTTTGGATTTTTGGTGAAGCGATGGAGTTGTTTAATTGCACTTGTTTCTTAAACAAATACTTTAAAATTACGTCAAATGCAATTACCACAGTTTTCTGCTCTTTCATCTATGTACTAGGATGAGCACATATTGTAAGTGCAGCATTTGTGGCCAGAGCTCTTGGACTTACTGTAAATTTTATGCACATCTCAATTCTGTCTAGATGTGTGGATCCCAATGCCTTCTCAATGCCTTAATAATATGGTGCACATTTCCCCACACTAACTGTATTCTTTTATAACAAAAATGTAAAGATACAGAAGAATAAAATATGTAAGCTTAAAACATTTTTTAATGATAGAATGAAAAATAGGGACATTGCAAATATTGAACAAATCAGAGCATCTATCAGAATGTACTAGTAATTTGTATTTTTAAGTTTCACCAATAATTACTGTTAGAAGATAAAGAAAAGGAAAAGGATGAACATGGGAAAAAGCTCATTTAGTAAATATGTGAAATCTTTATTATCTGTAGAGGTGGCATCTAACAGCTTATAGAGTAAGGAGAAAACTTAATTAGAAAGGTCATTTGACTTTAATAAAGATTTCGGTCATTGAATTATTGAGGAATCTAGTTTCTAATTATAACCCAACCTTAGGGAAAATGAAGTTCTCCATTTCAATAAGAGATTCAGCCTAGACAGAAAGAACAGTATTCACATTCCACCGTACCCTTTAAAATTTTCTTTTTATTCAGGAATTTTGCAATAAACATGAGGTCCTTATCTTTAAAAATACAACGTCTACTTTTTAGATCTGATTTCTCATTTTTAGGACCCTGACCAATTGTGCAGTCATTGAATGCAGTCATAAAACCAGGGTCATTCCTTGTACAAATTGTTTGCTCAAGATTTCAGCTTGTTGTCTTCAAAATAATGATGTATCCTCCCAATGTCCAGCAATTCACGTTTAGTGGACTAACCATATCTTTTCCTCTAAGTTTGCTTATACTAGTTTTTTGGGCACAATGGAATGAATTTGGATGTGAATGTGTTTATTTCACTCTAGCTGTAAAAACTGATTTTTGGGTGGCAAGCTTGAGACTGTTATGAATAAAATGAGTCATGAATGAACTGCTTGTTTGTGATTTCTTGCTGAAGTGATGAATTTACATATTAATGTGATATAGCGTGAGTAACCAGATTGTTCTTTTGGTTGTGCAGGATGAGATATACGCTGGCAGTGAGAAGCAGCTTAAGGTCTAATGAAAGAAGCTGCGCCCTGTGGTTTGACTGTAGGGGTTCACTCCTTGGCAGTTCATTGTCTGGTTTGTGTATGGAAGAGCTGTCTTGGTATCTGTGTGTAGTGTGCATACACACATGCTTATATTTACAGGGCCATGTGATAGGGAGGACTAACCCCTACTGAGTGTTTGCTACAGGCAGGTTCTGTTCTGAATCCTTTTACATGGATAATCTCACTTAATCCTCATAAAAGTCGAGAGAGGTAGGTACTCCTACTGTTCCATGTTACTGAAAAGGAAATGAAAATGTAGGGAGTTTGAGAACTGAGTCATGGCTAACATAGAAAACGGTGGGTTGAGGACTCACCTTGAGGTGCTGAACTCCACGATCCACGCTCTAACACCTCTACCATGTTGCCCCACAATATCGAGGGGTATCAGTTCCTCAGTAAATGCTTTCGACTTCTTTTTTACTGCCTATGTAAACACTGCATGTGTGAATCTGAGGCTGTCTTAGTAGTAATTCTGTTTGTATTTATTTTTACATGTCCACCTTGCCTCATTTTGCAGAGGAGTTGAGGATCCCTTTAGGCAGAAACATTAAAGATGAGTATTTTTCTTGACTCTATCAGATGCTCCTAAAGAGAGCTTTAAAATGTGATTGGGCAGTTGATTTAGCTATCTGTTCAGAGTGCATATAACTTGTTGATAGAGGTGCTAAGTGAAAACCGAACCAGTTGTTAATGTGAAAAAAAGGTTTAATGATATACTTATTCGATACAGTTCTTCAATGCCAATTAGATAGGTGGAAGTTTCCATATTATTTTATTCTAGCCTGATTGTGCAGAATTGGATGTCTATTTACCAAACTGAGATGGTTTTATGGTTTATGGGGACCAAGTGAAAGATTTTTGAACAATGATTATTCTTCTGGGAATTTTTCAATGTGCAGATGTTCAAATGCATGCTTATTTGAGAAGTTTATAAATATATTGATTATCAAATTAAGGTTGTTTTGAGGGAGAACCTTAAAGTGAGCCATGTGATGCTGCTGTTGTCATGATCAGATAATTTTTGAAAATCTGCAAGTCATGTATAGTCTCTTTTTTTTTTAGTTGTTGATGGACCTTTATTTTATTTATTTATATGTGGTGTTGAAGAGCGAACCCAGTACTTCACACATGCTAGGCTGGCACTCCATCACTGAGCCACAAGCCCAGCCCAAGTCATGTATAGTCTCAAATCCTTTGGTTTCAAGAAAGCATTTAAAAATTGAGTAGGTGAGAGTCCTCTAACTGCAAATGAGATTAGGCGCAGAAGCATTCCTATCAGTGAAACTTCTTATTTCAGAAATAGGTTTGTACTAAAAGGATTTTGTTAAACTATAAAAACATCTAAAATTAGTGACTTTTTTCAAGATATTGCTTCTGAGCATTATAGTTGTTACATTAATGGATGCTAACAATTAAAATGTGATAATTATTGAAAATCATGTTTTTGGGATTCCCAAAGGTCTATTCAATGAAGTATCAAAAATGTGAACTATTCTTCACTGAACAATGAATTGGCAGAACCTGAAACCAGGAAGATATTTCTGTGGAATAAACCTAAATACGTTAGGTCTTCTTTTCATAACAACACTCTCTAGAGAACTAACCAGGTTTCCATGAGAACTATATCAATTCCTTTTAGGGGCGGAGCTCCCCCTGACTCTAACCATCTTGCACTTGGTCCCACCTCTTAAAGGTCCCACCACCTCTTAACATTGCCACACTGAGGACCAAGTTTCCAGGACACGTGACTCAAGGCACAAACCACATCCAATCTATAGCAGTATATTGGTGTTTTTCTTAGCTAGTACCTTTTGTCAGGGCCATTAAGTGGAGTTAAATTATGAGGTTTTACTTATGATTATGATCTTAATAAATTTTAAGAGGACTGCAAGCAGTTAGATGATTTCTTACCTTCTCCTACCAAAGCTAAAAGAGCCCCAAACTAATGTAAGAATAATCCAAGTTAATTCTCTGCTTACTCAAAATTTTGCCCTTTCCCCAAGTCTGCCTGGCAATTTCTTACACTCTCAGCATTGATTGTTAAAACCCTAAAGGACTGTTACATCAGACACATCTCTGTATAGTGGAGGGAAGAAGGGGGCCCTTGAGGCCTGGCCTTTCCTGGGTGGCAGGCATGAGCTCTGTTACGCATGGTCCCTATCCTGACTTTTTGTACATTCCCATGCCAATAGGGTCATAAAATCTAACATGTCATTTGCTCTGGATCACATGGCCTGTAAGTGACTGCGCTGGGATTTAGTCTTTGATGTCGCTCTTATAGGAACTCTTGAGAAATAAGGTCCTGGAGCCTCAGTGAGCATGTATGCAGGTAAGTATACAGGTAAGACTACCAGGAGGGATGAAGGCAGAGAAGCTGACATCTGCGTGAAAAGAGAACCAGAAGGACAAAGTGTGAGGCCACAACTTGCAGAGGGACATGTAAGATGAAGACCGAGTTTGCTGCAAATTAGCAGGGATAAAAATTTACAACGTATCGATTTGCTTTTTATAAAACACAGAACCCTGGAAAACTACAGTTCTGAAATTGAACTGGGATATAAGAAGATAGTAGACAATATGAGTTTCCAGTGTCACTTGGCAGCTGGCATCGTTTTGGCTCAAGGCTACACGTACTGAAGTATCAGTGTCAGAGCTGGGAGGTGGTGATCTGTGTCTCAGTGTCTGTCTTGACAATGCTCCATTGAACTGAGACTGTCACTTTATCACAAAGAGATACTATATGTTGAAAAGGGCCTTAGAAAAGAGTAGCGAGAAGGAAAAGAGACTGGAGAGATTAAAAATACAGTTGTGGGTGGAAATGTAGCTCAATGGTAGAGCACCTGCCTAGCATGCACAGGGCCCTGGGTTCAATGCCTGGCACTGCAAAAAGAGAAAGAAAATAAGAAAAAAAAAAAAAAAAACAAAACATAAGTAGATGCAGTGAGGTGAACTGAAAGTAGTGCTTTATAAGCACCTCAAGGCACTAAGACTTAAGGGAGGTAGACTCTACTTTCTTCTTAAGGAGCAATGCATTAAGTTAAAGTGGTGGAATAAATTGAAGACAAAAATGTCAGGAAAAATGTGCCAAATGCAAACCTGAAAACAGAATGTGTTGTTTAGGAAGCAGAAGAGCCAAAAGAGGGATTGGCACTGAATGTAGTGAATTTCATAAGTGAAAAGCATCTTTTAACAAACTTAGCAGGCTCGATAACAGCACATGAATGAGTTTTGTGAGTCTGTGGTCCTCAGTGGCTTAAGCCACTTCTGGCAGAAGCAAGGACTGGCATTTCACTCGGCTGCTCTAAGAAACTTCCCTCTGGCTTAATTGTTGCTAACTTCCTGGAGCAGCATTAGGATACAGAGAAACCATGAGATTTGTCCAAGGTCAGTAAAAGCCCTAGCTGGGTTTGGAACTCGGTGTTCAGGACTGGGAGCCCGGGTCAGTTGGTCAGCATCCCTTCCTCCTCCGGTCGTTTCCGGGCGCCTCCCTCTCACCCTCGCCCCACTGCAGCCTCCTCTTCCCATCCTCTGTGCTGTGGGACCAGTCTTCTAGAGACTCCCTGCTCCGCTCCTGGGGGGGCAGACCCGCAGGGACACTGCCTTGTTCTTTTCTATACAAAATAGTGGGTGGAGCCAGGGAGCAGGATTTTTTCAGACTTGGACAAGGTGATCTTCTGAGATGAGACACTCTTGAAGGAAGTGTGAGTTTTAAGGACCAGACGGGCCCAGGAAAAGACCAAAGGAGAAGCTGGATGTTTTCACATATTACTAAAATGTATCTGCGAAGGGGGCCTTAGTTTGTGCTGGTCACGGGTGGGCTTTGCTTAGACCGGGGCTAGCTTCTGGAGAGCTGTATGCTCTCCATTGGGCTAGATGCTTAATGCTAACCAGTAATAAAGGCAGGAGTTGTTGGGGAAAATGATGATATTTAATTCCTGATATATGAATGGTACAGTTAATTTAGAGCTTTTTTTATTTTTTATTTTTTATTTTTTTCTTTTTCCAACATCCTTGCTGAAAGCCCCTGTTTCCAGGGACTTTGGAGGGTGCCTTGGTACCTCTGTAACAGCTTGTCACTTTCATTTCCCACTCCTTTAGTTATGATACGACCGTGTGCAGCATCTGCAACCATGTTGGAAACGTGCATGGCTACCAAGGCCCCTTTGTCTGCTGTTTTGTGACTTGGGCCTGAAAAGCCTCCTCCATCTAAAGCCATTGGATGGGTGGCTAATGGCGTTCATGGTGCAGGTTTTCTCATTTCCTCCTTTGAAAGGCACCAGCTGGTTGTGATGATCGAGTGCAGGCTCTGCTGTCTGGTGTTTGAGTCCCACCTCTGAATTTTGCAGTAAGGGATTTAACTGCACTGGGCCTTGGTTTTCTCATCTGCAAAACAGTGATAAAAGACTTCATTTTTAAAAAATGGTGTGTGTGAGGTCTAAGAAAGATATCAAATGTCTGATCCAAAACATGCATTCAGCACATAATGCTCATTAGTCTAATCTTCCATTTAGACTACATATTTTCTAAATATTTCAGAAAAACAAAAGTAAACTTAGGAACAACAATAGATGCTCATTTGTATTTGCAAAGTCTTCTTTTTGTGAATGTTGGATAATTACAGTTGCTTTAAAATACTTTTAGATCAGGCCAACTTAGAGTATAACTTACTGTGTATTTGAACATGCTTCAAAGAACACACTGCCCATATTTAGCATTATCACAATGCATTTTTTCTTTCCATGTATACACAACATAAGTCCAGTTTGAATATTCTTCCCTCCCAAGAGTTCCAAAGAAATTTTTCATTTCATTAATCCTCACAGTTTCCCTGAGAGGATAGTAAGAACATATCTTATTTTAATTTATAAATGAAAAGTATTAAACTAGAAAATTTAAGTGATATGCTAGGAGTCACATGGTCAATACTAAAGATAATGAACATAATAGACTTGATAATAGAGAACAGGATGAATGAATTTTGCTGACATTATTTTCAGAAGTTCTAGAGAGTAGATTTAAAGGAGGCATTTCATTTTGTGATGTGAAGTAAACCATGCGTAGCAGATCTTTTTCTTCTGGAAGCATTAGATGATGGCATGGAAGGGGGACGCAACAGAGGAAGTCCAGCTGGGGAAGGTTGCTTGGTGGTATGGGCTCAGCCCGAGGAGCAAGAGGCAAGCTATTAGCGGGTGAAAGTACCAATATTTTTGTAGTGGATTTAGAAATAAATATCAATTATTCTATTTTCAATGAGGAGATTCCTATTCTGTCTTGATTGACATTCCTACAATGTGTTAACTATCAATTTTAGCTCTGGGCTCCTTAACTGGCTTCATCTGGAATCACAGCACTTTGTGTTTGTTAGGTGTGCCCTGGAAGCTTCGTAGAAGTCTCACTGGGTGGAGGTCAGGACTTGATGTGGGTCTGTATGTTTCCTGGTTAGTAAAACTGGGGAGAAAGCCTGCATAGTGCTCATGAGTCCTACTACCTGGGCAGTAGCCATTGCGTTCTCTTGTCTAGAAATACTGAGAACTATCAGAGAATGGCAGTCCTTGATTCAATTTAAGAAATGTTACTGAGTCTCTTTACTTACTCAGAAAAAGAAATTCCATGTGAAACTGAGAGGAGACTGCTTTACTTGAATTACGTACTTCGAAATTACATTTTTCTCATGAACTTCTTTGGCAGAAGAAGATCCTTCATGGCAGAAGGATCATGATTGTCTTGCCTGAAATGTGAGATGGGAGGTCAAGGAACAGAGCTTCACTTACTGGACGGTGAGACTATAGGGAGAGCAGAAGACCAAGACGGATGGAGTCCGCTGCAGGGAGAGTCAGGGCTGCCGGGGGTGAGTAAGTGGTGGGTCTGTTCGCACCCTGGTAGGTGCTGCCTGGACACTGTTGGAAGGAAGCCTCCAGTGAGCCAAGGCGCGTGGTGGGGCAGAGCTGGTCAGTCTAGTCTCTGCCATCGCGGGTTGATCCTCCTCTGCGCTCACTGACATTGAGGCCCCTGCTCAGTCACTCTTGTCCTTGCTTCGCTGCACTGGGATGTTGCTGTAGAGTAGGTGGCCTTGTCCTTCTGCCCAGCTATTTGCAGCTTCCACGAAACTGGAAGCTGTGCCGCCTCTGTCACGTTCCGTAGCAGGTTTCGGCAGGAGCAAAATGAACGGATTTGAGATGTGGTTCTGTGCAAGCCATTTATTCAAGCTGATCATACCTTCTTCATTGATAAGTTGGTTGAGAATGGGTGTGTGGGGGGCGGATGAGATCAGAGCTTTGCAAGCTGTGTGCCGGGTCCGTACTGGACCCTGATATCAGTTGAGTTTGTTGTGACAGCCTTGGGGGGGGGGGAAAGATAGACAATATCCCACGGAGAAATGACAAGTCTCATGAAATCTAGCTGTGGATTTGTATATGCATACTAGGCTGCGGTATAAAGTATATTTCTTACTAAGGGTTATCCTTAAATTGTTGAATGTCTCTGGACTAGATCAAATCTAATATATTTCTAATCATTTATTTGATTCTACGTTTAAATGGTAGGGCATATCTTGTCATCATAGCAGACACAATTCACACTATTTCATACTATTGTAGGATGGGTTAACTTAGACATAATTTTATTTTCCTTTGTTGAATTAACTGTCCTTTAATCAAAAAAGTAATATGTATATGTGATAAAAATTAAGACATTCCCAAAGTGTCTACAGTATAAAATAGTCTTTTCCCCCCTGAGGTTTCCTAAGGTGCTTTGTTTACCCCCGTTCTTGCCAGATAACTTCTGAGTGTTATTTTCATTATATGGAATTTATTTGATGTTTGAGAGCAGAGAGTTCAATACACTTGTTTGGAGGGAGATGATAAAACCAATTACAAAAGATGTTTGATAATTTTTTCAGCAGATGGGTTTATTTGTTCACCGAGTCCTATACAAAGAATCATTCTGAGAGTCCTCTGTGTGCCAGAATCGGAGGCTCGGTGTGTACAGCCGCTCCTGCCAAGAATCTGGTGACCCAGTAGGATCTGCTCTGCATGCTGCTGCTGTTATCAGGGTGACCAGGCCCACAGTTCTGAGGAGGGACGTTCATTACCACAGTTGGCAGGGCTGTGATGCTGTCTCCCAGTATTTGAGGAGCTGTTAGTTGGAGAGGGTGTTGAAGACTGTGTCCTCAGAAGACAGAGCAAAGAAAGTCATGAGACAGATTTAAGCTTTGGTGGCTGCACAAAAGAACAGTGACAAACGGAGCGGGGCGCCCGTGAGGCAGGACATGCTCCATCTCCCTGGGCGGAGACGGAGGGTCCCTGATGCCTGGCTGCCTGGCGTGGCGCAGTGGGAAGAGGTCACTGTGCTCATCTTTTCTGTACATGCAGCAGTCATTTCTGGGGACATAGGGACAAGCAGGGCCTGAGCAGAGCATGCTATTTTGTGATCCAAAAGAGCTCTATCATCAACCCAAGTGCAAGTGCCTACTTTGTGAAAGACTGGGGATGAAAAGGCAGATGAAAGAAGTTTCCCTCAGCAGAGTCAGATGAAGCCTGGCCTGGAGTGTCCTCTAGGCCCGGTAGACTGTCGAGAAGGAACACCTGGGCTCTGTGGAGCCAGAGGGCCTGAATCCACATCCTAGCTCTGCCTCTTCACAGCTCTGTGGTCTTAGAAAATGACCTGGCCTCTCTGTGCCTCAGCTTCCCATCACACAGGTGAGTACACGTGAAGCACGTAGGACAGCGTCTGTTGCACAGCAATGATTACTTGTTGATAACTATTACCGAGGAGGGGCCTCTAGAGGTACAGAGTGTTCTGGATCATCAAAGAAAAAGAGCACATCTCTTTGGAGAGTCCAAGGAGGATTCTATTAAAATCTTGAGATGGACTTTAAAGAGTAAGGATGCGATGGCTTGAGATGCTTTAGCAGAGACTTTTCCATCTGGTCGAGGACCTGGAAGAGGATTGGAGGGGGACAGAGCCAGCAGGGAATGGGCCCCGTGTGGAATTGCCAGGATGAGGAACTGGTACCTAATTCATGAAGCGGTGAGGAGCTCTGAAGGTTTGTAAGACGTTCTGGCAAGCGTGGAGTCCGGTTTAAGGAAGACTGAGTTGCCACACGCTCGCTGTAATACACGTATGGAGATGAAGGAAGATGCCTGGGATACCATTGGGAAATGACCTCATGGCGACAGGTCTCCATCCAGGAGGTTTACTGATGGAAATGGAAAAAGGGTATTTCAGAGAGGCAGTCCCTGATTACCAATGGTGGGTAAGGGAGACAGAGAAAGAAGTCCAAAAGAATTCCAGACTCTGAGTGGGCCCCTGGAGGAACAGCAGTAAAATTCATAGAAATAAGTTAATTGGGAGCAGGAAGGAATTCATCCTCCCTTCTCTTCCACTAGCCGGGTTTTCCACTCCACCACACCACGTCATCCCCGAAGCACCCACTTGATATCCTGTCTGTGCCATCTGACCTTCTGCAGCGTCCTTAGGATTTATGGTCGACTCTACTCTGTTCAGCACTTGAATGTTTCTGACTAATGAACACTAGTTTTTGACAAGGTGAACTGCAAACATCTCATTAGTACTCTCCACAGCATCTTGAGCAATATTATTTTAGATCTGTTAGAGACTGAATGTTTACATCTCCCCAAAGTTCATATGTTGAAATCCTAATCCCCGATGTGACCCTGTTTGGAGAGAGCGCCCATAGAAAGTAAGATTCACAGGAGCCTATGGCTGGGGCCCTCATCCAACAGGGTCAGTGTCCTCGTAAGAAGACATAGAAGAGCCCACTTTTCTGTGGGCACGAAGAGGAGAAGCAGTCATTTATAAACCAGGAAGAGAATCCCCAGCAGAAAGAGTTGGCTGGAACTTGAGCTTGAATCTCTAGGTTCCAGAACTGAGGCATAAATGTGTTGTTTCAGGCTCCCGTCTGTGGTGTTTTGTTGTGGGAGCATGAGTAGACTAACACAGGTACTTAATTTTTATTGTGTTTTCACTAATTAAATTGTTGATCTGACTTAGGTGGGTTGACCCTGACAGTGGGGTTCTTGGTGTCAAGTGATTTATTTTTACACTTACCAGAAAAAATGGACTGACACACTCACGCTCTTGAGCGACTGGTGTCCTCACGCTCGTGCCTTGGCTTTGGCCATCCCTTCTCTTGCCCGTGCTGCTCTCTCCATTCTCCCAACGATACACACCTCCTCAGGGGTCTCCTGCCTTCGCCCCCGCCTGCTCCGGCAGTTGGCTTAGCGTCCTTCCCTTCATGATCATCGCACAACTCTCTCAGCTTGGGAACCAAACAGATGTGAATTAAAAGGGACAAAGGTATTTGAGACTGGTCCATCCCTGTATCTTCCAAAGCAGGTGAGTGATGACCAGTGTTAGTCACCGGAGGCTCCTGAGTTCCACTCGTGGAGGCTGGGACTGGGACTGGAGCTTAGCCAGCATGATCTGTTTCTCCAGAGCTCTCCTCGTGCTGCTGACAAGCAGCCAGATACGGGAGCTACTGATCACCACTTCCACAGTTCCCATTATGTCTGCAGCTGTGGATAAGGGAGGCGACGTGTCTTCCGTTCCCATTGGTTCTCTGGAACTGCCCTTGCCAGGGTCACTGATGGTCTCCAAGCAGCTCAACTTGCTTTCCAAGTGTGCCCGAGACTGATCACCAAGGCGAAGTCCTAATTCCTACAGCCCCTGAGTTCAGGTTATCCTTTATCTTCTGGACTATAGCAATGCATTCACAATGGTTTCTCCTCTCTATTCTCCACTATGACTTCCACACACCCATAACAGGACTGAGACTTGCCACAGTTTGGATCTTGCATGTCCCTCAAAGACCATGTATTAATGGCTTGGTTGCCAACCTGCGATGTTATTGGGAGGCAGAGGAACCCTTAGGAGTGGGTCATAGGGAAGGAAGTGAAGTCACAGGGGCCATCCCGTGGAGGGGATGTTGCGATCCCAGCTTCTTCCTCTCTCTTTGCTTCCTGGCCACCATGAGGTAAGCAGTTTTCCTCTACCTCGTGCTTCCGCCATGACATGTTGTCCTGCCACGGGCCCCACAATCCATGAGTCCAAGAGACCGTGGACCAAAGCCTCTGAAACTGTGAGAGTAAACCATTCTGCTTTTAAGTCGATTTATCTCAGGTATTTTGTCACAGTGATGGCAACTTGAGTCACAAAATATGAAATTCAAATTAAATGACATCACTGTTATGGTGAAAGTTTTTCAGCTCCTGTTGCCAATGGCATAAAATCTAGGTTCTTGGTGTGTCACCCAAGGCTCTGCGTGGCCTAATGCTTCCAGGTTACCTGTTGTTTATTCCAGCCACATATCATGTTCTGAACACTCACCAGTTTTATTCCCCCTTGTCCACATGGACTCTGGTCTGTTCTCCTCCAGGAAGGCCCCCACCTCCCACATGCTCATCTCTCCATGGTTATTTGTCTCTCTTCCGGGCACCCATAATTCTCTGAGCATTCCTCTAATGGCATACTTGCTAAATTGCATTAAATTATCTTATCTGCTTCTACAATTAAGCCTCGGTTTTAAGGGCAGAGTCTGTTTTGCTTATCCTCATACAGAGCAACTTCTGAATAAAATTGAATTAATCAAGTTAGTGGAGAGTTTCCAGTCTTTGTCATTCCTGATGATGCTCATTGCACATCACTGAGTGCCAGGCACTGTTTTGGGCACCAGAAAGACATAAGTGAGAAAAAAAATTACCATCCTTGTCATCAGGGAACTTGCTGTCCAGTGGAGACCTATAGCCGGCAAATAACCAGTGCAATTACCAATCAGCCTAGATGCACGACAGAAATGAGCAGGCGTGGCAATGCAGAGTGATGAAGAGGGACGTATTTGTAGGCAGAGGTGGTGGTGTATTTATTGGATGGGGTGATGTTTTAGATGAATCGTCCACAGGAAGAGCTAGAAAAAAGCATTCCTCTTCCGTGTGGGAGGGTTCTGGGTGTCCCAGAGCTGCGTGTTGTGGAATTAAGGTAAGACACGGTCACTGGAGCCTGGTAGGAGATGTGTGGCAAGGAAGGGGAGCAGAGGGGAGGTAGGCAGACTTTGCTGGTGTCAAAAGTCACCCTAGAGGGTGATCTGGAGTGCCATGGTGATGGACGGAAGGAGAGACTTCAATTGGGGTATGACATTACCCGACTGACACTTTAGATCTGTCTAGGGCAGTGCTACTTAAGGCAGGCACCACCACCCCATATAGTTATTGTACCTTATGTTTCAAGAAATGGGATTTTTCAATTTTATGTAATTTTAATTTCTTGAAACAAACTAATATATTTGGTTGAGAAACAGGTGATTTAATACATAAAGCTGCTTTTTTGACAATATATTTTATGAACTTTGAAGATGGATCGGGTATTTCTGATGAAAAGTTAGCATCCAAATTGAGATGTGTTCTAAGTACAAAAATACATACCATATTTCAAAGATTTTCTTTGAAAAAAAAACCAAACTCTCTTAATGGTTTTAGTATTGCTTACATATTAAAAATAATTATATTTTGGAGAAGGTAGTTTAAATGAATGTGTTAGATTTATTTTTACTTGTTTTTGCTTTGCGTGTGGTGGCTAGTATGTGGCTCCTGCTATAGTCCCCTAGATGGTGTGAGGACACCGGGTTGGGGGCAGGCAATGCAGCAGCAGAGAGATGGGCTTGAATCTCCTGCAGTGTCTAGATGGTGATATGGCCTGTCCAGTCAGGGAGTGGCATGGGAAGGGAAGGAAAGGACTCTGCATGCCTTTAGGGAGCACAGTAATCATGACTTGCTGATGATTAAGCAGGGAAGAGGAGAGTAAAGAATGGCTCTCAGCCTCTTAATGTGTGACCAATGGACAGTGCTGGCATTTCCTACAATGGAAAGAATGAGGGAGAGTTGGGAGCTAGACATTGAGAATATGGATTTGGACATGTAAGACATGCAGAGACACAGAGACACAGAGGAGGGTTTACTGAAGATAGTAGTTTCTAGTATGTCATGGATATTTACCATCTTAAGACTATACTTCTCAAACTACAAAATGTCTTTTTTTTGGGGTGGGGGTGCATATTGATCCCAGGGTCACTTCGTCAGTAAGCTCCATCCCCAGTCTTTATTTCCTGCCTCAGTCTCCTGAGTCACTGGGATAATAGATGTTATGCTTGCACCCAAATTACATGGAAAGACATTCTGCATTCATACATTGGAAGACATAAAGATTTATAAGATGATGATATACCTCAAATCATTTTTAGATTCAATACAACAACTCTCAAAATTCTGGATGCTATTTTTGCAGAAATTGACAAGCTGATTTTACAATTCTTATGGACTTTGCAGGAATTCAGAATAGCCAGAAATATATTGAAAAATAGTAGCAGCAGCAGCAACAACAACAACAACAGAGTCAGAAGATTTATACTTCCTAGTTCTAAAACTTGCTACAGAACAGTGTCATAGGGCTGGGGGTATAGCTTAGTGGTGGAGTGTGTGCTTTGCATGCAAAAAAGCTCTGGATTCCATCCCCAGCACAAAAGGACCCCCTCACCAAAAAAAAAAAAACCACACTACAGAAGTGTCATAGAATAGACAAATGGATGAACGGAGTGGACTTGAGAGTACAGAAGTGAACTACATTTACAATGAATTGATTGGTTGGTTTTTTTGACAAGGGCACCAAGACAATTCAATGAGGGAAAGAGTAGCTTTTTCAACAAATGGCGTGGGGACAGCAGGATATCCTCATGCAAAAGAATGCATTTGGACCAATCCCTACCTCACACCCACATTCAAAAGCTTACTAAAAATAGATCAAAAGACCTAAATAGAAAAACTGAAACTACAAAAGTCTAAGAAGACAGCACAGGTGTAAATATTGGTGACTTTGGCTTAGGCAATGGTTTTGCTATGGTGCCAAAAGCACAAGTGACAAAAGAAAGTTATATTGGACTAGATCAATATTAGTATTCATGTCTTATAAGGTCTCTGTGCTTTACAAAGCACTAAGAAGAACCTGAAAAGACAAACCAGAGCACAGGAAAAAAAATTCTCAAATCATGTACCTAATAAGGGATGAGTGTCCAGAATATGAAAAAAACTCTTAGAATCAACAGTAAAGGATGACTCAATTAAAAAATAGGCAAAGGACTTGAATAGATGCTTCATCAAGGAGTACATAAGTGGCTAAAGTGCACGTGAAAAGATGCACCACTGTCGTGGGAAAACTAATCCACAATGAGCTATCACTTCACCCCAACTAGGACGGCTGTAATAAAAAGGGTGCACAGTAAGGGGTCAGTGAGGATGTGAGGAAATCCACGTGCCCTCGAGTGCATTGCTGGTGAACGTGTAAAATTGTGAGGTCACTTTGGAAAACAGTTTGGCAGTTGCTCAAGTTAAATGTAGTTGCTATAATATTCAGCAATTCAACTTCCAGGTGTGCACTAAAAAATAAAAATGAAAACAAGTATGTGTACACAAAGGCTTGTCCAAATGTGTTCCTGGCAGCCTTCTTCATTTCAACCCCAAGGTAGAAAAAAAGCCCATCCAATGATGAATGAATACACAAAATAATGCATAATCGTACTATGGAGTATTACTCGGTCATCAGAAGGTTTGCAGTGTGGATACATGCTGCAATATAAATGAACCTTTTAAAAGATCATCTGAGTGAAAAGTCAGATGCAAAGGGCATGTACTGTATGAGTCCATTTTTATGAAATGTCTGGAATATGCAGACCCATACAGAAAGTGGTGGCTAGGGCCAGGGAGAGGCCGGACTGGAGGATATTGCTAATGAGCATGGGGTTTCTTTTTGGGGTGATGAAAATGTTCTGTGTTCAATATCACAAATATACTAAAACCACTGAACCGTATATTTCTCAAGGGTGAGTGGATGGCATTTGAATCACATCTCAATTGAAGGCAAACCTTAGAACTGGGTTGAATTGCTTGGCAAGAGAGGATGGGAAAGAAAGGAAAGAGAAGAGGATTGAGGCGGGAGAACCGCCCTGCAGGGAAGGCCAGGGAACAGCAGCTGGAGGGAAAGGCAGTTTTACTGGCGTGGTGGGCGTGGAGGAATTGGGAGGTGGGTGAATGGGACAGAGTGTTTGGTCCACTCTTCTGACGAGAAGTTGGAAGAGGGTCTAGGGCAAAGGGAGGAGCTGCCCCCAGCCCAGGGGATGTTAGAGCGTTTTGTGTGCTAGTAGGAATGACCTAGAAGGAGAGGAGGAGGGATGCTCACTCAGGGTGCCTGAGAGGCCCAGAGGCTGGTGCAGATGAGGTGGGCATGTTGACCATGGCGGAGAGGAAAGGGGAATTCCAGTTTGGGCAGCATGTTGTCAGCTGGTGGCAGGGTAAAGAGGAGGGAGCGATAGAAAGAACAAGAGAGGAAAAGGTATGCAAGGAATATCTGGGGAGATCAGAAAAATATTCAAAATAAATGTTCACAAGTCAACAGCAGTCAAATGGACCTCTCGAGACAGGTTTCATCAAGCTGCTCAAGTGCTCATCACCCAGGTTCTTAGCCTGCCCTGCTGCCTCCTCCTTGATCTATTCTCTACCTCGGTTCATTCTCTGCTCCTTCTCCTCCCCTCCACTGTGACGGCTGAGCCTCTCTAGTTCCAAGGACACAGCAAGTCTGGTCTCCATGGTGCCATACAGGTTTGCTGTACCTCAAAGGCTCTTTGGGTTCTCCTTCACCCAATTTAACTTCCAAGAAATACCTGTGGACTCTTCCCCAAGTCCACAGGTAGCTGATATTTGCTTGATGCATGAGTCTTGTTGAACCAGTGAACTTTTTGAATGCAGAATTATCCAGAGAGACAACAGTGTATGTGCAAAAAGCCAAGGGCTTTTGAACTTGTGTGGCTTTCTGAGTTTATTTTCTTACCTGCTGAATGAGATAATATACATTATCTTAATTCCCTTTGCAGAGTCTAAAAAGTGAATGTATAGAACGTGCAGTCCTTGATAAGTGATAGTTTAAAAAGTAGCACCAGAGCAAAGATTTACGCATAGCAAAACATGCCGGAGAGATTGGCTCCATTGCAGGGTTGCAGGGACCTGGCTCTATTCAAAAGGCTGCATTTTTTGATGTATTTAAGACAAATGATGAAACCCTATAACCGAAGACATTTTTTTTTTTTTTTCTGAAAGGTAATATTTTTTTCTGAATGACCTGCAGATTTCCTGGTTTGGACCTGTGGGTGCTGAAGGCAAGGACCCATCTGGTATGGAAGGGAAGTAGGTGTCTTCGCATCCACCTTGCACATTTCCCATTAAGGTCTCCAGCTGCCTGAGCGTGGAGGAGCTGTGCCAGAGGAGGACTCGACCTGGTCACTGTTGAAGGGAGCCCGCCGAGCTGGAGGGAGGACTGCCAGGCCGGATCACGGGCTCCCAGTTGCGTGCAGAACAGACAGGACTTGCGGTGTGTTGAGTGAAGGCCCCCCGACTTAGAAAAGGGCTTCCCTATGGGGCTGCGACCAAGAGAGGCACAAAGAGATCCGTCTATGTACATTGAACAGACACCTCTCTTTGGAACGGGGTGCAACGTTTACTACCAAGTTGTCTGTGTGGCTTGCTTATTCAGTGGCTTCTCTCCTTTAAAAATTGTATCAACTAAATATTTGTAAATAGTGTTTTCTTACTGATTTGCATTATATTAGAGATGCATTAATTTTCAGTTTTGCTTGCCAAGAGTTTCTGATTCTTAAATTTCCTTTTTAATCGGATAGCTTAGAGTTTCTAATTCAGAGTGAGAATCTTTTTTTGTAAGGCTAAATTGTTTTGTGATGAAATTAATCATTCCTTAATTTGCCTTTTAAAATACTCATTTAAAATCTAGCAGGTTTCTTAATTGGCAAGGAACATTCTTATAATTCATAAGAACTTAGCTGTCTTTCCTACAAAGGAATTTAATTTTAATTTTAAATTTATCTGCTTTTTTTTTTTTTTTTTTTTTTGCAAAGGATTTGAGGTGGCTCCCTACAAATCGTACTCATTCATTTTTTTAAACAACTACTTGAGGTACTGGGTGCAAAAAATGAAACAGAAGGTAAAAGAGAAGTGAGGCAGTCCAACACACATTTCCATACAGCTTCCTTGACAGGTGAGGCAAAGGGTTTCTTAGATTTTGTAATGAAAAGTATAGTAGCTTCCATTCTCTCTGACCTCACCCAGCATCCGGGCTTGACTTGGGGTGACTTTGAGACCTTGAGCTGGGTCCCTTTCCCGCCACTGCAGATGCATGTAGAGATTGCAGTTTAAATACCCATCTGTTTGATGCAGGGACTCACGCCTTGCCCAAATAGCCATCTCCTATTGCGGTTGGGTGCTGGCTCTGCAGGGCCCCAGCTTGGCCAGCCTTGAGGCGCCCCGTTTCCGTGTCACCTCTCACATCTCCAGGGTGCTGTGTTCTGCTTACGGGGTGCCCTCCGGCTGTGCTGGTGCCTTTCCACGACCCTCCTGCTGTCCCAATTCAGAGCTTGCTTTCCTCAGGCCCGACTTATTGCAAGAGCGTAGTGCACAGGGATGCCTGCAGAGTTCTCTTGAGGCTCGACTCGAATCATGTCCTTGCACGACAGGACCTGAGCTCTGGGCATGGCGTCGAAGGCTCTCCTTGCTCTGGGTCCTCTTCCATTGCTCTCCCACTTGCTTGGTAGGTGCCATTCTCCAGAACGTTCCCTATCCTTTCTCCTTTGGGTGTCATTGCTGGTGCTGCTTCTCTTCCATCTAGAATGCTTGGGCTCTTCGGTCCGTCCCATTTTAATTCTCTCCATCAAGTCTTTACCGCGTGTCGGCTCACTTTCCTCTTGCCTGATGGATTGCCACAGATGATTAGGTAGCCCGGTTCTTCCAGTGTGCCTCTGGATTGTACGGGGACGAGGGTGCTTACCCTTCAAAGAGCTCACCAGTGGACTTGGAGGAAGTGGTGAGGTGAAGCTCACGTGTTGCTTCCTCTTCTGATTTCCCAGCTGCAGTTGCTTTTCCTTTCTTTCATTCTTGCCTTTTCCAGCGGCACTCGCGACATCCCCCGTGCTCAGCGTTTGCTATGTCTTGTTATGTCATAGGCGTCTATGCTCCGCATTACCAATACTTCACTTTTATAACATCAGCACTTTTGTAGGGCTGTATCCGTATGTGGCTGATTCATGAGACGTGGATATTGTCCAAACATCCACATTGACTTTTGTGTGTAGCTGTAGAGGCTGCTTTTAGGTCTTATTTTAAAAGCTTAGGTGCATGGAAGATTCTAGTAAAGGCCCACTGCTTTCAGTTTTCCGTGATGTGTGTAACTACGTGGAGTGCGGCCTTTGAGGTCAGGAGGAGGGCCACAGCTTGTGTGAAGACCCTGAGCGACAGGGCAGGCACAGGTGCACCTGTGGGGTAGGCCCCCAGCCCAAAGGGCGCAGGAGTCGAAGGGCAGGCTTTGAGGGGGTGTGGACACTCATCCACGTGAGAGGTGATTGTGAGTGTGACGGGTCTGGTTAGTCCATTCTGCACGTGGCTACTAGTTAAGCAGCTGACCAATGCTCCTTCCCTGTCCCTACCAGGGTTGCTCTAGTTCACTAAAAGCTTGTGTTTTGACATGCTTCAAATCTCAAAGTAGTAGGTCACATCCTGAGTGTATCCAGTCCATGAACTAAGCCAAGTAACACGCCACGGGGAGAGGTGGTCCGTGGTTTTCCTTTAGTGTATTTATCTGTAGATACTAATTCTGTACTAAGATACACCCAAACTACTTTTCATATATTTATGGTATTACCACTCAATTTTTTTTTATTTTAAATCTACTTTTATTGAAACCTGATCTCTTCTTGGAGTAGTATGTACATCTTATTTTTTAAATCCTCTTTGGAAATGGTGAGCAGGCCTTGAATTTAGATGCCTGGGTATCAGAGGGCACCCTTGTCATCCTGGTATTTGCCACTTGTGGGCTTTACTTCCATGGTACCTCTATTGCATACCTGTGTTCATCTATTTGTACTTACCATAACCTACCATGTTTTATCAAAAGATGCCACAGTTTTAAGATGCAGCATTATTTTATATACAGTTGAAAAAAATCACTGTCAATTAAACTGACACAATGTTTCCTTATTAGTTAAAATTTTTGTTTCATATTTTTTGAAAAGCTCTCAGACTTTAAAAATGTTTAAAATCATTTGCTACTCATATACAAACATAAAAACTCTAAGATGTAAATGAAACCAATTAGTGAATTATTCCCTGAAAATCTTCACTCTGAGTCCAACTCTTGTGAATTAACCTTCAACTCACAATTGATATGTTTCCACCCAGTATGATTCCCCAGGCTATTAACAATGCTGGTGGTGAATTGCTTCTTTGAAAGGGTGCTTCTTGCCCGAGCAAGGGTTGTGTTATTTCCTAAAGAGCTAGGTTTTGCAGAGCTGAGCAGTGTGGGAATTCTTGGTCACGCTCTGGGTCCCCCTTCCCCGATGTGGGTGTTGAGTAGTGTCCTGAGCATAGTTCGTGACATGCCAGGCATCCGTCTTCTCTGTGGTCTGCTCAGGCAAAGGGGCAGAAACTGAATTGCTCTGAAAATACTCGGTATCAAGCCAAGTGATTTTTCCTGTTTTCAGCCCTGATACAGAAATGTGCACATTGTGTGAATGAATGGAAATTTTAGAGCAAGAAATAGCTTCATGCCAGATATATTCAAAATACTAAAATCCACCTATTTTGTGGTATCTTCACAGCCTTGCATAACTGATTGGAAATGTCATGACCTTGGCAATTTTTCAGGCAGAAAGAAAGGAGAATGAGTTCTCTTCTAAGTTAGTGCTTCTTGGCAACTCAGGCTTGCTTTATTGAGCAAGGAATAACTACTCTCCATTGAAGAAATTAATTTTTTATTTTCTCTAACATTGATGGAGAAATTACAGTGTGAGAAGGAACAAAAGATGCTCGTTGGTGTCCTTTGTATAATGTCTTAAACTTCAATTGCGGGGAAACTGTACTTGCATGAGCTTTTCTGAGATGTGCACCTGAACATGGTATGTTTGGTCTTGTGGAGATCAGCATCTTGTGCATGCTTTTGGGCAGAGACCATGGCTTTCCCCATTGAATTCAGGTGCCATGGCCTTTGCCTTCCCCGTCTGGTGCCCCTCCACATTCCCGAGGATACGTCCTTTACTTGCTCACAGCTTGGTCACGTAGACTCTTGGCAGGGTTCAAATGTCCTAGGATTCCCAGCATGACTTGCACTCATGCTTGAGTTTGTCTACTGAGAGGCACAAGGAGGCAGGCCCTTCTGTCTGTCAGTCAGTGTCATGTGGAGCTGCTTTTACCCTAGAATTCCTCCTCGGCTGTACTCAAATCCACTTAGAAACTTAAACTCTTTTTTTTGTTGTTTTTTTTTGCGGTGCTGGGGATTGAACCCAGGGCCTTGTGCATACGAGGCAGGCACTCTACCTACTGAGTCATATCCCTAGCCTGAAACTTAAACTCTTGACCTGTAATTTTCTGATTGCTGATTTCCCTTTTTCCATTTATTTAACTACAAATGGATTAATGTCATGACTGAGAATCATTAGTTCTCATTGAGGTATGATGCTGGGTTATTGCTGCTAAAATAATTCGCTGCCCTGCTTTAATGGTATTGATCGAAAATTAAAAGTAATGCTTGTGGGCAGTAAGTACTTCATGCTGCCTCAATAGAGAAATGAACTTATTACCAATTACTTTCAGCTTAATTTAACCTTCATCCACTTACGGGTGAAGACTGATAAGGCTTACACGGAATCAAGTTAGTTTCTAAGTTTAGGAAGCTCTAACATTTCCTACCATTTTAATTACTGTGGCACATATTTGACTCTTGTCTTTATTATTTATTTGAGTCATAAAGTCATAGTTGGGCAGCATTGATGGAAGTTACTGCCAGTGCAGATGTAATGGCCAGGGTTACATAAAAGCCCCCTGAAGAACTTGCCATTAAAGAACTCATATAAGAATGGGCTTTGGGCTGGGGAGATAGCTCGGTTGGTAGAGTGCTTGCCTTGCAAACACAAGGCCCTGGGTTTGATCCCCAGCACTGCAAAAAAAAAAAAAAAAAAAAAAAAAAAAAAAAAGAATGGGCTTTAACTGGGCCTGATAACTTGCTTCAGGACCTGTTGAAATACTAGCTCATCTGCTAGTTTTCCTTTCTGAAAATATTATTAAACAACCATCTGTTTGTGAATCACCCTTTATATTTAGAATAAAATTGGTTACTAATATTATTTTTTGGAATATCATTATATTCTCATCAATAAAACATTACTAAACATAAATTTTAGGTGAGACCAGTTACAAACTAATATGTTTATATTTTCATCAGGATCCACTGGCTAGGAAGCCTTTCTCTTCTGGGACCTATGAAGTCTCTCTCAAGTACTATTTTATGCTCTGGAAAACTTATCTGAGGTCCCTGAAATAAAAAGTGAAGAGTTGTTCTTCAGTCAAATAGCTTTTTATTGAACACTTACATGCTTGTCACTTTGCAAAATAGATTACACATCAAAAAGAAGTGTTGAATGTTCTTTGCACTCAAGATTATATTCTTTTGAGGAAAGATATGAAACAACTATAAAACAGCAAAAGGCAGTAAAAATAAAACACCGAGCATCATCAGGTGCCAAACAGGGTCCACACTTGTCACAGGAAATACCAAGGGAAATGATCCACACTGGAAGGTGTACCTAAGAAGAGTCTGTGAAGGGAGAAGCGTTACTTATGGGCTGGGAAGATGGAAGGTGGAAGGTGTGTCCGAGGAGGAAGGGCTCAAAGAGGAGAGAGCTTGGAGCTGCAGGGAATCGGCTAGGCCCAGGGTTGAGCATTAAGGAAGCAAGATTCCAAAGGACCTCAGATGGTTAAGTCACAAGTTTGCAATGGGCACTGTCAGAGATGTTGGGCAGAGAGGGACACCCGGGAGGACCCAGCACATGTGGTTCAGAATGGGTAAGTCCTGCGAACTTTTCAGACACAGCACAGTACAGGTTTCTCTCAGCTTACATGATGACTGTGTTCCCAGAAAATTCATCGTACTGCCCGAATCCTTGGCGTTGACATATAGAAAATAGAATTAGGTTTCTACTTGGATAACTTCCCCTACATGCAGCCAAATATTGGAAAATCATGCAGGATGTGGGATAATCGTTCAGTGCACAGGACTCTCCTGAGAATTGCAGGATGTTTAACATTTCTGGTCTCCACTGTGAGACATCCCCACAGATTTCTAAGTCATCCCCAGCCCCACAAACTGCCCTACTGCAGTATCAGTTACTTTGTCAGTTACATATCCTAATTTACTTTGGTTGTTGTTGTTGTTAAAACTTCTGGTGTTTTTTAATCTGCCAAATAGGACATTTCGAATGTAGAAGCCATGTATCCTCTTCTAGGAAGATGGATCCAATGGGCTTTAGGGTTAGTGAAGTCTTTATTTCTTTTCATTTAGCCAGAAGTTACCAAGCCTCTGCCAGCTGCCAGGCACCATTCAGGTGCAAACAACGCCTCTGGGTCACATAGCTGACAATACCTGATCAGCAAAGGCGTCTGATAAGATGTGCGGCAAAGCACAGCAGAGGACCAGGGGAAACGGCTGGGATCACCTTGAGTTAGATCTTTCAGGGCAATTATAACTGAATTTTGGGAGTCCACTGTTTTATAACAAAGTTGAATTGGAAATGACTTTTAAATTCTATTTATACAGACTTTGCCATGAGTTACCAAATGCCTGGTATTCTTGTGATGATTTTTCTGGTGGGGACTATCCTCTGCCCCAAAGCTGTTTCTCTTTCCTCAGTTAATTTTTTTGTTTACATATTTATATCTGGTCTTCCAACTAGTTTATGAGGATAAGAATTAAACTTGCAGTTCACTAGATCTCCCATGGTGCTGAGCCTGTTGGATCTTAGATACCATCAAAACAATGCATGTAGGAATGAGTAGCTCAGTTTCACATTGTTTCTATTCATTTCTTTCTCTGTTAACATTTCCTAGGAAAAGTGAAGTCAGGGTGTTGGGGATGAGGATGCCCCAGGGGGCAGGGAGGAGTAATAGCCCCTGCTATTATATAGAGTAATAGCCTCTGCTATAATAGTCTGCTGCAGAACTGACCAGACTGCAGTTGTGCTGTCTCAGTGCGTAGAATTATGTTGCTCTTCTCCTGGTGGATTACTTTGGGTAAAAAATAAGAGAAGCGAGTGTTCGCTCTGGAAGTTACAGAAATCTGCACTCGAAAGAGCCCTCTTTCGGAATGTTTCTCATTTGGGTCCAATTTGGACAAGATATTCTTTCCTTTTTTTTTTTTTTTGAATCAGATGAAGAGCAGGTTATAGATGCATTCTTAAAATAGTCGCAATCAAATTTATTAATTTTAAAATGTTATGAACTATAAAGTATTACAAAAATGATCACTCACTGGTTATTAAGATCTAGAGGGGAGTACAGGTCATAGCAGGCAGGAGCAGGAATAAACCCGCTACTACTCTTGGGATTTGTGTGCTCAGCATAGCCGGCAAAGGCACTGGATCGGCTTTGTGAACTCGCCTTTCACTGATGAGGTTAACAGATGGGTTTGGAACATGAAATAGTGTCAGTCCTTGAAGTTGAGGCGAATCACACAAGATGAAGAGATCTTGAATGAGCTGCATGCTGCGCAGTTACCTAATCGAAGTGATCTCTCTCTCCTCAGCAGAGTGGCTTGTGTGTCCAGGGTGCTTATGAGTTTCTTTAATGGGTTTGAAGGACACAGCGTAGTAGCTGCTTCAGCTCCATAAACGTTATCCTTTATAAAGAACTCCTGCTGTTTAAGAGGTTATTTAAAACCTTGAATTCAGATTTTTACTGAACACCTACTATGTGCCAGGCACTATTGTCAGAGGTGGAGGATCAAGTCTATAAGCGAACAAAGGCCTACCCATGAGGTACTGACATGCCAACTGGGGAGATGAGTAATAATGAGCACAGTGAATCGGTGAGTTGTATGGGAGGTCGCAGGGGAGACCCAGCGTGTCTCCCCTCCTTGGTCGAGAACCGGCATTTCAGAGGGTGGGATGATTGACGTGGTGGGGGGAGTTGGTCTCAGAGGCAGGACATGCAGCTTTCGGAAGGAGAAGCTGCCATGTTATAGAGAAGCGGCCACTGAGCTCTGTGATGAGCTCCAGAAGGTGCGGAACCATCTGGTGTCTTTAACTGCTAGGCTCCAAACACGAGGAGTTTTGTTGTGTTTTTCTCCAGAAAAGTAAGAAGGCAACTGTCTCTTTACCTTTCCTGTCAAGGACAGTAAAATCAGCATTCCTAATGACAGGGCCACGTCTTGTCTTTTTAATTTTTTTTTAAACTTCATTTTATTCGTTTATCGTTTTTATGTGGTGTTGGGGATGGAACCACCGCCTCCCCTGTGCAAGGCCGTGCTCCACACCTGAGCCCCGCCCTAGCCCTGAGCCCCGCCCCATCCCTGAGCCCCGCCCCATCCCTGAGCCACGCCCTAACCCTGAGCCCCGCCCCAGCCCCAGGGGCGGCGTCTTCTCTTAGGAGCACTTTAACTTGACTGCCTGGTGGACTTAGCTCTGCCCCCAACAGAGCCTTTCCCTAGTGACGTCATGACTGTGAGTGGTTTCCAAAGTCGCCGTTTGTCTTTTTCTTCTGAGTGTCGCTCAACCAGAGAGAAGGAATGTGAGAGGGCCTCTTGGTGTGGCTGAGTGTCTCTCAGAGGACGTTACTTAGCCAATGGTGGACGGTTCTTCTCCTGGAACTCATTAGGAAACTTAGGCGAACTGAATTTTTAAAATTCCTAGTCAGATGGTAACTTCTCTTTATTTTTAAATGGGATCCTATAGCCATATGTGCATATTTTATGTACATATTTTATATATTCACACAGACATATGCATATTTTTCAGATACCTAGGTTTTCAGATATTAAAATTGGATGCCATTAATATATGTACAGACATCTATTTATATATATAGAATATTTATGCACACGTACATATTTTAGTGATTAATTATCTCATTTGAAAAATTGAGATAAAGTAGCTTACTCCTAACCAGTAGACCTTATTAGTTAAAAATATCATAAAATTAAATTACTTGTGGCATTCTTGTAAACCAAAATACTTCAGCATTGTAGTGGTGGTTAGGGTAGTTCTGTTTAGATGTGGTAGGGGAAAGCAGTGGGAAGATGATGGAATTGGGTTTTAAAAATGCACTTGAAACCACTCGAGTTCACACGGCTATTACCTGGTGGATGCACAGGGATGATCAGTGAGCCTGGATGACTTGCTGTTCTTGTCCACAGTCAGCTCCTTCTCGAGTTCCTTGCTGCTTTGTCTGAACTGTCCACTCAGGCTACTTCAAAGGTCAGTTTTGCTTCCTTAGGATAAGTGCACAATTGAACCTTTTTTTCTTGACTGAAGGATTACTGGCATCTCTTTTGAAGACAGGTTGTAATATACAGCATAAAACTGACAGGTGGGTTATGCTTCGCCTATGATGAAGTCAACCAAGTATTTACTTGCAGAAGAGTATTCAGTAGTATTCGGAAGCATCCCCCGAGCCTAAATACCCAGTTCCCATTCTGCCTGGCCACTTCCCAGCTGGGCAGTTGTGGGGGGGTGGGGCAAGTAACTCAGCTTCTAGGTGTTTGTTTCCTCATCTGCGAAATGATAAGCATAAGAGTACCTACCTCATAGGATTGTTTTGAGGATTAAATGAGTTGATATTTGTAAAGCACTTTGGACAGAGTTTATTAAATGATATAAAAATACCATGCAAGTCTAAAAAAGAATTTTCATTTTTTACACATACATAAATTTTTACTGATGAAATGATGGGACATCTGGGATTTGTTTGAAAATAATCTGGCAGGAGAGGGGAACGTGGGCGTGGGTGAAAGGAGAGGAATCGAGTTGCTTGTGCCTGGGCTGGTGATTTTCGAAGTTGTCTACAGAAACACGTGGACTTCTTACACCACAGTCTTTCCTTTTATAAGCTAAAATTTCCAGATATAAAGCTAAAACAACAGTTTACTCCTAATTTTCTTTCCTTGTGTTTGCTCCTCCCCCATCCGAGTCTGTCACAGCATTTCTATCTTTTAGTCTGGTTCAAATGCACCTGGCAAGAAGCCCTCCACAGTCCAGCCTCCTCCCTGCTCCTCTGACTTGCAGAGGCTTTGACCCCCGCTGGGACTGTGTGCACACCTGTGGTTCCTAGTTCTTCCCTTGACAGTTTCTTCTTCTTCTGGGCTTAATCGCCACATAGACTGGAATCATTTTATAATTCCCAGCTTGCACACAGTAGGTGCCCCTCAAACCTTTGTAGATCATAAGTCATTTGCTGACTATAATCTGGAAAGAGAAAGAAACCTTTCTTTGTGTCACAGTTATCACTAATGTATAGTGGTTTTGGATGAGGGATGGTTTTTCAGGTTTTGGAGTGGGTAGTTCTAAGCTTTACCTTGACATTTTCTGCCATTTGGAACATTCCTTTCCTTTGCAAGGATTTCATTTAGAAGGTTCATGTTTTTCCAGGTTATTAGCCGAGTTATAGAAATATCCATCTAATTGGCATATGGAGGATTTGAATGGGCATAAATACTTTTTTTTCAATTTTATGGTTACATAAACTGAGATTAGAAAAACAATTTGTGGACCCACATTATTTTTTCCACACTTACAGAGTTTAACGATGCAAAGAAGAGTCTCAGTGTGTTGTAGTGTTATAGGCCTAAATCTCGGAACTTTGCTTTACTTCAGAATAGGCCCTAGACCAAAGGAATAAATGGGAATAACTATAACGGTAGCCATTTTGCTCTTCCATAACTTAGAGGTTGTTCTGGAAACATCACCTGTGACTCCTTTTTGGCAAGTTAAGGAATATTTTAAACCTGAGGACTTTTGTCTATTAAACATTACGAAGCAAAGCCTATTTTGAAGCAAGGAATTCTGAGGAATGTCTCGTCTATCTGCTTTGTCAGTCTGTGTGTTTGTATGATGAACTCACCCAAGGTGCAGGCTCCTTTCTGTTAGTCTTTTCTCCTTGATAAATCTGTTCTGCTGAACTTACAGCCAAGAGGGGAGGCTGGGCCACCCTGAGGCGGGCTTCAATCTACTCCTTTCTCCGTGGAGGTGCCCGTTACCAGAAAAAGGTAAGAGATGGTGCTAGAAGCAAACAGCTGCAGAAGAGCTAGGTGATCTATGGCCAGTTAATCAAGGCCCAAGTGAGGCACAGGGCTGTGCGGCCTGATGCTCCACTGCCTGGCTTCCTCACTAGCAGCAGAGCGGGGAAGATCTGCTTGGTCCTGCACTGCCTGCTCCCTTGCCACCCCTGAGTCACGTTTTGATGGACCCGATTCCTTGACCTTTAGTTACCGCGCTGAAGAATTCAGATTCCCAGGGCACGAATGGCCCGTTCATATCTGCAAGGCTCAAGTCCCAGTTAAGTTTTGGGCCGGGCGCCTGTGTGTGTGAGCAGGCTGCCCGGGAGTGGGTGTCTCCACTGTGACTGCTTGCTAGGCTCCTCTGTGCCACACTCCTGCAGTTTTTCAGCACTTAGGACAGATTCTGAACACAGCCATGGCGACACAGCCTGCTTTGTCTTTGGCCAACTAATGTGGTTCGGAGGGACTTTGGAAATAAAGTGAATTTTTCATTTAAATATATGACACTGAGCTGGGTGTGGTGCTGCACACCTGTGATTCCAGTCGCTGGGGAGGCTGAGGCAGGAGGATCATGAGTTCAAAGCCAGCCTCAGCAAAAGCAAGGTGCTAGGCAAGTCAGTGAGACCCTGTCTCTAAATAAAATACAAAATATTTCTGGAGGTGTGGCTCAGCGGTCGAGCGCCCCTGAGTTCAATCCCCGATATCCAACTCCACCAAAAAAGGAAAAAAAAAAACCAAAAATGACACAATTATTAAGAAGAATAAAGGAGTAGGTAGTAAAGATGAAATGTCCAGCAACTTCACCAAACGGAAATTACTAAGTTTGCAGAAGCTTTAATGAAATCCTCTTTGACATACATTTAAAATAAAGGGGTGTGAGATCTTTTCTCCTTTGAAATCCCAGCTCCTCAGGGACAGGAGCCTTTCCTATTCTGTTCTACTTCTCCATGGCAATTGATAAAGGGCTGTGCACAATATGAATAATCCAGAAATGTTATAATATTAAAATTCCTTTAATTTCTTTTGGAAGTTGAGGAAAAACTCAAATCTGTTGGGAAATGGACCTTTTATCTCTTGACTTGGACAGTGGGAATTTATTCATGAAAAAACGCTACAAGCAGACTTTTCTCCCACACCCCGTGTGTTCCTGGTGGGAGCGTCTGCTGAACCCCTCTGTCCCCCAGGAGCTGGGGAGCAGGCAGTGCTGGGTGACAGGGAGTAGTGCCCCAGGCTGTCCCACTGCGGTTCCATGCGGGTCTGAACTGGACGTTCCACTGTCCAGGTGAGAGCACAGTCGCCATGGCTTGTGCCCTTTTATGTTTTCACACTCTGAGAAGGTGTGTCATTAGTAGTCCAGGGAGAAGAGCATCCTGTGGATCCCCAGAGCTGCTTGGGTGCTCTTGGGACCTTCACCAGGCAGAATCCATCGCCTCCATACTTCTGACTCTTAAGGTCAAGTTTCTTTTTCCATCTTGATCATAAAAAGCATAAATATATGAAAAAACAAACTTGCTGAGGAGATGACCCATCTGATCAGATCCTCTGTCCTTGTGGGAAGTTGCTTCATTATTCCAACCTTTCTAGAAGATTTCTAAAATTCAGACAGTCCCCTGTGTTTTCTGTCAGAGTGTGTACAGTTGTGAGAGGAGGTGAATTTGTAATCACAGTCACTTTTTGTGAACATCCTCAGGACTGAGCCTGCTCTTCCCAATTTAAAGCTAACATGCTTTGGGCTTGTCTATCAGCTTCACTCATCTGTTATCTTGCCAAAGCTCAGTCCAGCTAACGTGGATGTAAGGGAAAGGTGGTGTTTTGCTTGTTGAAGGAAGCACGGGGCTGGAAATAGTTAGAATATTCTTCCTTTGCTGCCATTTTTAAATATCCAGTCATCGTGAGTGAGTGAAAAATGACTTTCTCTGTTGAGTGCTGTGCTTTTGAAGTCTAGGGTTCTTTCTGCTAATGCTCAGGGAAAAGAACTGAGAATTATATAATGTACTTTAGTCAGTGCTGTCTGCAGAAAATTGAGGCCACTTTAGATTACTTTGAGTGTTTGAAAGCACGAAAGTGTTCAGGTCATTGAATGTTGCTAGTAATTATCGGAATATTCTATCACTCAGAGGTCTTTTGCAGATAATGGACACTGCTGTAGCTATGTAAGAAAAAAAACAGAATAATGAAACCGAAAGAGTTTACCATACGGGATCAGGTGCTTACCAGCCTAGTGTTTGGAAAGGTCAGAGGCTTAGGTTCTAGGCTGGGCCTCCAAAAACGGCTCCCAGAGGCATGCTGTTGAGCCACTGTCGGAGGGACGGCTGTCTTGGCCACCTTGAGGCTGTGGGGGTGGGGGACCGGGACCTCTGCATGCTAGTGCTCACTTCAGGCTCATGGCCAGGAGTCAGGAAGCAACTGCTGTCTTCTGGAACCTTCTGCCTTAGCTGTGACTCAGGACAAGATCCCCAAGGGCTACAGCGTGTCGTGCCACCTGATGGGTCTGCACCAGCAGCACTGAGCCTCGGTGGCCGCTTCTCCCACGGCATGTGGCTCTGAACTCCTTTTGGGGGAAGTGGCTGCAGAGGTGAAACCTAAGTCCACCAGGAAGGCTGCTCACAGGGCGGGAAATGAGGTGCTTGGCACCCCAACCTGGGGAGCGCAGGAGGGCAGACCAGGAGGTGGAAGAAGCCGGGCTGGCCGGTCTGCTCTCCGAAATTCCCTGCGGTGGCTGCCAAGTAGGAATAGCCAAGGAAACAATTTCCAGATATGAGACTTGGGTGTTGCGAGTGGGTCTTCGCGGAGGTTGTAGGGTAGACTTTTTGTTGACATTATCTGGTCTCCAGAGTAGCATCTCCTAATCAGCAATGACACAGTTGGACGGGCCAGCTGGAAGAGTCAGGTGGCTGTGTTGATAGCTTGCATTCCACATGTCTTCTCCTTAAAACTTGGCTGCTTGGAAATTACACTTTTCCCACTGGTGATTGTGCTGGTGTGTTTAATTGAGATCATTTTTTGGCACAGTGAACATTAAGTAGATCGAGTGGCGCATCAGTCACGTCGTGCTGGGTCCGCAAAGGTGAGCTCACTGGCTCCCAGATGCCTGTGATCTGAATTTCCCTTTCTGTGGTGCCTGCTGTCAGGACCGGACCACTAGCCTAATCCAGGCCTGGCCTCCGAGGCTGTTTCTTGCACATCTTGCTCACTCCGTGGCTTCAGATGGATCTGCTACCCGATTCTCAGGTCTGGGGCGGGGGCCCCCGAGGCTTCCTTCCCTAAAGATGCCTCCCTCTTCCCTGGGACCTGTTCTGTTGACTGGACTGAAATACTCTCCTGGTGCTCATCAGAATCTTATTTCTTTCTGCATTTTGGTTAGGTGAGTTGCATGTGGTTTTAAGAGTTTCCTGCAGTCTGTTCTGTTGAGCAAGGTAACTATTCCATTATTTCACTCATTTGAAGGGCAAAAGTTTCCTTAATCCAGGCAAGTTGGAATTGATAATATGTGCTTAATGATGGGGACCATACATCAATGAGTCAATATTTTATTTTTCCCTATAAACAAAATTTATCAAATATTGAGTTCATCCTATACTTTTATAAAACTTGCTATGTATAGAGACTCACAAATGAGAGGGGAAGAATGCTTTCATGGGCCAAGTGCTCCCTGTTTTATCCTGAGAAATAAGGTCCCTGTTGCCAGTGGCCCCCTGGTGCTGCCGCGTAGTGCGGTGACGATGGTTGTCTAATGACCACGGAGTGACCGGCAGTGGGCCCATGCTCCTGCTGTGGGGGCTCTGTGACTCTAAGAGGGACCATTATCCTCAGACTGTCCTTGCAAATAATCAGTGATGCTAGCATCTGGCTTTGCTAAGAGAGTTGTGCATATTTGAAGGAATGGAAGCGAGCTCCAAGTTGACCATTGGGTGCATCTCAAAAGAGACAAAATTCAGCCTGTAGACCCGACGCCGAAGAGGGACATTCATTACCAAGACCTAGCATCACACTGCTAAGTGAAAAAGCAAGTCACAAAGCAGCCTGTGGAGCATGGTGGTGTTCTCATGAAAATGTGTGTGTGTCTGGAAACGTCTAAGATTAGACACCAACACTGGTTATTGCAGTGTCCTTAGAGTTGACTCTTTGGTTTATTTGTATTGTTCTATTTCTAATCCAATGAGCACACAGTACTTGTATTATAAGAAAATGCTCATCAAACCTTTCTCCTGAGTTTTGCTCACCAGAGATACATCCAGAATAATTATTTTGTGGATAATTTATCAATAAGTATCTTATGATTGTGAGTAAATTTATTTTGTTGGTGTTTCCAAGGGTGTAGGAATAATTATTTTTGTGAGGACAGTTGTGAAAGCATCACGTGGCTTTTCCTAATTCCGTAACAATAATATTCATGTTAAATCAATCTATGTACCTTTGTGATTAATTCCATATAAAACACCATATAAAACAATTGTTTGGTCCACTGAGATGTCAAATCAGCTACAAATAACACTCATAGATAAGATGGAATTCCTTTTTTTTTGTTTTGGTTTTGGTACTGGGAATTGAATCCAGGGGTGCTTTAATGCTGATCTACACCCTCAGCCTTTTAAAATTTTTATTTTGAAACAGTTTTGCTGAGTTGCTTAGGGCCTCCCAGAGTTGCTGAGGCTGGCCCTGAACTTGCGATCCTCCTGCCTCAGCCTCCTGGGTTGCTGGGATTACAGGCGTGTGCTGCCATGCCCAGCTAAATTGGAATTAATTCTTAGTGATGTGGCCTTTTCGGGACACAGCTACAATTCTTAATGTGGCCGTGATATTGAATATACAATAAGTATAATGTAGAATACACTTAAGATATTGCCACTTTTTTCAGTAACTTGAAATTTAAGGAAATGGATGGTGTATGATGCTATTTAATAGGAAAATTCTTTTCCTGTTAGACCTCTGCAGGGAGCCTGAGGGTGTGGCCATCAGTTAGGCTTGAGAACATTTTAAGGACTGGGAACTTTTCAGATGAGATCATATAGAAAAGCAAGGCCAAGGGCTAGGGGCAGAGCACTGGGGAGTCTGGAAGAGGGTGCTGGGTAGGACCTTGTTCCGGGTATTCTGCAGAAATGGCAGGCTCCTCACCCAGCATAGAGCCAGCCTTTGATGCCTGGCCAGCACCTCTGGCCTCCGCGGGTGCTGAGTGGCGGAGACGGCAGCCCAGGCCAAGAACGACCTCTTTGAGCAGAGAACAGGGCTCAGGAGGGGATTTGCCCCATCCGACCTCAGTTTCCTCAAGAAGCTTTTGCTAATTGGCATGAATATGTTTCGTAACATTTCCAGAACGAAATCTTAAGACTTCCTTCAAAGCAGTTCATTTATAATAATTATTGAAGATTCTTCTTTTTAAAATGGATTTTTTCCCAGATGTAGAATTACCAATTTTGACATAATTTCCACTTTAAGAAGAGTTGCCAGAATACTGTTAAAAACCCCTGCCTAGAAGCTGTCAGTGCTTGGCTGTGTGTGCTCCTGGTCTCCTGGTCTCCCCTCCATTTCTCTCTCCAGTTTCTCTGCAGACACACGAATGTGGACCATGTGAGAAGTGCCCAGTATCGGCCACTTTGCCACTGAACCTGTCAGCATGTTTCCTAAGGACAGGGACATTTTCTTACACGGCACATACATACACAGTCCGCATTCAAAACGCGCCTATTCTCCCCACAGCCTTTCGAGACCGCTTCCCGTGGCTGAGGAAACCAGGAAAACATGCTACATTTAACTGTCATGCCCTTTAATCGCCTTCATTCTGGAATAATCCCTGGCCTCTCATTTTCCCTCATGACATTGACATTGTTAAAGAGTGCATAGGCCCTTGTTGTACAGACTAACCCTTAATTTTGGTTTGTCTGGTTCAATTTTTTTTTTTAAATGAATGATCAAAATTTAAGTTGAAAAACAGGGAAATATATCAGTAAGAAAGCATTCACTTCTTTTTTTTATTTTTACAGACTGCATTTTGATTCATTGTATACAAATGGGGTACATCATTTTGTTTCTATGGTTGTGCAAGATGTAGATTCACACCATTTGTGTAATCATACATGTACATAGGGTCATGATGTCTGTCTCCTCATTTCCCTCTACATATTCTAAAGTTCCTTCATTCTTCTTTTACCCCCACCCCACCCCCTATTATGTATCATCATCCACTTATTAGGGAAAACATTTGACCTTTGGTTTTTTGGGATTGGCTTATTTCACTTAGCTGGTGGAGTTGCAAATTGGTGCCGCCACTCTGGAGAGCAGTATGGAGATTCCTCAGAACACTTGGAATGGACCCACCTTTTGACCTAGTTATCCTACTCCTCGGTTTATGCTCAAAGGACTTAAAATCACCATACTACAGTAACACAGCCATATCAATGGCTGTTTAATTCACAATAGCTAGATTGTGGAACCAACCTAGATGCCTAGGTGCCCTTCAACAGATGAATGGATAAAAAACTGTGGTATATATATATACACAATGGAGTATTATTCAGCCATAAAGAAGAATAAAATTATGGCATTTGCAAGTAAAATGAATGAAATTGGAGGAAGCATTCACTTTTTAAAAAAATATTATTTTAGTTGTTGATAAACCTTTATTTTTTATTTTTGTGTGGTGCTGAGGATCCAACCCAGTGCCTCACACATGCTAGGCAAGTGCTGTACCACTGAGCTACAACCCCAGCCCCAGAATTCATTTTTGATCTGGTTACCCAAGGATACATTAGGTGGACATTAAGACCTATTTCCAATCTCATTTAATGCTCTCTGAAAACATAATTCCTTCACACTGTTGGAGTTATGGTGCCATGTATGTAAATATTCCCCTATTGTTGGGCAACTATTTTCTGTAAAAAACAACACTGGGTGAATGAATGCCTTTAATTCATAAATTGGATTTTGGTTCCCTTTTTTTCCCCTTAAAGTTAAGCACATGTAGATTGAACAAGTTAAGAACTTTTCATGGTGTACTTGATGAGAAATGAATTATTAGTTTTGGTATGCGTGTGCAGAAGTGAAGGGCGCTCCCCAGTCTGACCTCTGGACCTCTTGCCACATGAGGGTTTGGTTTTCCTGGTTTGCCTCTGCTCTGTGCTGTCGCAGCGTCTGTAGTGTCATTGTGCTGACCTCTTCTCGCCCACCTGCCAGAGGTCACAGGGAGCTGAGTGCAGCTGAGCAGACAGGTGTGCACCTAGGGTGCGTGTTCAAGTCCTGCCTGGTTCCTGTGCTGACGAAACTTCCTGGGCTCCGGGAAGCGAGCTCTGGTTGAAGGAATCTCCATCTCCTGGTGTGCAGTGGGAACAGTGGCCCCTGGGCTGGGGCTTGGTTCCAGCATTCCCTTTGGAGATGGGTACCGTGGTGGAAGCAGCACCTGTACCTGTTGCCTCCAGGAGCGGTTCTCTCCCTGAATGAAAACTGCGTCACCTCCTCTCTGGTGTCTCCCGGACACTCCTGCCCACTCCTCCATCCTGGACGCGAGGGTTGATGACCGTCTCTTTGGAGTCATTGTCGATGTGATTACTACCCTTGTGCGAACTGCACACAATTAATTGCACGTACGTCTAGCTTCCCTGGAAGGCTTTCAGTTTTCTGCCTGTTGGAGCTGTTTGCTCTGGAACAAATCACCCCCAAACTTAGTGGCTTACAACAGCAACCATTCACTTGGCTCACATTCTGTGGGGTCAGCAATTTGGGCTGGGCTCAGCAGGGCTCAGCTGATTTCTGCTGGAACTCACTCATATGGCAGCTGCTGGGTCAGAGGGGGTGGCTGACTGATGGCTGGGGCACCCCCGGTTATTCTCCTGGCTCAGACGTGTTTACGTGATGTCAACGGGTTCTTAAGAGCAACGAGAGGGCAAATCCTCTGATGTGCAAGAACTTTTCGAATTTCTGCGCCTGTCCCATTGTCCAGAGCAAATCCTATGGCCAAGCCCAGAGCCAGTGTGAGAGGGCACTGTCACACTGAGTGGTAGTACCAAGGGGTGTGGGGACACTTGAGTCCCCTTCATGTCCATTGGTGGCAGGGCTGCGTCCTGCCCACCTTTCTATGCCAGCTCCTCTGTGGTGTTTGCAACAGTGTGAGGGCTTGACCTGTACAGTCGTGTGACCCCTGGAGCACCCCCTAAACTTGGGTCACCTCTAGGGCACAGAGTGGACCTCATGGGCCTGGCCGAGGGGTGCTGAGCTCTGAGGTGCTCTGTTGCTGGCTGCCGATGGGCAAGTCTGTGGAGCGTGGGTCTGACTCTCAATAAAAGTACAATCAGGAAGTCCTCATCCCCTAGGCAAAAACATTTGTCATACCTTCATTTTTCTTTGAAATGATGCTCCTGATATTCATTTTAATGTGGTTTTATTCCGTGAACACAAAGGGAGAGAACACGCAGCCTTGTGTGGTCTGGGTCGCATATCCTCAGATCCAAGACCTCCGCAGACTTCTTTGAAGTTTCTAATGACCCGGAGCAACAGGACTTCGTAGACCGTTCCATGTGTGCCTCTGTCCTGGGCCTCAGCGTTCAGAGGGCCTCACGCTCTTTCCTCTGGCTTCGCCCTCCTCAGGTGGTGAGGTCCTGGGGGCGTCACAGATGTGCCCATCTAGAGTTCACACCCTCCCTCCCTCTAGACCATGTCCCAGCTGGTTTTCTGCCTAAGTGGTCTCACGGTGGTCTCAGGACCTGTGCAGGTCTCTGCTCTTCTCCTAAAGGCAGACCCTACCAGTGTGCGCCCTTCCAGGCCCAGGACTGGCCAAGGGCACAGCGTGGTCAGAGAACAGGTGGACCCTGGACCTTGGGTTGGAGTGCCCACAGCCTTGCTGGAGGGCCCTGCGTGTGTGCGGGGTGGAGCTGGAAGTGGGCTGAGACGTTAAGAGACCGTGACCACAAGTTTGGGGCCACTCTGCCCCGGAATGCGAAGGCTGGGGCTGACCTGGTCAGGGATCTCACAGGCTGGCGACTGTAATAGAATCTTCCAGAGGAGCAGTGGCCAGCTTTTCTCAACTTGAATTCTGGGAGTTTTGCTAAAATAAGAATGATTTCTGGAATGCAATGGGCTAAAAACTACTGAATGTGCATTTATCTTCCTCCATCGTAGGGCGGCAAATTGATTTGGTGCCTCTTTTGGGAGATTAGAAAGTGAAATATTGGTCCTTGTTAATCAGGGGAAAACAGATGGTAATCTCTTTTAAGAAACCTGTCAAGTTGTTAAGCTCTCCATAAACAGTAGTATCTTTGATTTGTGGCCTTAATGATTTTTCTAAAGACCCTCACAGTTGGTAAATTGAATCTTGTGATTGTGATGGTAACGCTTGTCTATAAATTGGCAATTTAATTGGATATAGAAGTATGATGACAGAGGTTAATAATAAGGCATTTAAAATAGTTTTAAGAGTCAGATGGGAATCTTAAGGGTGAAGCAAATATAAGAAAAATTTGAGGGGTCCTGGTGTTACCGTGGACATTGTCGTGATTCTTTTCTTGTATCCACGCTCCTCCTCTGCTTTTAAAAGAATCTCCATGGCCAGTCACTGCCAGACCTGGAAAATTACCTTTGCCTTTGTTATTTACATTATGCTTTTAGGAGTTTGAGAATGATGTGGGAGTCCTTAGGAGTTAGGATTAAAGCTCATTGTTTGCTGGCTGCAGCTTGAATTTGAAATAGGAAAGAACAGAAATACAAGCTTCAGCAGGGATTAGGTTAAGAAGTCATTAGTGATAGATGTGTCTAGCAATTTCATTTACAAGGCATTTGATTCCACTTCAAACATTGCTTCAGATGCACGCAACTCTCCTAAAGTCTATTTTTATTTTTTTAATTTTTTTTATTTTGTGAGTGAGTCACAGAATCATCTCCATCTTTTCTAGTTTAATGTTTGAAAGAGCCATTATGCATC
Organism: Sciurus carolinensis; assembly: GCF_902686445.1. NCBI lineage: Eukaryota > Metazoa > Chordata > Mammalia > Rodentia > Sciuridae > Sciurus > Sciurus carolinensis. Next base: position 112,089,125 of record NC_062224.1, on the reverse strand, counting down.
TCCTTTCTAGAATGCTATTTCCCTTTAGTTGTAGTAGAATTATATTTTAATGTGATATGATTAGATAATAACATATTATCATAAAACACAAAGGCAGAGGAAGGTAGATTTATCAGGCACTTGAATTACTAGAGATACCATTACTGTGCAGGAAAACCAATTACCTGTGGGTTGTAGACAAAGCACTTCCTAGGTCCTGAGGAGACTCTGGCCAGAAGTCTTCTGCTCTTTCTTTCTTTCTTTTTTTTTTTTGCAGTGCTGGGGATCGAACCCAAGGCCTTGTGCTTGCAAGGCAAGCACTCTACCGACTGAGCATCTCCCCAGCCCTTCTGCTCTTTCTTGTTCATAGAATCACAGGATTACAGAAATAGAAAAACCGTGGAAAATCCCCAGCCCCATATCCTCATCTAAAATGTAAGGATGCTGAGGTGGAAGTTCTCCCATCCAGGGTCCCACTATAGTCATTGGCTGGAATCAGAACCTAAGATGTTGTTCTGCTTCTCAAAACAGGTGGAGTCTCCTCTTTGTTCATAGCGTAGACATCCTCAGGGCAGAGTTACTTAAAAAGTTGTCCATAGTTTTCATGGATGCATAAACTATAAAGCCAATTCTTGACCTGTTTATAGTTTCTTTGACTTGCTATTGTTTCTGCCAAAATATTTCAGAGTAACAAAATGACCCCATTATTTTTCTGTGCCAGGGACTGAACTCAGGGGCACTTAACCACAGAGCCACAGCCCCAGCTCCCCCTTTATTTTTCTGAGACGGGGACTCGCTAAGTTGCTGAGGCTGGCCCCAAACTTGCAATCCTTCTACCTCAGCGTTTCATAGGTATGCGCCACCATGCCCAGTGGTCACCTCTTTCTTTGTGGCTCTTTTCTGATGTTTTGTGGAAACCTTAAAATCTATATTTGGTTTACTTTGTTAAATAGGTAATTCTTTCCCAAGAGTCCAAAAAAAAAAAAAAAACAAAAAAAAAAACAAAAAAAACCTCCGCTGTGTCTTAACATTTCTTTACTAATTTATAAGCATATTTATGCAACCTGTCTATGCATAAGTATGTATACACACCTGTCAGCCTGGGAAGAGATGAGGGACTTATTTAATTCATTGTTAATTTATTTTGACCAAATTGTTAAATTATTTTAAGGTATCATTTGGCATGTAGTTTTTTTCCCACTGACTTTTTTTCTCAGTACAAATGGATAGGATCTTCAGAATACATGCAAAACTCCTTATTCGTGAAAATTTGATTGATTTTTGAAAGTCAGAAAGGATTGTGATTCCATTATACTCTCTGAACCTGTCTAGTATCTTAATACACATTTGGCCAAAGTGCTTGGTTTTCTCTTAAAGATTTCTTTTTTTGTATGCATTTTTTTTCTTCACCTCTTTTTTTCTTTCCAACCTGTAGTTGGAAATCAGCTTGTCATTGCCATTATGTACTAAGAATACAGGAAATGTTAAATAGCTGAAAATTTTGTTTTTATTTATCATTTTCTTGTGAAGTATGAAGTAGGAAGGTAATGTTATATTTATAGCAGAGTTTCGAAGACAGATCCTAGACTGTACAATGAAAAGATAGTGGAACTGGAAATAAAATCAAGGTCAAATGGGATTCATTCCTGAGAATTGGGAAATCACGTCTCTGCCCTAGAGAACCAACTCAAGCTATTAAGAACACTTAAAAGAGCTCCTGATATAAATAAATATAATATAAAACTGGCATAGATACCCAAATGGCCACGGGACTGTGTTGCATTCTGACATCGGCCGGAAGTCTGATTCTGCTAGAAGAGGAAGGCAGTATATGGGAAAGATGGCCACTGGGTCCCAATATCCACTCACTGGACCTCCTGCCCTTGAGTAAATCATTTCCCTGTTTTCAGCCTTGGGATAATAATACTCATCTTTCCCAACTTGTAAGGTTACTGTGAGAGTCAAAGGTGGTGGTTCAACAGTGCTGTGTAGACAGGAGTGGGCCCAGAGCCAGAGCATCCCTCATGCCATCCTGTGCCATGGTGCCTGCGGTGGCTCTCCGAGGTGGAGCGAGCAGAGGAGAGAACAAGTCTGTGTCCTGAAGGACTACCAGATGCCTTGGTGATATGGTCTAAGGAGGAATTCTGGGAAAAGGTGACTATCTTGAGTCGGTACTGGAGTCTATGCTGTCAGGAAAAGGCAGACCTTTTTTAAAACTAGATTTTAAGAAGCTTAGAGAAAAAGTAGACATTCTAATAGGCTGTGACTCAGGTGGGTGGCAGATAATGACGCATGAAGTTCTGGTCATTAGCTAATGGGTGAACTAAACAGAGAAAGGCATGTGGGCAACGTGGCTTGATCTCCAAGAAGTAGTGTCACAGATTCAAGATATCAGGGAAGGGCGTGTGACTAAGGAAAAATGCAGGAGTAGCATTTATTTTCAGTGGAGTGGGTGACTTTCCGGTGGAAGAGTTGGCTTTAATGCATCCATTTAGTGGAATAAGCTTCAAAATTAGAAGAATGACTGCTAGGTACTCTATTTCCCTTGGAAAGAAAAAGTAAATCATCTGAAGGTTTCAGGTAGGATAACGTCAGGGCTTTGGAACTGAGAATTAGCTAAGTTTATGAAAAGGTTAAGGCAAGCAAATAATCAAGAACAGGCTAAAGCAGGCCCAAGAGGGCTTTTTCTTTTTCTTATTTTCTTTTCCTCTCCTAAATTTAAAAAATTAAAGTTCTTCCTGGAAGACAGAGGGGATAAGGCCCTTGGTTAAGGAAGATGGAAAAGCATTCTTCAAATGATTCTTTGCTGGAAACACATTAGCAGAGACTAATGGAACATTCATCAGGGCTAATTATAGAGGGTGAAGGATTGGGCTTCGAGTGTCTATTTCTTGGGCTAATATCTAATTTATTTATTGCAGCTGCAGTGCATGCATGGGGTCTAGGTAGCCATCTCCATCTGAGTTCAGGCCTCATATTGTGTTGCTGATTGGGACTTAGCAGCCAGATTTTTCAGATTTGTAGATATGGAATGCCAAGAATTAGGGTGCACAGAAAAATTGTTGAGGAAAAATAAGAGTACAGGCCTCATTTCTCTCTATTGTAGTTATTGATAGCAGGATCAATGTATCAGAAGAAGGGCGTGGGTATTGTTCAGATATAATGTAGTTGAACAGTAAAGGCACCTCGGAGCTTGCCTGGGAGCCCCTTACCAAACCTTCCTTCCGCAGCCAAGAATGGGCTTTAAAGTGAACCGTCTCTGCTGTGCATTCTCCCTCAAGACTTCTGTTCATATTCTTCACAGCTCACATAAAGAACTGGGCCTGGGCAGCAACCCTTTTGTGAGGACATATTTAATCTTAGTCTGTTCATTGTACTATAAGAAGGGTGCTAAGAATAATATTCATAGTGAATCTGTTTTCTGGTTTTATTTTCAGACTTGGCTTTTTAAAGCTCTCCATCCCTGTGTGGAAGCACTCTTTCTGTGAGTTTATATAGAAGTAGCATTTCTGGCCAAGGAGGAAAAAAAATGACTAGTTGGTTCATTTTCCTAGAAAACTACCAGATGCTTTCCTAGAGATAAAACATAATCAAATTTATTTAAAATCGAGTCAGCGACTTCCCTGTGTAAAGTCAATTTTAGAATATGAACTGAACATATTTCAGAGGTAGGGCTGCTAGCTACTCCCTCCCGCACTGAATGAGAAGGAATGCATATGAAGTTTTAGATGTTAATTGAATTGAATTATGAGCAACTTCCATTGGGAAGAGATACTAAGTTGGTCCTTTTAAACAGTCCTTTGATCCTGCTCCTACAAGTGTATTTGAGGATTATTAAGATGACATAATTCATGGCAGTGTAGGGATAATGCTCAGTTCTGGGGGGGCACATGGAGTATATACCCTCTAGGAGAGAATATCTCTTTTTAGGTATTGATTATCAGTGACCAATCACAGCAGCAAAAAAGCAAACAGTCACCCACCCTGAACTGAAGGTAAGATGACACTGGACGTGTTCCTGAGTGTCACTCCGTGCAATTATTAGAAAGTCTGCTCTTAATAATCGTTGGTCCTGAGCATCCCTCATGTAAATGCCTTGGAGGGTTCTGCAGCCAAATTGTTGGGGGTGGGTAGTACGGCTCACCCAAGAGGGCAGGAGCACCGTGGTGGAAAGGTCGAGGTGACCAGTGCATCAGGTCTGGGTCTGGGAAGGGCGGGTGGCGTGAACTTGGCAGTCGTGGTATGACGGAAGGGGCGCAGCTCTCCTAGATTGGAAGACCCGCTTTCTTTTAGAAGGGCTTTAGATCTGCAGGGACACGAAGAGCTGGCGCAGGCGGTCCCCACGTGCCCTCCCGGCTTCACCTGTTGTTGGACTCTCACACGGGAATGGCAGGTCTGCTGCCGTCAGTGAGACGCGTTTTCCTTAATTGAAGCACACGTTTTATTCAGGTCCCCTGAGTTCCAGCCTGCTGGCCTTTCCTCTTCTAGGATCACGTCCAGGCTGCTGCATCGTCCTCGTCATCTCGTCTCTTCAGGGTACTCCGGTCGTGAGGGTTTCGCAGCCTTGCCTTGTTGAGGTCCTTCTGAAGTTTCCAGGAGCCCCGATCAGGAGCGTGGTGGAATGCCTCTTCATGGAGACTTGTCTGATGTTTTTCTCGTGGGGTAACATACCGTCAGGGTGACTTCTCCTTGTTGATGGTGACCGTCCTCCATGGCCGGGCAGTCTGCCAGGTTCCCCTTCACTCTGTGCTGTGGAAAGAAGTCACGCTTGGGAGTGGAGTTAACCTTCCTCCCTGAAGCTCCGTTATCTACGGACATTACTTGGTTTTCGTCTTTAGGGGAGATTTGTCTGTTCTTCATTTATTTATTCAATAACTCATCAATCAGTGTAGACTCATGATATTTAATTTGTCCTTGGGGTTAGAAACCATGATGCTTAGTGCCCGTTGCTTCAGCCATCCCTGGTTTCCTTTCCGTTGGCTCCGGTGCCCCTTTGACACACTGCCATTGTTTTGTATGCGTGTGTTTTGAGCTCTTCCAAACTTCTGTCAGCACAAGGTGCTCCAGGTCCATCATTTCTATTTCCTATCCTAGTTCTAGAATCAGCTGCTTCTCCACAGGGTCCTGGTTCCTGTTTTTGGAAATGGTGTTAGAGACCAACATCTGGGTGCTGGGTGTACTTACTGGTCCTGGGGTGAGATTGCCTCTAGGCACTCTCAGCTGGCACTTACCTGTGTACATAGGCATAACAATAACTATTTCTGCAGGTCACATTGTATCTCTGATGCTAACTATGAGTTCAACTCTAATACATTAACACTTGGATAATTCTGCCCACCTCCCCTTGCTTACCTATAACTTGCCACTCTAACAGAGACAAATTTGGCTGCTACTATCCACCATTTATTTGCTTAATTGTTCATTCCTCTGAACATTTATAACCATATCAGGACTGTGGACTCGTACCTCCAGGGCACGTCAGCTACTGTACTTGGTTATGGTCAGCTCCTTTGGCCTTTCGTCTTAGAGATTCCATTCCTTTCCAGCGATAGAGGCACACCCACCCACTCCAATTCCTTACATGAGATTATTACATGAATTTGCCTGTTTTATTTTGTCATATTCTGTACCCCATTCTGGGATACTCTGCTATCCTTGATTTTTTTTTTAATTGCGTGCATTGAGGTTCACTTGTGCTGTAAAGTTTTATGGGTTTTGACAATGCATATTGCCACATATTCACTATTACAATAACATATAATAAAAATAATTTTTAATTGACTGTTTTTTGACCAAAAAAATCTAGCAATTTTGGATGATTTTATCTCATATCACTTGAAATGTAAACCATTGTATCATTTACAAGCATTGCATTATTTACATGAAATTCCTAAATTTTTATAAAGATCTCATAATCTTAATTACATAGTTATATTTTGTATACTTAGTAAAAACTATGACAAAAATTCCTGCAATTTTTCTGATAAAATTATGTTAAATGGTTACAGGTCTTAATCCTCTCCAGATTATTTACATCTTTAAAAAAGAAAACAGATTAATTCAAATATATCCTACTCACTGTTAGAGTTTTAGGTAGTGTTAACTAACAGTGAATTAAACATTAGTGGGCAGGGGTCTGGGGTTGTGACTCAGTGGCAGAGCACTTGTCTAGCATGTGTGAGGCACTGGGTTCGATTCTCAGCATGGCATACAAATAAATAAAAGGTTCACCAATAACTAAAATATTGTGCTTTCTAGGGAGGGAAATTGTACTCTCGAGGGCAACCTAACTTCATTGCACTGAGTGCATTGCTGCCTCTGTGGTCTTGATTTTGAAAACTCTTAATGCCTGAGGTCTTCTGGAGCGTCTTAAAGTGGTCCCCCAGCCACTCGAATCTACATGAAATGGGGTTGTCTTTCTTCACTCATCTGGCCTTTTCTGAGTGTCTTCTGAACATGTGACCTTGCATCAGGGACAGAATTCCAAATTCACCACCTTGGACCTTGATTCCAAGGTCAGCCTCCTTTTGAGTGGCTGGGATGCTCTCGACACAGGGGCTCGCACACTGCTGGATTTTACAGGCTGGTTGAGAAAAATGGTAATGGATATCAAGTTGCCACCTTTTGATTTTTACTTGTCTGGATGGTAAATTTGAACAGCCAAATAAAATTTGTCAGGCGGGATTTGTTTTGCCTCTTCCAGATGTCTAGTCTAAGTTTTATTCTATGTACTTTAAGTAGAATGGCTTAAGTAGAATTGTTTCCTAACTCACTTTGATTTGAAGCTTCCTTCCTTAGACAGCTTTAGCTATTACCCGCCGTCAGGGGCAGACCTTTAGTGAGTACAAGGGATGCCGGGGTCAGCAGTAGCGAATGGGCATCTTTCTCTTGTCAGTGTTGGGTTAGAGGCGAGGGATGTGCTGTGCAGAATTGCTTCTTTGGTTGAGAACCCAGATCATGTCACATCACTGCGAATGCCTAATGAATACCTTCTAAATAAATTAAAAAAGAAGCTTCCCGCCATCTCATTCTTTAGTGTGAAGGTATAGAATCCATCGTGTCGATTGCACGGCACTCCATGAAATAATCGCTTACTGAGTTCTCCTTTGTGGTTACTTCCCTCATTTGTCTCTACGCCTGGATTTTTAATACTATCTCTGTTCCTACTGGCTTGTGAAACCAATTACATGACTTAGAAAAAGACAGTTAACTGTTTAAGTTTGGACCAAGTTGTTTAGTCTGAGACTGCTATTGAGAAAGACTAATGAAACTTCTGGGTTTGAAGCTCATTTTTTTCAGATTCCTATTTGTATTTGTGCAGAAACTTCCCTCCTGAGGTTACTGTTCCGTCCATTATGTTTTCAGGAGTTAAGTAGCAGAGGAGTGTCCTGTCCAGCAGTGGCTAGGTCAGGACACGAGGCCACGTCTTGAGGAATGTATCTGGAGTTACGTTGTCTCTGGTGAGAACTCCATTTAATGTTAATAATCTAATTTCTGCGTTTTGTAAATGAAAATAATGAATATGGGACCTTTATTTTAATTGGCCAGTTAAATTTATTCTTGATTCTCTGAGTTTGTCTTAGATATTTCCTTAGGAAATTTGTTTAAAATGAGCAGAACTCTTATTACGTTCATGTGTAACCTAGTTTCACAAGTAAGCATTTTATTGAGCAGCCCAAGATATCACTTCGCTGACCTAGTGAGTCTGCAAATCTTGTTCCAGCTCCTGTAAGAATCACTAAGACTGATAAAATTATTTTAAAACAGGATACAAATAAAAATTGAATATATTTATGAAGTCTTAGAGATCTATGGAATTTAACCAAGAACCATTTCATTTTTTTCAAACTATCTTTTTTTCTTAAATCCATGTTCACTAAAGGATGTTTTGAAAGCATGGGTAAAAAAAAAAAAGAAAATCACCTATAATCCAGTGACCTATAAAAGTCAACCACTTTTAACATTCTAGCATAGATTGATGCCATGTTCTATTGTACTGTTATGGTACATGATTTTAAAGTGTAAATAATTGTGTGTGTGTGTGTGTGTGTGTGTGTGTCTAGAGAGCAAGTACATTTGGGTTCATCTCCTTTTTCACGTAATAGTAGACACTGAATTTTTTCCATGTTTACTATTCCACCACTGCATTTTTAGTGCAGGTGCAACATGCCCTTGGGTGGTATGTCCGCTCTGTCTGGCTGTGATATTCCCAGGAGCCTGTGCACTTCAGGTGTTCCTCACGAGCAGAGGGCTGGGCTTTCGCCTCTCAGCAGATGGGGAGGCGAGCCATGCAGCTGGGGCGGGGTTGGATCTGAAGGTGGACAGCACGGCAGACAGGAGGAAGCACAGAACCCCGGCGGCTTGTCCGCGCATTCAGCAAGCATCCGCCACAGGTCTGTGCCGCATCTGGAGTCATCCCAGGCAGGCTCCGGGTACCCAGGGAGGAGCGAGGTGCTGCTGCTGCTTGGCGGGAGTCATCGGTCAGGCTGGGAAGGTGGCCATCGACAAGCATAGGCAGTGGGCATGGGAGTAAAGGTTCCTACAGACAGTAGGTGAGCTCAGAGCAGGACGCGAGACCCAGCCTTTCCGAGGGCGTGACACCCGAGCCGAGTCCCGAAGGACAAGTGGGCCAAGGGGAAGGATCCTGTGGCAGAGGAGGATCCCGGAGTCCACTTGATGGAGTGGTTGGTGGTGCCATTCCCAATTACAGGCAGCAGGGAGCAGCAGATCAGAGCACCGCAGTGGGTTCAGGTTAGGACGTGATGAGGCTGGGATGCTTCCGATGTATCGACCGGGAGGAGAGACGGGAGCGTCTTGAATGGGGGCCACAGCAGGGAGTGGATGGGGGTGTGGAGTGTGCAAAGATGCTGGAAAACCAAAAGAAAACAAGAAGGAGCAGACAACTGAGCAGAGGGGGAGGAAGAGCATCAGGAACGGAGAGGAGGAGCAACATCAAGTTTTGTTGCAAGAAGTAGGATAAATTCTGGGAGTCCTTCTGGTGTTCAGAGGTAAGAAGGTCACTAGCGATCTCGGCGAGGGCGGCTCCAGGGTGAAGTAGGACACTGACCTGGATTTCCCTGCTCGAAGTGTGTTGAGGTCAGGAAGGCACAGTTTAGGAATCCGCCCCGGGGAAACCTGACTGGAGGACAGGGTGAGGGGCCGCAGCAGGCGGGAGTGGGAAACCAGGAGGCGCGGAGATGTGGTGTTCGGTCGCGTGTTTCATTCCCCAAGGATGGCAAGCCAGAGGACTGGAGCGGGAACCCCTGGAGGGAGGAGGTTGGCCCCATAGACTGGAGTCCAGAGGGTGCAGAGCTGGGGAGGTTCTCAGAGGGGCCAGAGGGAGGATTCCAAGCCCAGATGCTCGAAGGCGCTGAGATCTTCTTCCATCATCCTCAGAGTGACGCTGCTGTCGCATGCGGGCACTCAGACCTCATCCCAAATGAGGCTTAACTCGCTTGGGGTTGACTAGTTTAACCAGTGAGCGAAGCACCATTTCCCCAGTGTCCACGCGCTGGCCTCAGCGGCAGGCTGTTGGCTGCAGTGGATCCTGGACAAGGAACTTGAGGTGGGAGGCGATGTCTTCGTGAGGCAGTTCTTTGTTCCTTTGAAAAAGTAAGGACTGGAAATGAGAACTTCAGGAGCCCCCGCTCTGCCGCTAATGAACTGTGGCAGAGGGTGGTCCTTTAACCCTCCTCGTCTCTCCCCACTTCTAGCAGGAGCACACCGAGCATGACGACACGTGTCTCCTTTACTGTCCAGGGAGCGAACGTGGACGAGACACGCGCTGTCCGTGTTTGAGATGGGCCAGGTCAGCGCACAGGGAAGACGATGTTATGGTAGTCAGATCTCACCTGGTCCGAGTGCGGACATCCCCCAATTTATTGATCCCCTGTAATTTTGACAGTAAGAACAGCACACATTGCATTGTAGAAAGCATTTTCACATCCTTGATTTTTTTTTTTCCTGGATAACCCAAGACAGCCCTGAGAGATGGTGGAGGTATAGGCTCTGAGCAGTAGGCAGTGGGGCAGAGAGCGGGTAGATCACCTTTGGGTGATGGACGGTTGGTCAGAAAGGTCCTGTCAAGGGCTGCCGGATGCTTGGTATGCTGTTCCTTAAGAACACCAACAGGAAAACATGAAGCGGCACTTTTTAGTTTTAGTTAAAGGTCAGCTCTGGCCTTCCCCAAAGGTGTCGCTATTTTTATTTGTTTGTAAGATGCCTGAGGGTTAGTGCTTCTTTTTTTTTTTTTTTTTTAAGATTAACTTAAATTCATTTAAATGTTTTTTAAAAAAATATAATAATCAGTTTTTTTCTTTGGGCATATGGGGATGATATAACGAGAGATAGTTGTGAAATCTTTTTTTTTTTTTTTTTTTTTTTTTACATTTTAAATTGTTTTTTTTTTTTTTTACTTTTTTTTTTTATTTTTTTTATTTTTTATTGTGAACAAGGGTTAGTGCTTCTTGCATACTGTCATGGTTTGGATGTGAAGTATTCCCCAAAAGCTCATGTGTGAGACAATGCAAGAAGGTTTAAAGGGAATATGATTGGGTTATGAGAGTCTTAACCCAATCAGTGAATTAATCCCCTGACGGAATTAGCTGAGTGGAAACTGAAGGCAGGTAAGGTGTGGCTGGAGGAGGTGGGTCCCTGGGATGCCTGCCTTTGGGGTTTATATTTTATATCTGGCAAGTGGAATCTCTCTCTCCTTCCTGATCATGGTATGAACTGCTTCCCTCCGCCACACTCTTCCACCGTGATGTCCTGCCTCACCTTAGGCCCTGAGGAATGGAGTGGCTGTCTATGGACTGAGACCTCTGAAACTCTGAGCCCCCAAATAAACTTTTCCTCCTCTAAAGTTGCTCTTTTCAAGTCTTCAGTCATACCAGTGAAAAAGCTGACTAAAACACATAAATTTCTGAGAAATAGGCCTACTGCGATGAATAGAAAGTATAGAAACCTGGTTACAGAGGAAGGGAGCCCAGGGAGCTTTACATATCAGCTTGAGTTTTTACTCCCATGGCATATTTTAAAAATAGTCACTTTAAGTCTATATTACCCTATGGGATCATAAAAGGTTAATAAGGTGAGATTTTTTTCAACAAGAAAACAACTCTATCCCAAACTATGTTCTGACCCTGCAGAATGCAACTTTAGCTTCAGAATAGTAAATGCTCCTCTTTTTTTATTCTAAGGTAGGGTATTATTTCCTTTCAGTGTCTTTAATTGAAACAGTATCCTATACAGTAAAAATTATTGAAAATGAAATATGAAAGGTCCATTTCTTTTACCAGTTAAAGGTAGTATTTAAAAAATTTTTTTTAGTTATAGATGGACACAATATCTTTGTTTATTCATTTATTTTCACGTGGTGCTGAGGATCAAACCCAGTGCCCCACATGGTCAAGGCAGTCAGTCTACCAGTGAGCTATAGTCCTAACCCTAAAGGTAGTTTTTAATCGTTCTTTGGGAATTGCCAATGAACAAAAGCAGACTTCCCTAAAATGAAAGTAAACTGCTCATGATTGAATTTTGGCAGCCCCGTTGGCATTCAGAAGTGTGAACCTTGAAACCTTCTAGGACCTCAAATCCCCAACTTGAAAAGTATTTCTGTCCTTTTAAATCAAGAGTCTGAAATCTGGACAATGGCTTAAAATCAAAGTGGTGGCCCGAGGTTGTTGAGCTGTAGAAACGTGTTTGGGAGTGATGATCTTTGTTAGGGTTGTTTTTTTTCTTTTAACTGATCAAAGGCTTAACTCCGAATTATTATTTTACCCCCCAAGGGCTCAGTGGATTCTCTCCACTGTCTTTCATACTGAAATTTGCTTGAGACAAAGTCCTTGTAGCAGAAGCCACAGAGTCTGGCGGCTGCCTCACCTGGAGTGGTGAGGGGCTGTCAGGTGCTCGTTAGGGATGGGGGACTCCAGTGGACCCCAGGAGAGTCCTGGCACTGGTAAAAACCATTGTGTTATTTTGTGCTCTACGACAGCAAAGTGGAGAAGAGGTTTGTAAAAGCATGAATGAGGGGTGAGGAAGGGGTGAGAGTGTGAGGAAAATTTCTAATTGAGAAGATAAAAATGTGTCTGGTTCTTTAAAAATGTTTTATAGGTGTAGTTCGATGTCATAGAATGGAGAGTAGCAAAGCATACGACTTCAAAAATGACTTTATTATAGACCTCTATTTTGAATTTAGTACTACCATTTGGATTTTATTTTCGTGGGTGTAACTTTTTATATTTTAATTTAGACTCTGAGCTCCAAGATAAACATTAACCATAATAGCGCCTAGATACTTTTTACATAATGCAGTTTTTAGAGACCTTTCCTAAGGGCTGTCTGATTTATTACACAGGACACAGGCACATAGGAGGAAGGCAAGAATATTGTTGCTGTTGTACAAATGAGAGAACATGTAAGAGGTTCAGTAGCATTAGTTTAGTAACTTAAGTCCCATAGCAGTGTCAGGACCAAATTTTCTCCTGTAGTCTGTATTCTTTTAATGACCCCGCATTGTTAATATGGGAATTGATTGAAAAAGATTTGCTGGAGGTTTTAACTAAGCTTGGAACTTGAAACTTTAACTTGTAGACACTTTACTCTTAGAAAAGGGTGTCTAACTAGAAAGAGGTAATAGCTGGAAATTGTGTGTAGACCTTGAACATTTTACATTTTTGCTTAAAAACTGTTTAAAATGTTCTGTTATGGACAAAGTAAGCACATAGCTAGAATTCATTCTCTACTAACCATGAGCACTGTGTTCTTTGTAGACAACTGGTACTGAATTGGGGAGAATATTATTGACCAAGTTGAGAATCTGTTGAGATGCAGATTGGATTTGTGCTTATGGATACTGTGACCCCTACAAATGCTGGGATGAAAGGATATGTATCCTTATCTCTGTAAGCTTTGCTACATCTGTTGCACCTAGCACTGTGTGTGTGTGATATATAAAGTGAAAAGTATTCTTATAGTGGTGGGGATGGAACCCAGGGCCTGACACATGCTAGGCAAGGGCTCTGTTTTATTTTGAGTCAGGGTCTTGCTAAGTTACCTAGGGTGGTCTCAGGTTTGTGATCCTTCTACTGCAACCTCCTGAGGAGCTGGGATTATTGGCATGTGCCACCAAGGCTCACCAAGCTATATTTTAAGGCACAGTTTGGTTTGCCATATGTCAAGAGTATGAGTTTATATAATCAACTAAAGTACATTATGAACATATGTAAGTGCCTGCTGTGACAGTTATTCTGAGCCACCTGTGATCCAGCTGGAGAAGGAAGACTTACTTACATGTATAACAGGGCACCTTCTCCAGAGTTCACTGTAGCAAGATAGGAAACTGCACCTTAATGAAGGGATGCAAGCAGCCCGTTGGTGTCTCCAGGTCCTTGGTCCAGTCAGGCTTTTAGGACCAGTGTGCATCTAAAGCCTTTGGGAGGGCAGCTAAGCACATCACTGTGGGAAGAGACTGGGAAGAAAGGCCTGCTGTCTTCTGAAGATAGGCCGGTCTTTCTCTGAAGGAATTTCCTAAGGAGAGGAAATTGAAGATAGTGTGATTTTTTTCACTCAAAATTGTTATTATTTTTGTATACACTTACGGGGTACAGTGTGATAATTTGGTATACATATACAATGTGTAGGGATTGGATCAGGATAGTTTGCATTTCTCTCTTTAAGCGTTTATCATATTTTATTAAGGGGAACCTTTGAATTCTGTTTTGATTCTTTATAAAATATGTAACGGCTAGGTGTGGTCGGCGCATGCTGGTACTCCCAGCTCCTCGGGGGCTGAGGCAGAAGGATCGCGAGTGTGAAGCCAGTCTCAGCAAGTCAGGGCCTAAGTAACTTAGCGAAACACTGTCTTAAAATAAAAAAGGGCTGGGATATGGCTCAGTGGTTAAGAGCCCCTGGCTGATACCAAAGGAGAAAAAAAAAAAAAAAGGAAAAAAAAAGTATAAGCTATAGTCACCCTCCTGTGCTATAGGACACGAGTACTCATTCCTCCAGCTAACTGGATCCTGGCACCTGTTAACTGGTCTCCCTCTCTTCTCCCTTCCTACCCTCTAACAACCACTGTTCTTCTCTCTACTTTATAAAATCTGCTTTCTCAGGCTCCATGTATGAGTGAGACCATGCAGCACTTGTTTTTCTGTACCTGGCTTATTCCACCTGACGTGGTGTCCTCTGTTCCAGGGTGGTCTATTTTCTGGGGGTGGCTAAAGCTGGTACTCTACTGAAGTGGTGGCCTGGAGGTTCTGAAGTGGGTGTGGTCACGTGGGTGCTAGGGAGGACAGACAGATGATGACTTTGACATCCGTGGTGGAGATCCTCATTGCTAACTTGGTGGAGGCCACATAGAGGGGTCAGCAGTGAAGTTACCAACGGAGCTGTCACCTTCAGCAGAGTCCCAGGGTGTAGACCATGAGTCTCCAGGGGGTTGTCTTGGACTGGGGACTATAGGTTTTGGCTTGCATTTTTTTTTTTTTTATTATATCCCCTTCAGGTCTTGATACAACTCCAGGAGCCAGAGGAGAGCCTTTGTCCGTGTCTGATATTAGACTTAATCATGGGCTGCATCTTTACCTTGAAGTCTGAATGGAATTGATTTTGAGAAACAAAGATGTTGCTTGCATGTCAGGTCTGGGGAGTAGTTGATGGCTTGTGCACACATTCCTGCTTGCACGCAGGGGGATGTTAATGTGTGCACATTTCTCTTTCCTACCTCCCTGGCGTGGGTATGTCCATCCCCAAATATCTTCATCTTCATTTGACAACCTGGAAAATGCTTACTCATCATTCAAAATTCATGTCAAATAGTATTTCTCCTTTTTGAATAAGCAGAGATTAGGGAGTCTAAAAATAATTCTTGGCTTCCTAATTAGCAATATAGAGAATCGCCTGCCTTGCTTAAATCACAGGCTGGTTAGGGATGGAATGAAATGACTTACATTGAGAGAGAGAGAGAGCTGTAGTGGCAAAATCATGGAAGAGAGGGATTTGGCTTGCATAAGGGGAGGGCCTAGAAGTTTGGTCCCAAGGTCTGTGGTGTTTACAAATGTGGCGAGGAGCACGGCTGGGAAATGAGAAGATGCTTACCTTGTGTAAGGTTGGACTTGGGGAGGATCTCAAATTGGAATTTTGAGTAGGCTTAATTTGAGAGTAGCACACAAAAATCAACCTTATTGAAGGGTGAAGAGGTCAGCCAGACAGGAACATCACCTTGGAGATAGGAGGCTAAGGGTAAAAACCAGGAGCAGCCTCCAGAGCACAGTTCAAGATGGAAAATACGATGGGCTGTTTTGGAAGAAGTTTTCAGTTCTGGGAGGCAGCCCGCTACTGCATGGAATGGGGTTTGGGGTGGAGGATGGAGGTCTGGGACTACAAGTTATAAAAGGCAGGGGACTGGTACTGGGTTATGGGATGTCGTCTCAATACCTGTACTTTGTAATCCTCAAAGAGAAGATGAAGAAATGAATGAAGTAGCTTGTTATGCATTCGTATTTTTAATTGTCGTTGAGTTTCACTTGGTAAAAAACATCTTAATTCCTGCCTCCTGTCTATTTCTTTGTGGCCATTACAAAGGCCCACGGACTCTTGCACCTGAGAGTCAGTCTGCATGTGCCACCATTAACTAGTCTTATGACACGCGATGAACCAGAAAGTTTTGCACAGAATCTTGATGATAGTATACTTAAAGTCTGACATAATTCTGAATCTACTACTCTTTCAAATTAAAATGCATTCATCTTTTCTGTGTTTCAGATACTGATTGGCTTTGGAAACAAGGTTATTTTCATCAGAGATTCTTGACTTCCAGGGAATGTCTGTGAGCTCTGATTTCCTGGGCCTTTTGTATTTCACTTATGTCTAACAGATAATCCTAAGGGAGGAAAAGAAAGTCATGTTGATGGAGGTTCCATTGTGTGCTTGATGCCTGTTACTTAGTTGCAAGGTCAGTGAACCTTCAGAGTAAGGGACACTGCTTCATTTCATAGATCCAGACCATGAGATTTAGAGAGAGGATGTAAAATGTAGCCAATGTAACAGACTCCATGAGAGGTGGACCCAGGCCTTTCTGGAACCTGTTGTCCTTGTCCCACCACATTGTGCTGCAAGGCAGAAATAATTGCAGGTGGGGGCTGTTTTCAGATACACCCCAAACCTGACCACCTCGGCGGCCCCACCCTGGTCCAAGGCTGGACGTGTTGCCTAGATTGCCCTCACGTCTCCTACTTGCTTTACCTGCTTCTGTCTTGGACACCAAAGCTCAATCTTAATAGCTGATGTGATCCTTTATAACTGCAAGCCAGGTCATGTGACATGTCTGCACAGTCTTTCAACAGGCCCTCCAACCCCCATTTCATACAGAGAAAGCCAGAGTCCCGTGATGTCCTCCCCCAGTCTCTCTTCCTCTTGCCAATTCCTCCCTGGCGTGCGAAGCCCAGGCTCCCAGGATCTGTGTGGCCAGTGCACTCACCCCTCCAAGGCTGCTTGGGTCACATTTTCTCAGTGAGGCTGGCCTTGACCCACTGCTTTAAACTGCAACTCCAAGGCAGACCTACATGTCATCGTTCAGGATTTTTAAACCTCTGATAAAATGCTTTACATCTCTCAAATTCTCTCCTTCCATGTTCAGTGATGACTTTTTCAATGTTGAAGTACAAAACTGGAGTACCTCTAACACACCACAGACATGTATGTTCACGGAGAATAAAGACTCAGTGTTTTCTAGTCACTGACTGTATCTTACCGCAAGAACTGCGTTCTACCCTGTGACCCAGTGTGTGCATATACAATAGAGAGCAAAGTGTTTCCGAATACTTCTGAGTGTGATATGCTCAGATATTTTCTTTCCAGTTCCATACCTTTCAATTCCATTGTTAAAAAAAAAAAAAAAAAAAAGTAGATCATGATCTACAAAGTTGCTGTCAAACTCACTTATCGGTTATAGCCCATGATTTAAAAATGATCAAACTCTCACTCTTTAAATACTGTTAACTCAGGAAATGAGATATGAATCTTATGTGTTAACTTCTTGAAAACAGACCTTGAAGAAAGATGACTGAGAATTCATTTCTACCTTTGAGTTATTGGCATGTGACTCAGTGAAACATGGAGGTTCACATTCATAACAGAGGTGGTATAGATTATGCAGTTAAATAACGGGTTCCTATTTTATTCACTTTATTTGTTGATGTTCAAACTCTTGCATTCAAAATGCCTTTTTTTAATCCAGCGGGTGAGGAGGTTTCTTTCCCTTTCTTCTTTCCTGACAGATTTCAATATTTTAATTCAGTGAATTGTTTATTTTCTATCTACATTGATATTACATGCTAACAATGAAGAAAAAATTCAATTATGGAAAAAATGGTGGTTCATGACTTTAAAGCATCATCATATTCATGTTCTATAGATTATTGTACCTTTAAATTTTTTTAGTATTTTAATTTCTCAGCACAGAAAATGCTGAGTTGCATCTGTGTAACAATCTCTAATATAGCATATTCTACACATTTGAGTCTTCCTGCTGTGATCTCTTTACCAGTGTCTGTGCACTGCTCCAGCCGTCCTGAATGGTTCCCTTTGTCCTCCCTCCCTCTTTCCTTCCCCTTGCCCTTCTTTCTTCCTTCCACTTTCCTGCCTCCCCCTGTCCCTCCCGCTCCCTTTGCCCTTCCCTCTCATGAATACCGTTCAGCACCTGCTGTGGCCACCAGTGGTGGTGGAGGGAAAGCGCATGACGTCATGCCTGCACTCACAGAACTGAGCGCTAACCTCCCCGTCAGCTGGAAGATGGCTCAGCGAGCCGGAGGCAGAGCAGATTCTGTGCAGCCCGATGGCTGTGCAGCGTCAGAGGCTGAGAGAGCAGGAGATAAACAGGGGCACTAGAGGACGTTGGTTAAGTCCTCATACTCCAAAGATGGAAACTGAGTCTCACTGAGGAAGGACATGGCGAGTCGCAGCTGGAACCTAAGTCGGTGCCTGACCAGGGTGTGCTTACGCTGCCTGCTCCCTCTTTATCCCCCCGCCACCGGGCCAGACCCCACGTTGTCACATGCTTTTATATGAGGTTTGTGTGGTTAAAGACCTCTTTTCAGAATGCGCACACTGAACTACAGACCTTTACCATTGCTGGTTTTGTTACTTGAAATTATAATTGGAACAATTCACGATGCGTCAGTGGAAAGGCAATGAAAGAGGCCATTAAGGGCTAATAAAGGCCTCTCCTCATGGGAACGCAGATCTTTTCTAAGTATTGGACTTCTTTTCACTGGTGCTTTAAGTGGCTAGAAATAACACTTGCCACACGCGTGTGGAATGCTCTAGATGCCAGGGGTTCACTTCATTCTGTTTGAATGGAGTGCCCTGTGGCTGGAATGTGTGTTGACTCTTGGTTGGTTTAAGAGTCCATTCCAGGATGTGCATTAGCCTTCTGTGGGAGGCAGAAGTACAGCCATCAGACTGTACTAACCAATTAAAAGGTTAAAGAGACATTGTTTATGTTGAGGCATGTTCCTTCTGACACACCCCAAAATCCAGATGGCGTGACAAGACTGGCGTAGCTTACCCTAACCCAAATGCCTATAGCTAGCAAAAGACTGGCTCTACTTCTTTATATGAACCTATGCGATCCAGAAGCAAGTTTGTATAAATAATTACTAAGTGAATTTCAGGATAACATACCACTACTTCTAAAAATGATGATGGTGACGATATTGACCGTTCTGGTGGTAGCTAACGGGCCTTGACTCCTTACTCTGTGCTAGGCCTACCTGGAAGGATTTCAGTCCTTTCCCCCAACCTCAAAGTTCTCTGAAAACCAATTATAACTCACCTGGCAAAACTTACTTTGACTTACACTTGTTTACTAGGAAACCTGACCTCAACTGACTGAGGTTGTTCACAGTTGGCATTTTTCTCTCTCAGTGAGCATTCATTTGTTCTGCTAGAGAAATGCTAGTGTGTTTGATTCTGAATGCTTCTGCAGACTCTGATGTGGTGTTGTGCATCATTTTACTTCCCTAAAATCAGGGAAGTCTTGGTTTCCTATCACATCTGTCCTCAGCAGGTAGACTTTTACTGTCCCTCCCCCTCCTTCCAGTTTACAGGTGAGGAAACCAAGTTACAAGTAGTGCACCCTGCTTTTAAACCCAGGCATTTTAGTGCTAGAATCTGCTCTAAAACATCACTCTATGCAGTCTTAAAAAGAAGTGTTTGAAAGCATTTCACAGAAATTTAAAACTGCTATCTAATAAAACTCTAGTCACAGAAATTCTGATTTGAATAGAATCATTCCCTTTTATCTGTTCTCAGTTTCCCATGTTAAACAACATCTTAAACACAAATGGACATGGGTTCACATGGGTTTATCAGCAAGTTTTGCCAGAACGGATTGTTCCATCTTTAACCCAATGGTCTGCTCTCCTTTGGATTTCTTGAGAGTTCACAAGCTTTCGTGCTGAATTCTAAAGCGTGCTATTGGCTCTTGGGAGAAAGAACCAAGGCTGCTGCTGAGGTAGGCGAGGCCCAGGTGCTCCCGTGAAGGTGCTCCACGCACACAGGGAGACCACCAGGCAGGATTGACTGTCCATCCTGGGACTTAACAAAATTGTCACCTTTGACACATGTGGTCAGTTTACCAATTACCAGTGGACATGTTGTTTAAGTATTATTCCTGATAAATACAAATTTGTCATGTAGTCTAAAGTGTAGACTCAGAAAATAATTGTTAGGTTGACTCATTAATATGCCTTCTTTAGTCAGCAGAATTTATTTAGTGGTAAGTAAGAAGTTAGAGAATTCTGTTATTTTTTTCTACCAGCTACTGTTAGTACATTTTGGGACTTGAAGCTATTAAAAATGTTTTCCCTAAACTGTCACAGAGAATATAGTTTCTGGAGTAACTTTTAAGTTGAGAAATAGCTACATACTTATAACGTGTATATCTATTTAAGAGAGTGTGTGAATTAGATTATCAAGTGGTTTTTCTTCTTTACTCCTTTGTTCTTTAAAATATGAAAAGTCAATGGTATAATACCATGAGAGAAAATCCACTAAATAAACAAGGAAAATGCTTTTTTAGGTAAGAAAGTAATAGAACATACACACGATACGTTTATCTTTAATTAAGAATTTATGTATTTAAAGAATCACCTCATAGAATTTACCAACAAATTGGCAATTCCTAGAGTGCTGAGTTTGTTTTTCAGTAAGTCATCATCAAGTGGCTTCTTTGTGCCAGGTGCTGTGCCAAACACTAGCCTTTCAGGGATGAGCAGGACAGTCCTGTCCCAAGAGAGCATACCTGGGGAGGGCGTATGACTGGGGCTCGGGACTCTGGGGATAAAGAAGAGCATCTGAATACACCAGCTCATCTGGAAATGCTCCCCACAGGAAGCTGTGCCAGCGTCTATCTCAAGAGCAAGTTGGGTAAAGCGGGGCTTTGGAGAGGCCTTCAGAGCAGTTAATCCTGAAGCCTGAAATTGGGGTGAAATCACTGGTCACCAGCCAGATGTTTTAGGAATAGAAAGTTTGCTGGGGGGAATAGTGGATGAGGCTTCTGGAGTTAGGGAGGAGCTGGATCCAGGATCCACTTAAGTGCCTCCAAGTTAATGGGGATGTCAGATTTCCATTCCTTTTAACAAACAGCATGGCTATGGTGCTCTGTTCTGTTTTAGTGGAGAAACAAACCTAGACTTTGTGGATTCCAACGTGTATCTTATTTCCCTCCCAATGTCAGAAAAAGTGAACATAGAACAGCACAGGGTTACCGGAAGCTGTGTCTGGTATCCACACTCTTCCCTTCTAGTTCCCCGTCAAAAAAATGGTCATAATATTCAGGACCAAGGACAGTAACTGGGTCCCATTTCTTCTTTTGAAGTCTTTGTAGGGGAGGGGCTGAAGGAGGCTACCTGGTCCTGCCTGTCATTTGTTAGGTGTTCTCGTGCTCTTTCCTCTTCTGGCTGACCTGGTCTTCCACAGGTGGGCCTTCCCCAGCCACAGAGTGTCAAGGTACACAGGTGAGACTCACGTGTGGGCTGCATGGAAAAGAGGGAACAGAAGTGTGTTAGCTTTTTGTTGCTGTGATCAAACAACTGACAAAACAGCTTAAAGGAAGAAAAGTTTATTTTGGCTCATGGTTTCAGAGATATCAGTCCATGGTCAGCTGACTTCATTGCTTTGGGTCTGACATGAGGCAGAACATCATGGTGGAAGGTCATGGTGGAAGAAAGCTGATGAGGTGGTGATTGTCATGAGACAGAGGAAAAGGAAAGGGATCGGGGAAAAGATATATCCTACCAGGGCATGTCCCCAGTGACCCACCTCTTCTAATCAGGTCACACCTCATAAGCCTCCATGACCTCCTAATAATGCCTTAAAATTATGCCGGGTGCGGTGGGTGATGTGTGCGGCCTGTAATCCCGGCGACTCAGGAGGCTGAAGCAGGAGGATCTCGAGTTCAAAGCCAGTTTCAGCAAAAACGAGGTGCTAAGCAACTCAGTGAGACCCTGTCTCTAAATGAAATACAAAACAGGGCTGGGGATGCGGCTCTGGTCGAGCGCCTCCGAGTTCAATCCCCAGTACCTGCCTCTGCGAAAAAAATCATGAATCCTCCAAGAATTAATCCACTGATGAGGTCAGAGCTTTACTGATCCACAACTGCCATGTTCACATAGTCCCACCTCTGAACCTTGTAGCACTGGGGACCGAGCCTTGAACACAGGGGCCTTTGGGGACACTTCACATCCAGACCATGACAGGGGAGGCCTCTCAGCCTCTCGGGCGCCAGATCTTACGTGGGCCTGCCCATGCTTCCAGCCTCAGAAAGGGGGTTCTTTAATGGGGGATTGAGGCAAAAGCCCTCTGACTTTCTTTTCCATATGTATCTCTTTTAGAAACTCCACAGGAAGCTGTGGCTGGCGGACTGGACCGTTAGCATTCTGAGTTCTCTTGCTTTTTGTTAATCTATAACACATTCTCCGAGGGCGAACTAGTGCCCCCAGTGACAAAAACTGGTTCTTAGGGGACAAAAAGCATCTTATTCTTTTCATTTTTAATGCACAAGTACACAACACATGTACTGGTAAACTGTATATCTGTGATGATATATTTAACAGAGGGTAATTTTGATATAGAAAATATGAAATAAAACTTTTAGGGGGCAATAAGGAACAGGAGGTGGGACATGGCGGCAGCAACTTGGTGTCTCTCCGCCTGCCCTCCTGCTCCCTGCTTCCCTCCCTGGTAGAATGGTCCCCTGGGGGACCCAGTGTCACCGCTCGCGTGGGCTCCTCGTCTCCTCCTCTCTTGCAGGCAGCTTCAGCCTGCACAACCGTGGCATGCAAGGTGGCTGCTGCCCTCTGCTATCGTGGTGACGGCATGGAGAGGAGCAGAGAAACGTACCCAACGGCTTAGACTCTCGAAGGAACCGTGGATGGCACTCAGCAGCCCATAACGACACCTTGCTGTCCAGAACTTAGCCGCGTGGACACCCATGTACAAGGGAGCCTGGGAAACACGGGCTGGTTTATTTTTCTATTAGAGTTGGGCACACTGCCATTCCTAACGACGGTTGGATTCTGGTGATAAGACAGGTAAAGGATGTTGGGCAGACACCTGGCAGTCTTATGGTGGCGTGCTCTGCCGCCCAGGAGGCAGCTGGCCAAGGTGAGGTAGAGCCTGTGATTTGGAAGAGTGAGGGCTAAGAGCTTCTGTGGGTGCCCAGACTCTTTAATCCAGTGCTTCAGATTCTTGGACAAATTGACTTTGTGAATAAGCAAGTAAAATGGATGAGATACCAAGGCACTGGGTTCTCCACAGTGTTCCCTGGCCGGAGAGTGCGCGGTGATCAAGAACCGAGAAATGTCTCCCTTTTCTTCACACATCTCTGACTGAGGGACTTTTGCATTCTAAATGCTTCAGTGGAAACGGTTAATTATTGATTAATTAGATTTAAGAAGAATATATTGCTTAGGACTTTAAAGTTTTGTGACTAGAACGTGAAAATTGAAATATTTCAGATGGTAATAAACAAAATTCTTTCCGCAATGGGTCTTTTAACTACGTTTTCAGAACCCAGATGACGTTGGTGTTGAATGCTTTAAATGACAGAGTAACTGGCACCAAAACTGTGATCTTTTACAAGTCTGCGTGCGATAATATTCTTAATGTGTGCCAATAACTTAGGGAGGAAGAAGGAAACAACAGTGGAAAATTTCCAATTAAATCTGTGGATTTTGGCATAATGACTTCCTTCAGTAATTAAAGTGGCCTTGCAGTGGTTGGCAGGCTCTGGCGTCAGGGCACACAAGCTCAAGGCCCCTCTGACAGCGCCATTGTGTTGGGGCTGGAATCAAAGCCTGACCTCAGTGCTGCTTGGAGAGGGGTGGGCAGCATTCGGTCGTGATCTGTCTTTCTCTCGCTCTCCATCCCCCTTCCTCTTTCCCTGTCTCCCTTCTCCCCCGACTCTTTTTTTGTTGTATTATTATTTTGAAGTGTTATGGTATAACAACAAAAATTTTATTACTTTGAAAATGAAGTTTTAAGAAGAGCCTTTTCTGTTTCTAAGGACTAATTTTTAAAAATATGTTGTTTCCTACTCATCTAGTCTCTTAGCTTACTTCCTGCTCTGTCCACGACTGCCAAGTTATTACCTCCACTCAGGACTCTTATTCCGAGTTCCAACCCTTTAGCTGAACTCCATCTGGGTATTCACAGGCACCTAAAGATCAACTAGTCCAAATATGTTCCCCTCATGTTCTTCCCCCATTTCTTTTAAAACATACCATAGTCTAATGATCACCAGCATAGTCTAATGGCTATACTTTCTAGATCCGAGTCCCAGATGTCACTTACTAGCATTGTGACTATGCACAAATTATGTGACTTTTCTGTGCCTGTTTCCTCATCTGTGAGGTGATGATAATAAGTCATTACCTCACAGGGTTGTTACAAGGTCAAATTTTCTCTCCCCCCACCCTTTGTGAAATGGATTGGTGCTGGTGCATGGTAAGCACTACATAAATATCAACTGAAGGTAGATTTTCCTTTATTTCCTTTCTGGGTTAATGGACCACGTTTATCCAGCTACCAAATCAGGAATGTGAGGTTTACCCTAACTCTTCCATATCTGCAAGACAACCATTAATTCCCTGATTTTTCTTTCCATCTCCACCAATACTGCCTTGGACTGGACGTTTGTTTTCTTCCCAAGCCACCTTGACGGGCTAGTGACCTGTTTCTTCCATCTTCCCCTTTTCCTGCATTCTCTAGTTAACCGGCAGTAAGTTTTCTAAAATGCAAACCTGATCGCTGAACACTCTCCAGTGCCTTCCTGATCTCACGGGAACCGTCAACGCTGAGTGAGGGCTTCAGGGTCCTCACCTGCTCTCTCTCCTTCCTGTGTCTTCACGTCCTCTGCTGCCTCGGTTTTCCATGTCTCTGGACGTGAGGATTCCATGTCCAGAGCCTCCCACCTCCTGTTTCTTCTCTACAGTTCCTGCTGGCAGGTCATCCAGAGTAGAAGCTCCTTGTTCTGTGTCCACTGCGCCTTTGTGGCGCTTACCCACAGCACCTGTCGAACTCAAAAGTCACCTGCATGTCACTGTCCTCCAAGACTGCACTCATTTGTCTCCGAGCGAATCAGTTGCTTGAATTAGCTTCTGGAAGAGCAGCAGTGTGCTCCCATCTTCAGTTACAGGCAATTGTTAGCTGTTTATTACACGAGCATCTGCTTTAATGATCGTTTACATTGATATTGAAGAAAGCCATCTCTGCAGTTACTTTATTGGCTGCTAAAGGGGCAGATTCCTTTTAGCTTTGTTGATACAGCCAGTGTGTTTCTTCTGGCTTCCAAAGTCCAGCCATTTCCTAGTGAAACTATAACAATATTTCTTGGTAACAAAGTTTCTGGAAGAGCCGATAAGAAATGCTATTGAGACTGTTCTAAGATCATAGTGTGGGAACTGTTCTCTACTTTTTGTCTAGGAGTCTGGAAGGTATGAAGGAACACCAACGTACTGCATGAAGAAGAGCTGTCAAGAGTAGACTTGAGCTTTATTTGGTGGGTTCAGGGAGAAGATGACATTTGAGTTGCAACTCTTGGTGGCACAGAGAGGGAGGCACTCCCTTTGTCCTGTGCAGAGTAACCATCGGAGAGGCACTGGGCAAGACTAGAGCCAGCTTGATATTGTCCAGTCTTCAGATTACTCTTCTCACTCATTTAGGGGAAAATATGGGTTCAGATGGGTGTCTGTGGCTCATCTCCATATGCACATATGAATTAGGCCACACATTTAAAGAAAAGGTATGGTCTAAAGTAATGCTACAAGTATGGCCACCATTTCTCCTAAACTAACATATGGATAAGCCGTGCAGGGTGCTCTCTGGAAGAAACCAAGTACCAATTGCACAGCTAATGAATTACTCAGATTGTCTGCCCAGTGCCTTGGCTTTGTATGGGTAGAGGCAGGGATAAGGAACTGAGTTCTCCAAACCATCGCAGCTGGTCAACACCAAGAAGGTGGTTCAGGTGGGGTGGTGTCTCATCACGTCCAAATTCCATTCACTAAATGTGAATATGCCATGTGGAGAGGTTGAGGGGTTTTTAGGGAAGAGAATTCTTCCGTGTCAGGAAAAGCACCCTGCGGCTCTGCTGCACCAACAATCAGAGCAAGATTAACATGTTGTTCTGTAGGGCTTGCGTTTTAAAATGCTGTCATATGTGCTCAGTTTGAGCCATATAACCTGGACTGTCCTTAGGATCACTGAGTTTAAGAGTAAAACCCCTCAGGGTTAGAGAGGTTTAACCCAGTCAGGAGTTCAAAGCAAGGGTCTCTGTCTCCCACGTGAGGGTTCATTGTGACCTTAGCTCACAGCAGGAGTGTGTTGGGCAGGGGTTTGTATTTTGCTGGGTCAACAGAATGAGATGTGTTTTCAGGATGCCAAACTAACTGCTCACTCTGCATTGGAGAGACATTACTCTCTGGTGCTTCATTGCATTTTGAGACTCCTGTGAAGGAGGAGAGAACTTCACATGGCAAGATTTGGTTATCCAATCTTTTATTTCCGGTGAAAGTGTATGTGTTGGAGGGAAGACTCCTGGGAGCCACAGAGGTGAGTTATCAAGAGCAGGGTTGGGTGCCTGAATCCATTCATTACTCTCAATGCAAAGTTCTGCTTGCTTAATTAAAAAAACAATAGGGAAAACTATTGACTGAATTTGTGGGTTTGCTTTTCATCCAAACACAGGGTAATTATTTGATAAGTAAAACGATAGATATATTGTTTTGCTTTAATGATGTTCAGATCTACATTGTAAATGTACACTTAACACAGCTGAGTTGAAATGGGTCCCAGCATAAAGGTTGAAAGTGACTAAATCTCCTTTTTTCTTCTTTCCTTGCTGCCTCCTCCTCCTTCTGCTTTTTCACCTCCTCAGAAAACATTTCATTGTTAAGTGGCGCTACTCAAGCATCTAAGACCTGCCTATTTCTCTTTGGCATCTATATGTTCTAAATCCTCGTCCCTGGCCCCTCGCAGCTCAAAGAGAGGCCCTCCTCCTCTTGACTCTGGAGTTGGGCTTTTCCTTTGTTCACTTTGTTTTTCGAATTAGCCTCTTCCTTTTGGCTGTAGGCAGGGAGTAGACGCTTTGTTCATTTTGATTAAATGACAAATGATCATTAAAACCTTCCCAACCAGTCATCGTCTTAGTGCACTCCTGGAGAATATCGAAGGCATATTTAGTTAGGTAGGTTCAAAACACCCCAGGTGCGCATCGCCCTCCCCCGTTCGAGCACCAGCGTGCCCCCCACTCTGTCCCTTCTGAGTGCTGTTCTGTGCATGTGCCTCGTCTTTCCTTGGCATTTCAAATTCCAACCGTGCCCAGGTAGCTCTCCAGCATTGCTGAGTCTCTCAGTGAGTTTGTTTTGTTTTAAATAATGAATAAATCGTATTGTTTATTTCAGGTGGTATTTTTTTTTTTTTTTAGAGCAAACACAGGTTTGTTTCACTATTCTACCCACATACAGTGACATTGTAAGAGAACCCAGCCGGCCCGTGGAGTCGAGGTAGTCATGAGCTTAGTTTTGAGGCTGTGTGCTGCTGTTTCCTCTCAAAATATCCACCTACAAACATTAGCCCTGGGAATATTTTGCTTAACTATCCCTTTGGAGTGTGCCCTGTGTGGCTGTCACCCTACCTGACACCCCTGGCTCTCAGTCCCCAAGCTTGTTAGGACAGAGGGCACACCTTGCCCAGAGTGTCATGCATTGGAAGGTTCAGAATGAGTTCTGGTGTCGGGGGCTACAGCACCGCGCTGCAGGCTTGGAACCACTTTGCAGGACACACCGAGTCAAAAGTGTATTTTGCATGGGATTCTGTGATGGTCCTCCCAAAAGTTGGGAGGCATTGTAAGTGTGTTGAAATACTACTGGAAGCATACATCTGTATCTGTGTGACTCACTGACATCACAGGATCAGCGATTTCTGTGGCACTGTTGATGTGGTCTTACGCCATGCTTTCTTTGCTGCTGTTTTGTTGGTCTAGGGTATATTAACATGCCATTTTCAACATGATATTAATTTATCACAAAATCCCATTTATCAGGAATGAATGAAAAGAAAACTCAGGGTACCATATTCTTTCTGGTGTTAAGTTCTATGGAAACAATATTTACCTCCACTTGATCCCATATTCCATGAGTCCTTTTATTGAGGAAAAATTTCAGGGTACTTAGAAGACAGTCTACTCTACCCTCTTAGTAATGGTCAGGATTCCATGATGCTAACATTGATTGTCTAGCCAGAGTCAGTCTTGATGTCTTTTTAATCATCAAAAGAGTTTAAGGAATAATTTTAGCCTCAAATGTTCTTGTTAATGTTGATCCTCTGAAAATGAAAGTGGATTGCGAACACACCAAAACTTAATGCAAGCTTTGATTAATTTCAGGCTCAATGTAAGAAAGACATTTTCCAGTGAGGTCATTAAGATAATAGATTAATGGTCAATGTAAGATCCGCCCCGCTTTTTTAACCTTGCAAACGCTGCTTTTTTTCCATATTTTTATTGGTGCGTTAGAATTGTACCTGCTGGTGGGCTTTCTTGTTACATATTCATACATGCACACAATGAGCAGTATAATTTGGCCAGTATCACTCCCCAGTATTTCCCCTTTCCCTCCCCTCCTCCCTCCTTGCTTTAGGGAGGGAATACATCGAAAAGTTGGGAATTAGAGAATGAACGTGGAACTTACAAGTGCACAGTGATCGGAATTCCCGAGTGCCTGACTCTATTTTGTTCTTACTGTTCTAGGGACTTCCTTCCTCGAGGCTCAGGCATCGTTACGAGACGACCTCTGGTCCTGCAGCTGGTCACTTCTAAAGCAGGTAAGGAGCAGGATGTCCCCTGGCACCTGTGTCTTCACTGCCGGGTGCTGGGTTGGGCGCTGGCAGTGTTTTGGGGACCACGCTGCTGTGGGCAGCTGCCTGCTTTTCTCTGCAGAATGCTCCCTTTCTCGTGGCTCTGATTCCTCTGGCTACATTAATGGGAAACTGATTCACACAGAGAGTTTGTTGGTTTTTTGAGACTGGATCTTGCTGCGTTGCCCACACTGACCTTCAATTCCTGGGCTCAAGCTGTCTTCCTGTCTTGGCCCCCTGAGCACCTGAGACCACAGGTGCAAGTCACCCGCCTGGCTCGCTTATAGACTTTTCAACACTTAGTTAGACATTTTTATACCTAGAAAAAATATTTGCCCATTGCAGGGGTTTCAGCCACGTCCAGCATGGATAAGGGAGGGGTTGACTGAGGACGGTGGTGCTGGCAGTAAATCAGTTAATTACCAATCAACTTATCAATAAATACACAAGAGCCAATACCGTTTCAAAAGGAAAGGGGCGTCACCGATTGGGCCATACCAGATCTGGCCTCTAACAAGATGGAGAACCCCACCTTCACTTTTGTTTACAGTTACACAGGTAAAGGGGCCCAGAGCAGGAGGGGCTTCTTTTGTGAGGAACAGGATGGGGTGGAGCTAGGGAAGCCATTTGCTTAGGGAATTAGCACATCCCCAGCTGGTAAGCCACTCCCACATAGGGTCACCTACTCCCCCGGGGTCTGGAACAGTCTCCCATGACCTCCAGTTCCTGGGAGTCAGGCTTCCGTATCCCATGGTCCAGCCAAGCCAGATTCTGCTAGACACAGACAGTTCCCCACAGCCCATCATAATCCACCTTTGTGGTCCCATAGTACAGTACAATAACAAGTGCTCCTGTGGTGTACTTCCTTTCTGCTATATGTGTGTGGGGTGTCACAGAATTCAACTCTCCAATAGCGCTGTGTGTGACTATATTCATTTCTGTGCCTGTATCTACACGTGAGGTGCTGTGCCTGCCCCTCTCCTTAACACCCTGATAGCTCGATAGACAAATGATGGCTTGTTTTTGTTTTTGTTACTCGTTTTCATTTTATTTCAGAAACTAGTAATGGTGACCTTTTATCGTCATTTGCCATCTGCATTTCCTTCATTGTGAATTGGCTACTTTTAATCATTTTGCCTATCTTTTGGAGGATTTTACTGTTTTCCTATCAATATCTTAAAATTTAAGCAGTCACAAGCATCATGTCTCAAACTGCACATAATTTTAAGAGCTTCTTTGAGACGTGGCTCACATACCGCATAATTCTGCCAATTCCAGGGTTCGAGGATCTGTAACCCTCATCACAATGGCAGAGCAGTTTCGTCTCTCAGAAGAAACCCTGAATTTAGCAACCCTCACACCTTACCTCCCACCTTTTCTCAACCACCCGAGCCCTAAGCAACTACTTATCTCTGCTCCCTCTGTCTCCTACTCGGGACATTGCATATGAAAGCAGATACACAGTATCTTTTGTGATTGCTTCTTCTGTCCTGTAGCATGTGTTAGGACTTCATTCCTTTTTTATGACTCAGTAATATTCCATTGTATGGGCATGGACCCTACCATATTTTGATTATTCATTCATAAGTTGCTTCTGTCCTTTGGCCTTTAGGAGGAATGCTGCCATAAACCCTCAGGTACACATTTTGATGAGGACATGTGTTTCCATTTCTCTTGGAAATACACCTGGGAGTGTATGTGGTTGGGTTATGTGGTAACTCACAGAATCGACAGGCTGTTGACCAAAGCTGCTGCTCCACCTCCCCTCCCCTCCAGTCGTGCACGAGGGCCCTGGCTCCCCCGCATCCCTGCTAGCCCCGTGCTGTGAACCCTATTTCATTTTGATGTCTGACATGTGATCTCTAATCACTAATCATGCTGAGTATCTTTTCGCAGGCTTATTGGTCATTCGTGTATTTTGACTGGAGAAATGTCTGTTCATCTCATTTTAAAATTGGATTGTCTTTGTGTTGTTGAGTTGAAGAATTCTTTATATATTCTAGATCCAAGTCCCTTATCAGATGTGATTTGCCAAGATCGCTCCTATTCTAAGGGACTGTCGTTTCACTTGATAGTGTCCTTTGAAGCACAAAGTTTTTGAAAATTTTTGTAAATTCCAATAATTGTTTTTTTTATCCATTGCTCATGCTTTTGGTGTGATATCTAAGACTCCTTTGCCAAAATTGAGGTCCTAAAGGTTTGCCTTATGTTTTCTTCTAAAAGTTTTATGATTTTGCTTTTACATTTAGGCCTTTGATCCATTTTGAGTTAATTAAAAATAATATTAGTGGACTGTAGGTATGCATATTAGAGGGGTTCATTTTGATATAACTATACATGCGTGGAATATAGTTCAGAGGTGAAATGAATGGGTTCAGAGAACTATGACCTAATCAGCCCATCCTAGTTTGAATGGACTCCCTGGTGGTAATAGCAGGCAGTGGGGCATGGCTGGTCGCTGGGGGTGTGTCCTGGAAGGGTTCTCCTTCCCTGTAGGCCCCGCAACCCTCCCTGCTTCCTGGCTGCCTTGACCAGAGTGGTTTCCTCCACCACGCCCTTCCACCATCGATATTTTACCTCACCTTGGGTAATGGATTCAGCTCACCCTGGACCAAACCTCTGAAACCATTAGTGAAAATAAACTTTTCCTCCTCTGAATTGTTCTCATTGGGCGTTTTGTCACAGCAATGAAAGCTAACACAATTATATTAACGGAGTGAAAAACAAAAGTCACAGTTATCTCACAAAAACAAAACAAAAAAAACCAAAAAAACTTTTCACAAGATCCCACACCCATTCCTGATGAAAACTTGTAGTGCACTTGGAAGGGAGGGGAAGGTCCTCAGCCTGACGGAGGGCGATACGAAAAGCCCGCTAGCACACGGGGTGGCGAGAGGCCGGACGCTCTCCCTCCAAGATCAGGAGCAGAACAAGCATGTCTGCTCTTCTGGCTGCTCTTCCCGTTGTCCTAAGCGTCAGTTGCAGGTAGCATGTTTATGCAGATAGAGAAACTGAAGGAATTCACTCAGAGACTACCAGAACCAGTAAACGATTTCAGAACGATGGCAGCGTACAAGATCAATATATAAAGATCAGTTGTATTTCAATGTACTTGCAATGAACAGTCTGAAAATGGAATTCAGAAAATGATTCCATTTACAACAACATCAAAAAGAATACACTGGTTAGGAATAAATTTAACCAAAGAAATGCAGAATGGACTACAAGGTGTTATTGAAAGAAATTAGAGCAGATCTAAAAAAATTGGGAAATCACCCCATGTTCATTGATGGGAAGATTTAACAATGTTAAATGGAAATACTCCCCAAATAGACCAATGAACTCTATTCAGTCCTTGTCAAAAAAAATCCCCGTTGACTGCTTGGTAAGGATTTGAACCTTTTTTAATGTTTAAAAACTGTTTATGAGGTTTGATTCAAAGGAATGGACTCAACTGCTATCATTTCAAAAAAGTGAATTTCTTGCAAACTCACCGTGTTCTAGGCTGCATTGGAGGCTCTGAAGATGGAGTAGTGAGCGAGTCTCCCCATTCTTCTGGTGACTGACTTTCCAGTTAATATACTTATATTTAAAGAAAAGTTTATATTTGGTGCAGTTTTCTTCATTTTTATGTTCTGTTTTCGGTACTGGGAATAGAACCCAGGCTTCGGGCCCTGCCAGCACGTGCTCTGCCCCTGAGCCACACCCCAGCCCATTCCATACTGTTTATTTTTTGAAATTATTAGTTCTTTGTCTTAAATTTACTTTCACGTATATTGAAATAATTCCCCAGGCTCCCAGGGTGACTGCATTCTTGTAGTGGCTCCCTCCGTTTCTGCGTCATTGTGCCAGCGTCAGGGGTTTCTTCTTGTGGGTTTATGACTTGCTTTCATATCATCTGTCAGGGATGGCCCTCCCCCATTTCTTATTTATGTTTAGGAGTTCTTTTCTATTTGTGTGGCAAGGTCTAGAAAATTTTGTGAACACAAACCTAATGTTGCTAGAATTGTTTTAAACCAATAGATTCATTAGGGAATAATTGATACATCAGAGATATTCCTTATGTTTTTTTTCTAATCCAAGGGTGATGCTACATATGCTTTTGTTTCCTCAAAGCTTCTTTTGTATTAGAAAATTTTTTCGATGGTCTTTGCATAGTGTCCATGTATTTCCAGTTAGGGATTCATATTTACTTTTTGTTGCTCTCAAGGTTTAAATATTTTTTCCGATTATATTTTTAAATGCCCATTTGCTGATCTGTGTAAAAGCTGATGCTTTGTTAATTTCAATTTTTAAATTAACCATCTTAGTATACAGTTGGCTATAGATGAAAATATTTTTAATTGATTCTCAGATATGCTGGCTATATACCAACATATTTAATCTACATTTTGAATTTACTTAATACTTCTTAGGCTGAGAAAAGACCCCTACTGACCAGAATATAAACAAGCTTCCCTACCTCTGGGGATCCCCTGTGAGCATCGAGAAGGGGAAATCATCTCCCACCACAGATCCTCCGAAGGGCAGCACGGGCCTCTCACCCACCCTTCTGCTACCACTCCCCCCATCCCTCCAGGTTCTGACTGTTCTTTCCTTGGCCCCGCTGTTCAGTGAGGACTGTACTGCACCACCCACTCCATGTCTCTGTTGGTGCAAAATGAACTAGACATTGCTCCCCTCATGGACCCCAAGGGGAGCTTCTGGGCTGCTCTTCTCCAGCTGGTACCAGCTGAGAACCAGGCTCCATTTTTATTTCACCCTACGTATTCATAGGGTGATCTTGTGTGACCACAGGCTTCGATTGGTGGAGGGCTCACCAGTGCTGGGAAGGAGCAGGCAGGGATGCGTTGTTTTAGTCAGCTTTTCCATCACTGTAAGCAAAAGACCTGATAGGAACAACTAGAGGAGGAAAAGTTTATCTGGTGCCCAGAGGTCTGTCTATAGTAGGCCGACTCCATTGCTCTGGGCCCAAGGTGATGCAGGTCATCATGGGGAAGGGTGTGGAAAGCAGCTCAGGAAGCAGAGATGGCTTTCCTCACCAGAACCAAAGTATATACACCCCAAAGGCACGTCTGCAGTGCCTGCCTCCTCCAGCCGTACTCCACCTGCCTCCAGTGACCTCTCAGCTAACCCATCTGAGAGGATCAATGCACTGATTGGATTAAGGTGCTCATAACACAATCATTTTGCCTCTACACTTTCTTGCGTTGTCTCACGCATAAGCTTTTGGAGGACACCTAATATTTAAGGCATAACACATGGCCACTGCTCATGTGGTTCACTGGTGCCTCCAGGTCTTAATTGGGGCCAATTCCAAAAATACAGCTTTCTCTTGATGGATTCAGTCAGCAAATATTTGTTAAGGGAGGACTTGCTGCGTGCCAGGCAAATGTCAGTCATTGGAGAGCTTACTCTGTAGCTGGGGAGCAACCACAAAAGAAGCAAAATGAGCACATGGGATATTAGGTGATCAGGACGGTGAGCGTTTGTGACAGGCTGCTAAGCGTGTGGGAAGAGGGAAGGTCGAAGCTGGGAGGGTGGGAGCTGCTTATGTCAGCTTTGAAGTCAGACCAGGAGACCAGCAGGGCTGAGGTGCAGCGAGTGAAGAGGAGAGGGCGTGGGGGACAGCTGGTGTTGCAAACAGCGCTGGTCAGCAGGTGGTGTGGCACAGGGAGCTGGGCTGGGTGGGTGCCACCAAATGCCACAGAAAGGACAGAGCCTGAGGCTGGGGATCCTCGCCTTGCCTGGGGTTCAGCAAGCAACCACAGGCAGTGAGAGGGTAAGGCAGGGCGGACTCAGGGCTCTGCTGGTCCTGGGCCCAGAGCGTGGGGCGGTAGAGCACCTGGGGGCACTCCGAACCGCGGGGCTCCCTGTGTCCCAGTCAGCAGTTTTCCCACCCCAGCAATGGAAACCCTTATGAAGGGCTAGGTGGGCGCAGCACAGGTAGAAACGATAAAGACAAGTAGCTACTGTCCTGTGGACGCTAAGCAGCACTCAGCATGGGATAGCCGATGGTGTTTTCATTTAGTCCTTCTCAGAATTCTGAGGTACCTACCATGGTTCTCACTTTAGAAAGAGACCTAGCAAAGCAAAGCAATTTGTCCAAAGCCACACTGTTGGCAGGAGTGGAGATTGTTACCGGTGTGTGTAGGATACTGTATTTGTAAAATAGGCACCTCTTTCCGCTTGCTTTTATATTGCAGAACATAATGTACATTTTATAGGGTCTTTTTAATATGTAAATTTTAAATATGTGAATAGCAAATCTAGGAGTTACGGGCCTAGTTCATAATTGCCATCTAATTTCCAGCATAATGTCCATGTAGTGATGGTCTCCACCTGCTGCTGTATTAGTTACTTAACCAAGGAGCCAGTGAGAGGCCCTGAGCCTTAATCTATATGATTCGTTTTAGGACATTTTGTGCTCACCACAGAGGAGCATTCCAAGAAACCATGTGGTATTGTGAGGAAGGTGAGAAAAATCACTACCTCTCTTATTCCTCTCATTTGCAAAGGAAAACAATTGATAGGCTTGTGGGTTCCTGCTGATGTGGCGTGGGAGGACAGAGCTGGACAAAGCACTGCAGAGGCATTGGGCGAGGACTGCAGTGCTCAGAGCCAGGGAGCAGGCAGAGGTCACTGTGAGTCCATGGGACAGCTTGGTGGCTCCTTCCAGTGTCATGCTGAACTGCCTGACGCCGGCTCCCAAGGTCTGACTATGTGCTTCTCTTCTTACCCCTGTGTTCAGTGAGGTGGTGGTGGTAGCTGCAAGCTGGTCTAGCTGGGAGGGTTTGTGCTATGGAAATTGTCCAGTGCTGCAAACCCGGACTTCTCCCCCTCTAGGGCACCAGTTCCTGAGCTCTTACCAGTGCACGACTGGTCTCCTCAACACTCGATCTGTTTACTGGTTAAATCAAATGTCAACAGGAAACAAATATATCTGAGTATGATATTTATTTGATCAACATATTAAATTATTGCTTAATAAATGAATTATTTGGAAGTTGATGTGCCCCCTGAAAAAGAAGATTTTTTAAGATGACATTGGAATTCAAATCATTCTGCATTAAAAATTACTACTTTTTTTTTTTTTTTGGTACTGGGAATTGAATCCAAGGGTGTTCAACCACTGAGCCAATCCCCAGCCCTTTTATATTTTATTTTGAGTCAGGATCTCGCTAAGGTGCTCAGGGCCTTGCTAGGTTGCTGAGGCTGGCTTTGAACTTGTGATCCTTCTGCCTTATCCTCTTGAAGGGATTACAGACGTGTGCCACTGTACCTGGGCTAAAAGTTACTCTTCGGTACCGATGAAACAAATCCTGTAGGTCATGGTTGAAGATGAATGATCTTGTCTTCTGGAGAACTTTTCAATTTTAAAATATTTCTCAAAATACTATTATGTTGTTTACTCTGATTTATTTCAGTGAAATTAGTATAAGAAAGGAAGATACTTAAAATAAGAAATTGCAAAATGGTTAAGAGCAGTGGTTCAAAGTACAGAACATTCTGTTTTGTGAAAGGTTTCCTTGCTGCTTCCTGCTTCCGTGCATGCCAAGTATGTTATTAATTCATCAGAATTTACCAGCCTTCATGCTGCATCTACTGCATAATGTCAAGTGTCTGTGTTTGAAAAAATTGTAGATGACTTGTGATTCATTCGTGTTTATCATTCAGTATTTTGAATTCTTTGTAAGAGTTGTTATAAATGATCATTTTAATGAAGAAAGATACCTAGTAACAGAAATCAAAAGAACTGTTTTGGAGGCACTAGTTAACTAACAAGCTGATGTGGAGACATGTCGCTGGCTCTTTGCGGTGCCAATTCCACAGGTATTTGTCACCGCCTGCAGCAACACTTTGCACGGGTCTCTATAGGTGGTGGACTGGAAACTGAGCTACCTCTATCTCTGAGCTACTTCCTTCCTTGCTTGCTTGTTTATGGAGGATAGAGGAAATGAGGTTTACTTGCTTTGAGAGGAGAGAGAGAGAGAGAGAGAGAGAGAGGCTTTGCTTATCGGAGAGAAAGAGACTTTGCTTAAGAGAGAGAGACTACACTTTCAGAAATCTTATCTTCTTAGTTCTGCTGCTTCTTCTTAAAGGTGCGTCCTGCATCCTGTGAACTAAGGGTGCGTCTACCTAAGGTGCTTTAGTGATGTATCCCGTGTACTGCGATCTGTGATCTGCAACCTAAAGATGTGTTCTCAGTTCTCCGCTCTGTGATCTGCCTTCCGCCACTGCTCCTACTCGCTGTTTCTATCTGCTTCTTCTTCCTTTCTGCTAATGGCTTCTCTGCTTCTTTCCCGCTAGCTGCTCTTACTGTGGCTCCTTACTCGCTGCTGTTCTTTACCCTTACCTACTGTCCACTTATATTCCCTCCAAGAGGCGGAGGGCGGAGCCACTCCAGTTGAGATCAGGCGGGGAGCCAGCTGCCCAATCAGGAGCAGGCGCAAGCAGGAGCACTTGAGAACACCTGTGCACAGGTACCTCCAATGTGATCAAAACAGCTTCTGGCTGGCTGCCAGGTGCCATCTTCGGCGAGTTCGCATGGCGTAGCCCCCAACAGAGACAGAGTTCAGGCAGCAGCAGATTGAAGACACCCCAGGAATGTGAAGGTGGAATCTGCATTCCCTAGCGAAGTCTAGGGAAAAAGCTCATTTGTTTTTATGTTTTCTAAGAACAAACTCTCCATAGCACTGATCCCATGTATTTTTTAAATTTCCAATTTCATTAATTTTGGCTCTGATCTTAATTATTTCCTGTCTTCCGCTGGTTTTTGAGTTAGTGTGTTCTTTTTCTAAGACCTAGAGGTGGAGCATAAGCTTATTTATTTGGGATCTCTCTGATATTTAATGTAGGCGCTCAGAGGTATAAATTTTCCTCTTAAGAATAATGTCATACTGTACTAGAGGTTTTGATATGTTGTATCTGTTCTCCTTCATTTTTAAGAAGTACTTGATTTCTATTCTCATTTCTTTTTTGATCCATTCTTTATTTGAGAGTATTCATTCTCCATGTGGTTATATGGTTTTATTATTTTTCTTGATGCTAATTTCTGGTTTATTCCATTATGAGCTGACAGGATATGTGGAATTATATTAATTATTTTATATTTGCTAAGATTACTTCATGACCTAGAATATGGTCTTTTTTTGCAAAAGTTCCATGAACTGCTGATAAGAAGATAATACAGCTATTTTGGGGTGAAATATTCTGTAGACTCTATTAGATCCATTTGACTTATAGGACTTTAAGGTGGAAGTATCTTTATTGATTTTATGTTTTGATGACCTGTCTATTGGTAATAAGGATGTGTTGAAATCACCTAGTATTATTGTGTTGGGTCTATCTGGAATTTAATGTCATGGAGTATTTTTTTAATGTAATTCGGTGTGCTGACATTGGGGCAGATAAATATTTAGCATCATTATATCTTCTCAGTGGATGTTCCCTTTATCAGGATGCAGTGGTCTTCTTTATTTCTTCGAATTTAGGCTTGAAATCTGCTATGTCAGATAGAAAAATACCTACTCATGCTTGCTTTTGGAGTCCATTTGCTTGTAATATTTTTTCCATACATTTACTTTCAGCCTGTAGGTGTCTATACCTAAGAGTCTTTTGTAAACAGCATATAGTGAATCTTGTATTTTAATTCATCCTGCTAATGAATCCATTCTGCTATGCCTTTTAATTGGGGAGTTGAGACCATTAACATTGTGTTAGTATGGATGTGTGTGGTTTCCTGCCATTTTGATGTTTTGCTAAACTTAATATCATCTTGATTTTTGCTCAGGGATTACTCTTCTATTGATCTTCCTCTATTTGGGAGCTTTGGAATTTCTTAGTCCTCAGCATACAGTGCATCACTGAGTATTCTTAGTAGTGCTGGCTTGGTGCTCATGAATTCTTTTAGTTTATTCTTGCCATGGAAAGTTTTTTATTTCCCCCTTGAATTTTAAACTGAACTTTGCTGGGTACAGTAACCTTGACTGAGAGATAAAGCTCCACTTTTTACAGATAAGATATTTTAAAGACCTGTGGAGACTAGACTTGAAATCCTGACTTTTGTACAACAAACTTGTTTTCTGGTTTCATAAACTAGGTTGCTGCTGGCTGGAAATAGTCAGATATTGTTTTTCAATAGGTTTTGATATGTTGTTTCCATTTTCATTTTCAGAAGATTTTTATTTTTTATTATTGATACTGGGGATTTAATCCAGGGGTGCTTTATAATTGAGCTATTATTTTTTATTTTGAGACACGATCTCACTAAGTTGCTGAGGGCCTTTTGAAATTGCTGAGGCTGGCCTTGAACTTGTAATCCTCCTGGCTCAACCTCCTAAGTCACTGGGATTACAGGCATGCACCACTGTACCCAGCTTGGAAGATTTTTAAAATACAAATTCTTTCTTTTAAAAAAATATTTTTACTAGTGCATCATAGTTATGCATAATAATGGAGTTCATTTTTATGTATTCATACATGCATGGAATATAATTTGCTCCATTTCAATCCTTCATACTGCCACTTTCCCTTCCCCTATTATTTTGCATAACAACACTGAAAACATTTTAAAACTACATGTCATTTTGATTTACATTTAAATACCTGAAGTTAATAAAATTCATATTTCATTGCAGTCTGCTTTTGCAATCGTTTAAATGTTTGTTTTATTTTCACTATAACAAAGTAACCTCATGACAAAAACAAATGTGTTTGTGAAAACATTCTTTCTTAGCTTTGACCTTGTTCTGCTTCCGTGCACGTTCCCTGTTGTTTTCCATGTAAAGTGCAGGTTATAGATTGGTAGTTTGAAGTCCCTTGAATATAGTTACTCTTAAATCTTAATGTGATGGGATACCCTGTGCTGTGATGTCGTAAAGATGAAGGATCCTGGGCATCACTCATAGATTTGATTGGCTGCATTGGGTATGGGTAGGCCCAGGCATCTACTGCCAGGTGCTTTGAAGGATGTGGGTCTTTTTTTTTTTTTTTTTTTTTTTTTGCGGTGCTGGGGATCGAACCCAGGGCCTTGTGCTTGCAAGGCAAGCACTCTACCGACTGAGCTATCTCCCCAGCCCAGGATGTGGGTCTTTGAATCACATTTTGAGAAGCATCAACAATAGTCTCCTCTAATTCTTCCACTCTGTCATCTTTCCTTTTCTAGAAGCTTTTCCCTCTTCCTCTTAACAGGATCTTTCTGTTGGGATATGACCAGTAATTGTGTCTGGTCACGGAGTCTGTTGAGGAGTCCGGAGCACACCAGGCACTCATCCTTTCCTGCAGTTTGCCCCCCAGCTGGGTGGTCTTCTAGCTCAGACTCCAGTGCCCTGGCCCCAGTATTTCAAGAGCCTGAGGATCTCAGCTGACTACCGCAGGTGGAGATTCTAATAACACCAACTTTTGTTTGGTACATAAAGAATTCGCCTTCCAGGCATTAATGCAGAAGGGCTTCTCCTCCTCGATAGTGACAGGTCCAGTGACGCCATGGAATGTCAGAGTTACCAAACACACAACTTAAATTCTGGGAAGTGGAAATAACAAAAATTAATTAGAAAATTTCTGGTGTTGGTGGGGCATTGACAAATGGAATGTTGGATTTTGCAAAAGATTGGAGGGTCACTGGCATCGAAGGGGTCAAAGGTATTCAGTTTTCCAGGGGCTGATTTGGGCTTTTTTTCCCCCTTGAACATTGGATGCAGTGTGATAATGAACTTCCAAAGGTCCTAGGTAGAACAACATGCTTGTTAACTGGATAGAGGCACAAACGCTACACATATACTAAGGTAAGACTTTATCCAAATGTTTTCTCATTTACAACCTACTTCACAGAGAGGTCAAAAACGTTCTCTTTCAGCACTCTAACGAGCCTTGTTTTTGAAATGGAAAAGGTAGTTGGTGCTCTGTGGGCCTCTCATGCAGATGTGGTTCAATAGTGATTTCCAGGTCACTGCTCTTTGCACATGTGTGTAACTGAAGAAATTCAACTTGACTTTAGTTCGTGCTTAGAATCCCCCTGTGGATTACTGACTCTCTTCCTTTCCTTTGCTTCCAGCGACAGTCTGACACTGTTACTCCCCCCACTCTCTCTTGTCACCAGTTTTTCTTGGCCGAAGCATTGGCTCTACACTGATGATAGACTTAGAATCTCTAGCAGCTCAGCTGTGTACCTTGCAAGATAAAATCAAAAGCAATATTCACTCAGCTCTT
Organism: Sciurus carolinensis; assembly: GCF_902686445.1. Lineage (NCBI taxonomy): Eukaryota > Metazoa > Chordata > Mammalia > Rodentia > Sciuridae > Sciurus > Sciurus carolinensis. Next base: position 112,048,520 of record NC_062224.1, on the reverse strand, counting down.
GAAATTTTCTCAAAGGTCATTATGAGACATCAATATGAATTTTATTTCTTTACATCTAGATGACTTCCCTATAAAACTTGCATTTTCATTTATGAGGAAATGACCAGAGGTACTACATTCCCTCCAAAGAAAATGAAGGCATCGTATATTTCGTGGAACCACAGCTCATGGTTGAGGTTGAGGCAGCTCTGCAGCTGGTGTTGAGTTGTTCCTGGGTCTGTTGGCCTACTCTATCGTGGGGGAAGGCGCTGAGGTTTGTAGCCACCTTGAGCTTCCAAACTCAAGGTGAATTACATGTCTCTGGTGGTGGACCCCTTTGATCCATGTATTGTTTCCTCCAGAATTCTTGAAGGGTTGGCTGCAAGTCCTAAATTTAGGACTTCTCCTTCTTGGTAACCTTTCCTTTGCTCCCTCTCTAAAATACTTTGTCTTGAAATAATTGATATTGAAGAGGACTGAATAAGCAATTGCAGTGCTGTTAAGGTCTGTGTAAACCTGGGAGGTGGTTTTCTGATAGTAAGAAGATGAATAGTCTTGTCTTACATCAGTGCTGTGACCACAGTCGGCCAACAATCATTATTGCTGCCTCTTCCGTCCCACTCTCATTTCTCCTTGGGTCTCCAACGCAGACATCATAGATCACGAATGTCCCCTGTATTTGTTTGGGGGCTGTGTTGGAGTAGTCTGAAGTGCATTTTCTTGGCCTTGCCTTTCTTGGGGGAGGGGAATCTTACCTTTCTGCTGTCACAGCTGCACCTTCCTCCCCATGAAACCCTGACCATAGTCACTTGACCTGCACATAGTCATTTCACCTGCTGCTGAATGATGGGCTGCAGGTTTAAGCAACTGATTGTTAGGTTGTCTGAACAATTTAAGAGCAGACTGCAGTTCAGTTATTCTGTTGGTTTGCAAGGTAGTTTTTTACTAATTCGGGTGTTTATTTTTCAAAGGAACTATTCATATTCAGTACTTTTCACCTAATTATGTTTAATATTAACTGTCTCCTACAAGCCTGGTGGAATTTTTTTTCTCACTGTTTTCCCAAAGTATGTGTGTTTTATAATTTTTATCTTAATGCTTTTGACTTCATTCATTCACTTACTCATTCATTTGTTCACGAACAGAGTTTGAATGTGTGCAGTGTGCCATGCTGCAGAGAAGTTGCCAGCTTATGTCCCCCAAGCCAAGTTTCAGTTGTTTTCCTATTATTTCATCTTGGTTAATAGTTAAAGAGACTGAATTGTTTCTACTTTATTTTTTTATTATTATTTTTGACTCATTGTACACGAGACTGAATTGTTTTCAACACCTCTACCTCAGTAACACCCTGGATAGCATTGTCTCCTTAGCTTCCATTTTTATTGTTCCATTATATAGGAATGGGGGTTATGCAATACTTAATAAGCATTATAAGAAATAGGACTTAGGGAGAACATTTCTCTAAGGCGAGACAAATGCAAGCTGAGAGTCTGTTCTTGGGAGGGACTTTAAAGGAAAGCATGCCAACTCTGATTTCCATTTTTACTTTCCTTTGTTTTTCCTTGCCTTCCAAATACTTTTTCTTGACTTATGTACAATATATCTTACTCTTGGTCATTATACTATTTTAATATTTTCTGTAGGCTTTTCATTGATTAGGTATTAGTGGAGAATTCATAATGAAGAAATAAATTTAAATATAATACAATTTTTACTTACAAGGTACACGTAGTCTTGAAAAGTTGTCTAAATTGTTCATTATTGTCTACATTTTTGTTTATTATTTTATTTTTTGCATCCTGAGGGCTCAAACATAGGGCCTTATGCATAGTGGGCAAGTGCTCCACCACTGAACTATGTCCTCAGTCCTTGTTTGCTTTTTGAGTAAATCTTCCAATTATTTTGTATTGTACTATTGAGGTTTGGGGTGTTCATCAAGGTAAATACATAGAGAGCCTTTAAGAGATGTGCACTGATGATCTTTACTCATGCAGAAACTATTTCTCTAGCTATTTGAGGCTGTGCATCCATACATACAGGGCACAGACCCTGCACTAAAAGGGTTATACCTAGTCTCCAACACGGGAGGAAGTTTTGAATTGAGGAGGATGGGAAAGGACTCACCAGACACCATGGACTTAAGCACCATGGACTTAGCCAAGGTGGCTTGGGTAATTTTTTTTTTAATACATTGGATGCTACGGATTAGTTCTTTTTGTGGTTTGCCACACCCTTAAATGCTTCCTTAATAATAAAATAGCAGAGTGTAAAAGCCACAGAGGGACATGAAGGAATCTGGCTGTGGAAGACACTCTTCGGCAGTTGCACCATGGAGGTGCGTGCAGGGCTCAGAGACAGCTCCCCAGGAAAGGCAGGCCGCCGCTCCCCTCCTGACTGTGGCTCCAGCCCTGACCTAGCTGTCCATCAGAGGGCACTTCAGGGAACCCTTTGCTGGTGGAGCTGTGTCCGTCCCATCGGGTATCTCCTCTCCAGGGCAGAGACCCACCGTGTGGCGCTGGACATCCTCATTCATAGCAGCTGGACCTGGTGCGTTCTTTGTTTTGCCCACATGTGATTCAGGAAGCAAAATGACTCTGTTGAGCGAATCCCTCACCAACCCACATTCCCCTCCTCCTGTCAGGCTGTCTTCTTCTATCTCCAGGGTCAGTGACTTGTCATATGTATGTATAGCAAAACTGAGTTTCTGTGGTTAGAGGAAGTCTATAGAAATGAATACTTACCTACACACATTTTTGCAAAAGGGGGGATTTTATGTTTAGGGCTCATTTACTGTAATTTGCATTTTGCTTTCCTTTACATTGGCAGGGACATGTTTCCTTGTATTTCTTGGGTGGCTGTGTGTTTGTGTTTTATCTGTATGTTTGAGTGGAGGAGGGATAGGTAGAAGATCAACAGAATAAACACACAGTGCATTTAGCAAAAGCGGCTTGCATAATTTTTGAGTAAGCTGTTAGGGAAAGATATTTGGTGCCTTTGGTCCAAAATACTTTGAAATGCTGCTCGCTTGATGTTGTTTTGTTTTGCTTTAAAGGGCTCGAGTCAGCTGACAGCACTTTTGTTTGCAGTAGGACCTCTGCTGTGGTCTGCACGTGCCTGCCCTCCAGTTGCTGGCATGGAGTTAAAGCCTCTTCCAGGAGCCACATGTCAGGTCCTGGTCATTAGTTGCCAAATGAAAGTGGTAGAAGTATCCAGCCAACAATTGGACAAACAAAGTGCAAAGCTAAAACACTTATTTAAACAATACATCCTCAAAGAAATGACAGTGGCACCAAGGCAAGGGGAGATACTGGGTAGTTAGAGGTTAGTTGAAGATTTTGTTCATTCTACAGATATTTATTGGGAACTTCTGTGGACAGCTACATGATGATCAAAATGGGCAAAAGTGATTTTATGGGGTAAGACACACAATAAACAAGACTCAGTAATTTACATGGTATATTAGATTGTGTTAAGTGATATGCAGTAAAAAAGATCAGAGTAGGGACTGGAGTGCCAGGTGGCATCATGAGGTGGTTCTTGAGGCGCTGAGAGTTCCATCCGAGTGGGTATCTTGAGGAAGAGCGTTCTCGGTTGAAGCAGGAGCCCCGAGGTGTTCTATGACCGACTCACCGAGGGAAAGCAGGGAGACCAGTGTGACCTGCTGGTAATCGTAGGAAATTCTTGTTTTCATATGCAATGATTGAAGTTTAGAGTATTGTGATTATATTGGCTAACAGGGAGCAATAACAGGGAGCAAAATACATGTTTCATAAATGTATTGTTGATTTTTTTCAAAGAAAAATTTCAATAAAGTATATTTTAAGAAAACATGATTAAAAACAGGAGTATCAAGCTTTTTCTGTAAAGTGTCAAATGTTTTAGGCTTTGCAGGACATGTGTTCCCTGTCCCAACTACTCCTCTCTGTTGTACTGTGAAAGCAGTTATAGGCAATATGTGTATATAAGAGTACAGGGAAGTTACGATAAACTTGATGGACTATTAAATTTGAATTTCATGCAGTCTTTATATGCTAAGAAATACTATTCTTTAAAAAATATTGTCAGTCATTTTATTAGGTTTTTTTTAAACTGATAAAATCAAACACATATTACTGGGATATCTGTGATGTTTTGATGCCTGTTATATTGTGTAATTAAGTTAGGTTAAACATATATGTATTCTCAGTCATCTATTATCTCTTTATAGTGAAAACATTCAATAACCTTTCTCCTAGCTTTTTAAGATATATACTGCATAATTGTTTTCTATAGTCAACCTACTGTGCAGTAGTACACCTGAGCTGCCCACTCCCATCTAACTGGAACTTAGTATCCACTAATGAATAGTTCCCTCCCCCTCCCCAGACTCTGGTAACCACTGTTCCAGGTTCAACTTTGGTATGATCAATGTTTTTATATTCCACATGAGCGAGATTACGCGGCCCTTATCTTTCTGTGCCTAAGTACTAGAAATAACTGATGAACCAGATGCATAAATTTCAACATTGGAGCACAAGAGACATGAAAGAACAAGATAACATGACACCTCATGTGTTAGCTTTGTGTCACTGTGGTCAGAATATCTGACAAAAACACCTTATAGGCAGAAAAGTTTATTTGGGGCTCACAGTCTGAGAGACTCAGTCCATAGTTGGCTGACTGCATTGCTCTGGGCCAAAGGGGAGGTGGCTCATCATGGCAGAAGGCTGTGGTAGAGGAAAGAAGAGAGGGAGAGAATACATGTTCACGTAAGCAAGGGCCCAGGGACAAAATACAGTCCCCAAGGGCATGTTCCCAGTGACAGGTCCTCTAGCCATACCCCTCCTGCCTAAGATGAGCATCCAGTACACTAGTTCTTTCAAATTACTAATTATGTGGGTTAGGTCTCATCATTACCTCAAAGTCCCACCTCTGATCCTTGCTGTGTTGGGGACCATGCTTCCAAAACATAAGCTTTCCAGGAAGCATTTATAGATCTAAACTACAGCACCTATGAAACACAATAACTCTAGCAATAGGTCCCAAAGAAAACAATGTGATGAAATGCTCAATAAAAATAAAAGAATTACTGTAAAGAAACTCAGATTCAAGAGAATACAGTCAGGCATGAAATCAGGAAAATAGCATATAATATGAATATGAAATTCAGCAAGAAAGAACCAAACAGAAATCTTGGAAATGAAGAACTAAATAAGTCAAATAAAAGTACAATTGACTATTGTATACCACTGGGGCTCATGTAATGGGGGGTGAAGGGTGCAGTATCAATAACCACACAGACACCGGAGCCAGGTAAGAGCAGGTGAGCTTGTAGCTGCTGACTCCTTTACTGCAGAAGCTTCTTCTTCTTTTATTGAGTACCTATCCAATCAGCGCGTCAATCAGCGTGTCACACCACTCGAAGTCACCAATCATTTAGTCTCCTAGAACCACCAATCATTTGAGAGTTTTGTATTTTGCACCAATGGGGATATATTTCTTATTCTATATGACTCCACAGTTGACATCTTCAATAACAGACCAAATCAAGCAAAAGAAGATCTGAACTTAAAAAAAAAATGGAGACAGCTCTGAGACCTTTGGGACACCAATAAGTGAACAAGTATTCACACTTATTTTTGTGGCACTCAAGGGAGAAGGGAGAAGAAAAAGGGAAAGGTATAGAAAACTTATTCAGTAAAATAATAGCTGAAAACTTTTCTAATCTTGAGAAAAATATGGCTACCCAGGTAGAGGAGTTCCATAGGACCCCAAATGAACATGACCAGAAAAGATCTTCACTTTATCTTATTATAATCAAACTCTAAAATATACAAGACAAACTGAAAGAGAAAACACAAAGTTGCATTAAAGGAACCCTTATTAGATTAACAACAGATTTATCAGAAGAAACCTTACAGGCCAGAAGAAAATAGAATGACATGTTCCAAAATCTGAAAGAAAATAACCACAGATACTTTTCCCAACAAAGCTCTCCTTGAGAAATAAAGAAGAAATAAAGGCTTCTCAAGACAATAGAAAACTGATGGAAATTCCCCACCTTGAGAATGGTTTTACAAAAGGTGTTTAACGGAGTCCTGTATCCAGAAACCAAAACAAAACTATTATATTGAAGACACACGAAAGTATAAAACCCACTAGTAAAGTAGACACAAAAGAGAAAAAGGAAACGATCAAACTTTATCAATACAATAAGCCACCAGACAGCAAAGATGAACAGAAGAGGAATAGAGCAAATGATATCCAAAACAAATGAAAAAATTTGACAAAAACAACAGAAGTCCTAATATTATCAATAGTATTATCAGTAATAACCTTGAATGTAGATGGACTAGATTCCTCAATCGAGATATAAACTTAAAGGATACAAAAACAAGACTCAATGATATGCTACCAGTGGGAACTTGGTCATTTCAAAACTGGAAAGCATTCTCAATTTAGGGGTTGTACAGAAACAGATGATGGGTTAAATTTGGCCCTGAGAGCATAATTTACCAACCCTTGGTTTAAAACACAATTTTATTAATTCACAAATAATACAGTATTTTACAGTGCCTGAGAATATTAAGCCAAGAGTCACTTATTATTGTATATTAAAGTTCTAATCTCCTAAGAGTATGTTTTATTACTGTATATATGTATATTTATACATACACATATTTTTCAAAATGAATGATGCAAAATTGAGAAAATATGCATTTTTATTTGCATTTCTTGGTTCTTAGGGTTTCACTTAAGTAAGAGTTTGTTGAATAGATAATACACAGCATAGAGTTCAGGAGAAGAATTAATTATTGGAGAAAGTGGTCAATCTGATAAAATGACAAATTCAAATGTTTCATAAAGGAGAATTTGAGAAAGTGAAACATAACCATGTTTTTTGCAACTCATAATTAGAACAAATAAAAATAATTTTTAAAAGAGGCTGATTTCTTAAATACTTTGCTTAGCAAGTAATTATGAGAGGTTACCTCAAAAAATAGTAAATCTGTCGTGTACCTTTTTCAACAAAGGGGAAATGGAGGAAGTCAACAGAAGAGGCAAAGAGGAAGAACTGGTAAGAGTTGAGTTGATGGACTGAGGTTTTTAGTGGTTAGATAGTTCCTAAAAAATATGCTCCTAAAATTTTTGTTTTCCTGTTGCTTTGAAATAAGACGATAATAATGGGGATTGGCAGTGAGATGGCAGACAACTTCTTCACTTAAGGTGACCAAAAGTCCTTTCTGAGACGTTTGAGGGTTCCCAACACAAAGAAATGATAAATGTTTAATTACTTAATGCTAACTACCCCAACTTGATCGTTACACACTCTATACACGTATCAAATGGTCACATTATGCCCAATAAAATATGTATAATTATGTATCAATAAAATATTATCTAAGGAGTTGGCATTTAGGGTCTAATCATAACAATTAAAAGTAGTAATCACCAAGACAGTGGGAAAGAATGTTCTAAAGAGAGGGAATTGGCAAGCGTAGATGTCCAAAGGTATGACAGAGCTTAGCTTGCTGTAGGAACCTAAAGAAGGCCCAGATAACTGGTCCTAGTGAGAATAAAGGTGTGAGGCATCTTTGGGGACTGGGGAGAAAGCGGTGGAATATCTTGTAAGATTTGAGTTTAAATTTTTTTCTCTCAAGGACCTAAAGCAAACTCCGGCATACACTGATTTACATTTTAAGTGGATTTCTCTGCTTTGCAAAGACTGTATTGTAAGGAAGTAACTGTTGGTAAGGGAAACTCTTCTTTTAATCTCTTAGGTCTAGTGATGGGGGCCTGTATATTAAACTGACATAAGTCAGCAAGAGAAAAGATGTTTTATCCATGTATGTATGGCAGTTCACACAAAATGGGGCTTAAGGGGAGGTTAGAACTTGGGTGCTCGTGGGAGGACAAATGACTTTTGGGGAAGATGAATGAGCCTTTGGGAAATAAGATGGTTTTAGTGGCAGTGTTTATTTGAGTATGATGTGGAGACTTCTCATCCCTTGTGTTAAGAATCATCTTCCCTGATTATTCCCAGGAAGGAGAAATATGATAATTGAGTTTTTTGCGTTCTTTTCAGAGGCTTTGCTTTTGTACAGACAAAAGAGATTTTAGAAACTCAAATGCCATCTTCCCCAGGTAACTTTTATGCTACGGTGGTAGGTTGTGGACTCCTTCACCCAAGTGAAAGCAGAAAGACCTGTTGATTTATAGGGCTAGTCAAATTTGGAAAAATTTTAGCCATTATTTCTTCATATATTTTCCTGTTCACACTCACTTCTTTCATGTATTTCATATATATATATATACACACACATATATATATATATATACATACTATTTGAGTTTTGTATTTTCATATGTGTTATCAAAGTACTTTTTTACTTTGTTTTATTTGGAATGTTTTCTATTTCTATGTTTTCAAGTTCATTGATTGTCCCGACCCGCGGGACATCAACGCGGAACGGCAAACCTAAGAGAGAAGGAATGAAGGGACAAGAGACGCAGGGAGAGGCAGCAAGACAGGAATTCTGATCAAGCTGCAAATTTTTATTGTTCACACAGGGGTATTTATATGCTCAGGGAATGAGGGGTATGACGAGGTGCAGCCTGGTTGGCTGTGTTCTTCTATTGGGCTCCTGATAGGCTGCAAGTTTGCGCCGGCGGGAAGGTGAGGTTCGCAACGGCGGGAAGGTGAAGTCCCGGAAGAGAAGCAGGGACGGCACCATAGGCGCCATACTGTCAGAATTATCAGCCAGGAGGGGGGAGGGGCGCTGCTGCTTATTGTAAAGGTCAGAATGTTCTCAGAATGAGAACTTCTTGGTCCCTGACAATTGATCTTTTCCATTATAGTGTCTAATCTGCTGAGTCTTTTCCTATGTATACTGTATTTGTAATCCCTGGTAGTTCAATTTGTGTTTTCTTTGTATCTTCCATTTTTTCTCTCACCAATTTTGTAATTTTGTCCTTTTTCTTGAAAAAATGTGTATGTATGTGTGTATGCATCTCTAGTGATGTGTCGCTTGGTACTTTGAAAAGTGCATATTAGGTTATTTCATGGTCGTGTGAACATCATTGAGTGCACCCACATATATAATGAGATGCCTGTGTGTCACCTATGATGTAATCTCGTGGGACTACCTTCTACATGTAGTCTGTCATTGACCAAAGTGTCTTTATGTGCTGCACTGGTGTGTGTGTATATATATAAAACAGTTTTTTAAAAAAATTCTTGTGTGCTAATTACTTCCTCTGTAGTTTCTGTGTGGGTTCCTCCCGATTGAGTTATATCATGGCTATAGGTCATACTTCCCTCCTTTGAACCCTGGTGATTTTGATTAGATATTAGACATTGTGAATTCTACATTGTGCTGGATTTTATTTTAATCATTTCTCTGAAATGCAGTTAACAGGCATCAGTTTGATCTCTTTAAGAACAACTTCTGAAATTCCTAAGAGCAGTTTTTCCTTGAGGGCAACTTTGACCATGTTGACTCTGTTTTCGAAGCCCCTGTATTAGCAGATACTTCTTCGTGGCTCATCGGAACACCGGCCATTCTAAGCCTTCTCTGGGACTGTTCCTCTGACCCCTTCCTAGGGGTCCTTTCCCAGCCTCAGGCGCACTCTCTGCATGCAGATGGGTGCTCAGGGGACCCCTGTGCTGGTCTCTGGAGCCTCCTCTGCGGACAGCTCCCTTTTCTTCATTTTGTTGCATCCTGGCTGTCTTGTCCTCTTTGAAGCCCACCTCCTCCTCTGCACACGATGCCTGGGGTCTGCTGGGTGCTCTCTTCCTGCACTGCGACACTGACATGTGTCCAGGCGTGAGCTGGAGCAGAAGTCGCCACCAGGTTTTCCTTCTTTCAGGAGTTGCTGTCTTGCGTCACCTGTTGTCCCTTGCCTGAACACTGATCTTTTGTGTATCCAGTCCTGTCTGGTAATGATTTAGGATGAGCGGGTAGATGCCCCCATTTCTGACAGTTCACCATGCTGAAAGTGGCGGTGAGATTCAGTTAACCTTTAACACTGTTAATGATCAACACTGAGGAACGTGTTGGTTTTCACCCCTCATGAAAATGTTGCAAGGGCCATTTTTGGACATTGGTTTGTGCTGAGATGATGAAGAAAATCATATAATTATTCTTCTCAGGTAAAGAATGTACTTTGAGTTGTTTGTCACTGCTTCTCCTCCTCTGTTTTCGTCCTGTGTATATGGGGGTAATATATTCACTTCTAGATGCTTCCAAAGCACCACAGAATGCCAGATGTGTGAATCATTTTCTCCAAGTTTGAAATGTCAGATTAGCCAACTCTAGGGGTGCTTCTGGAGGTTGATCAACAGAGGCTCTGAGTTGAAAGAGGACCTGGGTTTGTAGCTGTCAAGTTTAGAGCCCCACCGTAGGATCTACCTCACCCGTCCAGGGTGGTGACCGGGGGTGGTGGGAGATCAGGCTGGAGGACTCTCAGGTCTATTTATCATTGCTTTGTCAGACTGGAGCCATTGGAGAGCCCATTCCAACACTGGTCTTCCAAGGAATAATGGCAGCAGTGGCAGAAAAACCTAGATGAGTTCACCGTTCCTTCTTCTCTCTGTAGGCGTACATATTCCTGGAACGATAGCCTTGCCCTCAGTTTTTCTACTTGGGGTAAATGCTCCGTGTTGGACACCGTCAGGGCTGAGCATCTCACATGAGTAGTTGTCTAAAGGCGCAAACCCTTTATGTGAATCTGTGGTTTAGACCTAGGATTTCAGGTTTAACGTTCAATGATTTTAAGTATCTTTAACTAAATAACCAACTAGCCAAGGGAGCAAGAGGGTGGCCTTTGAGTCTGACAAGAGCACCCAGGAGTGTCCCTGATGCCTGAGGCTCCTGCCCTGCGCCTCCACGCGGTGGAAGGGGACTGGGGTCCCTGAGCTGGGGCCGACTGTCCCTGGTGACTTGTCACTGGCTGGATGACACTGATTCTGAGCTTGAGACTCGTGCGGGTTTGATCTTGCTCAACGCTGTGCAGTTTGGTGGACTCTCGTCACAGGTCCCTTTCAATTGGTGGCAGGGGTGAGATGACAATCCAGTGGCGGCTGTCTGAAGTGAGACGGGAAGAGGGCGGTTGCTCTGGCGGCCGCGCCGTGCGGGGCAGTGGGGTGTCAGTTGGGCTCCTGCGTGGATCCAGGCTCCGCCCTCGCTGTGTGCCTCTGGACTCACCCCCCAGGCTCCGCCCTCGCTGTGTGCCTCTGGACTCACCTCCGAGGCTCCGCCCTCGCTGTGTGCCTCTGGACTCACCCCCCCAGGCTCCGCCCTCGCTGTGTGCCTCTGGACTCACCCCCCAGGCTCCGCCCTCGCTGTGTGCCTCTGGACTCACCCCCCAGGCTCCGCCCTCGCTGTGTGCCTCTGGACTCACCCCCCCAGGCTCCGCCCTCGCTGTGTGCCTCTGGACTCACCCCCCAGGCTCCGCCCTCGCTGTGTGCCTCTGGACTCACCCCCCAGGCTCCGCCCTCGCTGTGTGCCTCTGGACTCACCCCCCCAGGCTCCGCCCTCGCTGTGTGCCTCTGGACTCACCCCCCAGGCTCCGCCCTCGCTGTGTGCCTCTGGACTCACCTCCCAGGCTCCGCCCTCGCTGTGTGCCTCTGGACTCACCTCCCAGGCTCCGCCCTCGCTGTGTGCCTCTGGACTCACCTCCCAGGCTCCGCCCTCTCTGTGTGCCTCTGGACTCACCTCCCAGGCTTCACCCTCTCTGTGTGCCTCTGGACTCACCTCCAGTTGCAGAGGCATTGTTTATTGGTGGGACGACTCCGTGGACGTGCTGTCCCTGGGCGGCTTTCCTAGGCAGGTTTCGTGTTGCTGTCTGATGAGGAAGGGGGTGTGCCGTATTCATCAAGGTTTCTAACTGGACAGGACTTCGATATTTTTAAAAAATACTACTCGTAGTTTAAAGTTTTACAGTTTCATCCCAACAGGCCAGGGGGCGGCGGGTGAGTCCTTCACAGCAAATACTCAAGTTGTTTTACTTCACTCTCAAAAGTTTATCAATAATGATTTTAGGAATATTAGTAGCAACAGTGTCCCTTCGTATTGTTGGAGAACTTCAGGATTAAGGAAAGTAATAAAGAGGTTAAGCAGATGAGTGTGTTTCCTTGGACCCTAACCTGCTGTTTCTGCCCCCTGCTTCCTCTCCGTCTGTCCTCGCTCCAGGCGCCCAGGGCTTCCTGTTCCCTGTGCACCTTGCCGGCCTTTGCCAGAGCGTCTGAGAAGTTCATTTACACGCAGATACAAGTAACTGATATGGGTTAAAGTGTTTCTATCCCGAACCTCTTTGCATTTTAGCAGAAGCAAATGAGAAGCCTCGCATACCTAGAGACTGATCTCTCCCAGTGGAGTTTTCTGTTGGGATGGGGATTCTAAGTGTCACTCATCTGTTTTTAATTCGAGGAGCTTTTTCATGCTCCTCAAATCACACCACTTAGGTGGCGGTAGTTCTGCTTCTGCCCAAGCTTAGCGCCTCTGGTAATTCCATCTTCTCTAAGTTCAGAGTGCTTTATAAATTATTTCTGATCTTTAAAGCACTCTGCTTGCATTGAACAGATAGCAATCCAGTCTGTCTGACAGTCGATGAGACCGATGCAACATTTAGAGAAGAAAAATAACATATTTGAAAAACACGTTGAGAAGTATCAATGCATTATACAAATGGAAGTGTTTTTTTGGTAAATTGCTTAAGACCTGACAATTCGAGTAGTTTCACTAAATTTTTAATCGCGGTTCTAATTTATAATGGATAAGGAAAGCAGGAGGAGCTAGTACTGAGGTGTTGGAAGAATGAGCTGGCTTGAGGATGCTGGTTTGTGAGTGTCGGAGGGAGTTCAGGCGTTATTTTAATTTTGGGGCCTGGGTGCTTGAGCATGGAAGAGGGGATCTAGAGTCAGCAGCGTGGCCGAGGCCGGCATTGGCATTTTTGCAGATGGGTGAGCCCCTCACTGATCAGATCACCTTGGAGAGAAAGGAAGGCGGCGCTTCTCTGATAAGACGCCATGGATAGAAGCTCTGCCAGGGAAAACAAGCAGCACCCGCTGGTTCCGCGGGGACCCGCTGACACGCTTCCTCGCACAGCAGTTTCCTGGAGGAGCCAACTCCTAAATGCAGCCTGGCCAGAGGACTCCGGCGGTCCAAGCGGCATCCAGATAGAGGAAGTCCCAAGGTCAAGATCTGTGGGCTCCCGTTAAATCATGGAAACCATTCTATTTCCTAGTATTCAGATATGCAAGGGTTCTGAAAGGAGAGCAATTATGTGACTTCCTCGATGATGTGATTTGTTTAGCTATATTGGCTAGGAAATGAAAATATGACTGGCTCAGATTTCATCTGATTTTCAGATTAAAAGAATAGTCTTATCTATTATGATTTTCCAAAACATCAACATTATTAAAAAATGGAATCGTATGTATTTTTTGAATTACAGTGAAACCTTAGGAATTTACTGATCATATAATAAAAAGCTTCCCCGTTGTTAAAATAGTGTTGCTAATATGGGAAAATGTGGAGCATATTTCAAATATTTTAGGTAAAGTATTATTAATTAATGTTCCAGAAATGGAGACATCTCATCCTACTAGTGTCAGCTTCTAGTTCCAGCTAAATGTATGAGTGGGAACGTTAGGAGTGTTCTCTAGGGTCAGGAGGGCACCAGGGGTAGGGTGGGGAGGCGGAGCTGGGGAGGATGGCACCGAGCACAGTAGAAGGTGCTGGACGTGGGTGGGATTTCGGGAAACGCAAACCACAGTGCTCTTACCATGCCCCTCCTGGAAGGTCTAAGGTGAGGAGGCCGGATCACAGCAAGTTTGGGCTAGAACGTGGAGGAATGGCAACACATCCATGGTTGGCATCAGGGGGCAGCAGCACCACCACTTTGGAAAGCAGCTTGGCACTTTCTTAAAAAGCTACATGTATTCCTACCACCGGCCCTCACCTGTCCACTTCTGGGTATTTACCCAAGAGAAACGGATGCATTTGCCCTCACAAAACCTTATATGCAAATAGCCCTGACTGCAAACAACCCAAATGATCATCAGCAGGGGGATGGACAGCAAATCGTGGAACATCCACACCATGGAACACCCCTTGGTAATAATGACTGAGCCGAGTGCTGTGATGCACACCTCGAATCCCCAGGAACTGGGAGGCCGAAGCAGGAGGATCACAAGACTGAGGCCAGCCTGGGCAGCTGAGTAAGACCCTGTCTCAAAATAAGACTGGGGATGTCTGCCTAACATGCATGAGGCCTTGATCCAATCCCCAGTACTGCAAAAAGAAAAAAATTAAAAACAAATGAAAAATGTAAAAAGGAAGATAGTGTCAATGAGTTGATAGATTCAAAATGATTGTGCAGATTGAAAGAAGCCAGATTTTTTAAAAAAGTGTATGCTCAAATCAAACCTACCCTAAGATTTCATCTCACTCCAATTAGAATGGCAATTATCAAGAATACAAGCAACCATAGATGTTGGTGAGGATGTGGGGAGAAGGTGCACTCATGCATTGCTGGTGGGAATGCAGATTGATGGTGACCATTATGGAAAGTGGTATGGAGGTTCCTCTGAAAGCTTGGAAGGGAACCATCATTTGACCCAGCTATCCCACTCCTCGGTTTATACCCAAAGGACTTAAAATCAGCATATTTTAATTACACAGCCACATCAATCAACTCACGATAACCAAACTATGGAACCTAGTTGCCCTTCAATAGATGAATGGATAAAGAAACTGTGGTATATATACATGTACCACAATGGATTATTCCTCAGCCATGAAGAAGAATGAAATTACAACCTTTACAGGTAAATGGATGGAGTTGGAGAATATCATGCTAAGTGAGATAAGCCAATCCCCCAAAAACCAAAGGTCAAATGTTTTCTCTGATAAGTGGATGCTGATATATAACAGGAGTTGGGTGGGGGGATGGGAAGAATGGAGGAACTTTGTATTGTGCTCAGGGAAATGGGGGGGGAGGGGATGGGTAAGAGGGTAGAATGAGACAGACATCACTACTCCGTGTACATGTATGATTACACGAATGGTGTGACTCTACATCATGTAAAACCAGAGAAATGAAAAGTTGTACTCCATTTGTGTACAATGAATCAAAATGCATTCTGCTGTCATGTACACTAAATAAACAATAAAAAAGTGCATGTCATATGCTTAGTTTCATGTAGAATTCTAGAAAATGAAATTTGTGGAAAGCACATCAGTGTTTTTGGAGAGGGGATGGAGTGCTGCATCATCCGCTCGGTGATGCTTCGGTGTCTATAGTCTGGGTTTGCCAAAGACAGTAGGTCATAAACTCACGACAAGTCACATACACATTTTCCTGAGGTTAAGTTCTCTCAAAGATGTTGTCATCTCCACTAGCTGCTGCTTTGTTGGGCCCTTAGTTCAAATAAGAAAACCCGGTAAAGGATCCGTTCTAGTGGTCCTGGTGGTCGATGTGCCCTGTTCTCTGATTACAGCCTGATCGTAGCTTTGATAGAATTCACATTTTGATCTCAGAGTGGGCACATATTGCCAATCTCCTTTCCGGAGCTTCCCCTTGGTGAGCGTAGGACTTGGAGCCTGCTTGGCTATCCGGTAGCATGAGTGCCCAAGTAGAAGCCAGACTCGGAAATCCGTTACACGTGCTGCTTTGCACCAGACAAGCTTTATTTTTTGTGCACCTTTTTGTTCCCAACTGTGCTTTAGTTGGCAAAAGCATTTTCATTTTTTAAAGGTTTAATTTATCTCCGAATAGTATGTTAGAAGAGGCAGATCTGCTCAGACTGCGAAGCTGAGCACAAGGAAACGGTGCTGCCGTTTACGGGGCAGCCTGGCCAGTGCCTGGCGTACGCCGCGTGTGTTTTCTGTTCTTTGAAATCCAGGCGCCAGAAGACTAAGCGAAGCGCCGTGATCTGACGGTTTGAATCCACAGGCAGTACTTTCCCCAGAGGATCCTCTGACTTGTTCCTTGCTGGTACCTCCAGTTGACCCTTGATCTTAGCAGCAGCAAATGTGGCACTTCTCAGGCTTCTCTCTCCGTCCGAAATTCCCTCTGTCCCCGACACACCTGGGCTGCAGGCCTCTGATGTCTCCTCACCCTGTGTCCTTCAGGGTGCTCCAGGGTGCTTGCTGCAGGCTTCTCTGCCACCTGTCTCGGGGTATGTAGGTCTTGGTCCAGTCCTTTCTTCTACAAGTCTGTGAGCTGCTGGAGGGCAGGGCCCTGCTGTAAGGTGTACCTTGGGAGAACCGTAAGCATTTGTAGAAATACTTCTTGCTTGAATGAATGGGTCCCTCCCCAGACCCCCCCACAAGGGCAGCGTTTGAGATCTTTGGAAATCCTGCCCTGTTTGAACTTCACCGAGTGCAAGTGTAGTGGACATTTATATTCCATGAAAATTGAATGGCATGGAAATTTCACATAGAACTTAAAGGGATGGACTAGTGAATTTATTGGCTATTTTTAAAAACAGTCATTTTACAATGTGAATCATCAAATGACTTACACAGCTGCTTCTATGTTGCTGTAGGGATCAAAGGGCTTTCTATGACTGGAAAAAGTAGTACCTTCAAATTTTCAAGTAATGTCGCTCTTAGAGAGCTGGTAATTGGTATTTCTCTTTAATAATAGCACTGATTTTACTGCCAACATATGAATAAAACTCTCCCTTTTACATTGTTTTTATATCTCAGTTATTATATCATAGTTTTGGTAAGAGAGGTTGATGATTCTGGGCATTTACATGATAACTTTTTTATGAGGAGAGGAAGGACTTCAGAACTTTAAAATACTCAAATTGTAATCGACTAAAAATTTTCACATGGGGGTAGGGATAGAAGGATGCTGGATAAGGGGTACCAAAACCCAGTTAGCTAGGAATAAGTGCTAATATTTCACAGCACCTCAGGGTGACTGTAGTTATAAGCACTTGTTATGTATTTTATGAAGAGCTAGAAGAGAGGAGTTTGAAGGTTCTCAACACAAAGACATGATAAGTGTTTAAGGAGCTGGAAATGCAGATGACCCTTTCTGGATCATTACACGTTGTATGTGCACACTGTGACTCTGCAGCCTACACATATGTACAGTTATTCTATAAACTAGAAATACTGATAGAAGCTTTTCACATAAAAGATGACCTGCTTATTTAATCTGTATTAAATGAAGGTAGCTAGAGGAATCAGATATTTATGTCTTCATGCTCATGTCTCGTTCCTGCAGATCTTTTCCCTTCAAACCCCATGTGCTAGCCGGGTGTGGTATTTGCTGTCATCGACAGGTCACAACTCGGCTGTTAGGTTTCCTTCAGTAATTAAATGCCACATACACATTCAGTTGTGACAATCACCTATGGTTTTAGAAAGCTGGGCACAAGTGTCTTGCACTTCCAGTGACGCCAGGTGTTGGAGCTGTAGGAGATGAGACGTGGGGAAGCACTCAGGATGTGCTTCAGTTTTATTTACAGGAACTTCCTGCATCATTTTTCGTTTTTAATTAAGCATTTTCAACCAGGGGATTGCTAACAGGAATGAAGAGGAAGGTTAATGTCTTCAGACTGAAGCAGGGTAGAGTCCCCCCCATTATGCTTTTACTGTGCGTTAGCCAAGTATGGGATGTGGGATGAGTGTCCTCTCTTGTCCCCATTGTCCTTTCTCACATACTCCAGGTTTGTCAGCAGAGCTCCTCTAGCATGCCATCCAAAACTGCATGCCAACCACGTGGGCTGCTCCCAGTGCGTAACTCAGAGGGCCACTGTCCCTTGTGTTCTGACATCAACCTGCAGTCAGTGAGGCCGCCCGTCCCATTAGCTTTTCAGTCATTGTAGTTTATTATTGGTTTATAATGAACTTGTGGCCAACTGAGACGGCCAGGTCTTTTTTCATTTTGTACCTTGCCTAGATCCTTTACCAGTGTTATTAAAAAATGAGACTTTGCTTTTGTGAGCATAGTTAATGCTAAATTTACTGAGATTAGTTAAATTGGAATGATTTTCCACCCTGTTGAGATAATTGTGGTCCTGATTCTCTTTTCCCACTTCTTTGCAGTTCCTCCTTTGTAGTTATAATAAACTCACCACCTAACCTGGTCCCATTTGCTGGGCTGACGGGCCAGGGGCTTCTGAGCAGCAGGAAGACGCTCTCCATTCTCTCACATTTTCCCCCTTCTTTGATTTCTGGGTGCGTGGGACATTGATGTCACAAGGAAAATGAAATCCTACTGAGACAGCAAAGTGGTTGTCAGCCCCAGTGCTTGGGCTCCGAGGCCCAGTCCGCACGGTGACACGCAGTTCCGTCTGGGGCAGTGGCACCTTGCATCGGATCACATTCCACTTCCGTTAGCGCGCCTGCTCATCCCTGCAGGGGGAGGCTCAGTCCTCCGTGGGGAGTCCAGAAACTGCCGGCCACACCCACAGACAGCACCACCCCAGGATGGGTGATCTGTCACGGACGCATGTTCGCGTGGTGACATTTCCAGTACGGTGATGGAGCTGAGGAAACTGGGTCAGCACTTCGTTATGTAATTTTCCTGGGAAAGCTAAAAATACGTCTTCAGCAGAGAATTAGTGAATTACAGTGGTTTGATGCTAAGCAGTTCTGCTCTGATGAGGGATATTTAACTTACTAATGTCACCACAGTTTTGAAGGTAGAGAAGTTCCACTCGAACAGCTTAAACTGATACTGCCTTTTTAAAAAAACACCGGGCTCAGCAAGTTAAACTAAAAACTCGAGGTAATTCCATGGGAGGTACCGCAGTGAGATAGCCGCTGTCGACCTTGGGTTCCAGACGGTGGCTCTGGCCTCTCCCCCTCTCATGAATCAGTGTAGCCAGACAGGGGTCCCATAACGTGCTGCCTGCACGAGGGCCGTGTGCAGCTGTGTCCAGCAGGCGTGACGAGTATCCACTCATCAAACATGAACCCGATCGTGTCAAAACACACCCCTTTCTAAAATGAGGTCCTACCCTTCCTGGTTGCCTAGAGCAACGATGGAGTGACTTTCTTCCAGTGTTTATCAGGTGTGTTCTGAGTCTTGAGTGCAGTGCAGGTACCTGGGAATCAGAGGGGAACACGAGATGCTGTTGACCCTGGAGGAGCTCATAGGCCAGAGGGGCCGTCGCAGACTTGGGGTCACTGCGCCTCCATGCGCACACCCGTGCACGTTCCCATGGCGAGAAACATGATAACCATAGTTGTAGCTGCATCTGTGACGGACCGCGGAGGAGAGAGCAGGGCTGTAGGTGAGGTGAAGTTCCTGCCGAGGAGCTCCGGAAGTTGAATCTTAATGAGTAGAAGTTAGCCAGATCAGGGCGTGTGTGTGTGCGTGTGCACGCGTGCGCACGCGTGTGTGTTGGTGTCTCTGTGTTTGGGAGAATAGGAAAAATGGAAGGGATATTCCTGGAAGTGAGTAGAGCTAAAAGCTTGCAGGTGAGGCCTGGAGCATGTGGCTTGTCTGGTGGACGCACAGTGGGGCAGGCAATCCCCAGGGGCCAGGAGGCCATCCACGGTGTGGGAGCAAGGGGTGGCATAGTTGTCTTCGTGTACTGGTGGGTGACTGTGATGACAACTGGGAGGACAGATGGAACAGAGCCAGACCCAGGACGTGACTGTGGGGTGATAGCCTCGGAGCGCGCCGGGGCCTTGGTGGAGAGTCAGAGGGAGTGGAGGAGGTTTTAGAAAGCCAAGTCCAGACAGATAGACCTGTCTTATATATTGTTGACTATGCTTGTTTCTAGGTACTACCTGGTTTCTCTTAATACTTCAGATTATATTTTTTAACAATGGTTTTGCAGTGGTTTTCTCGTGGTGGCATGTCACATAGCCGTAGAATTGTGCCCCCACAGAGATGCGTCTTAGAAGTGAAATGCTGAGCGGTCACAGCAAAGCCCAGGAGAAGGACTTCGTTTCATACGGTCCAAGAAGGGGCGAACCAAGACAATGAGCTGTGTAGAGGCACAGGCAGTAAGAGTACTGAAAAGGAGATCATGGAATCAGCGTTGAGGAGGTGGCTAACCACCATGGAAAGGGAGGTGAGGGAGAGATCAGAGGAGGGAGACCGCAGTGGATGGGACGGTTCTCGTGTTTGTGCTGCGTTCCTGGGGCTGGTCTTGCCATGATTCATTGTGTGTACCAATGTACTCCTTCGTGTTATTAACTATCTTAAAAAGAAAATCAAGGAAAACAAGTAGAAATGAGGGCAAACCACACCCTACTTTCTAGCTCGGGTTGCTAGATGGGTGTTTATTAAAAAGAGAAATCTGAAGGTTCTTGGGGGATAAGGATGCGTTGAGGTGCTTGAAGCGCTGGCAGTGCAGCCAAGCAGATGGTTATGCAAGCCGGCAACTTGCAGGGAAATCTAGGCTGGAAATGCAGATCGCGAAGTCATGAAAATACAGTTGTCCCTCAGACCAGCGAGGGGGTGAAGGTCAGCAGCAGGAATGCACGAAAACGAAGCCGCCATGGAAATCTTGGGGAAAACCAGCTCCGAAGTGCGAGGAGAGAAACCCACGCAGAGGAGGGATGGACAGAAAGGCAGGAGGAAAACTGAGAGCAGCATCGAAGGAGAGGAGAGGAGAGGAGGGGCGGACTTTCCCCAAGAGCTCTGGTGACCATGTCAGACGCAGCGGACCATCTAGCAAAGTGAGACCTGGAGTTGGGGAGCTCGCCCCGACTTTGGGGAACTCCTTTCTGTGCAGTGGGGCCAGAGACAAGTGGCAGAGGTGAGCTGGAAAGCGGGACCCTGGGTGCAGAGAGTGGAAGGCACGTTTGCAGAGGTAAGTGTGCCGGTGGAACAGTGTCTTCCCCAAGTTGCTGTCCTCCTGGCACATCAGAATCGGACCTCGTTTGGAAATAGGGTCTTGGAAGGTATCAAGTTAAGATGAGGAATCAAGACCAGATACCTTTGGGTCCAAATACATCGATTGGCAGGGATCCTCCCAACAAAGTGAGATGGGACCCTACACAGGGAGAGTGCCACGTGACCACAGATGGGACACAACATAGGGAGAGTGCCACATGACCACAGATGGGACACAGACACAGGGAGAGTGTCACGTGACCACAGATGGGACACAGACACAGGGAGAGTGTCACGTGACCACAGATGGGACACAGACACAGGGAGAGTGTCACGTGACCACAGATGGGACACAGACACAGGGAGAGTGTCACGTGACTGCAGATGGGACACAACACAGGGAGAGTGTCACGTGACCACAGATGGGACACAGACACAGGGAGAGTGTCATGTGACCACAGATGGGACACAGACACAGGGAGAGTGTCACGTGACCACAGATGGGACACAGACACAGGGAGAGTGTCACGTGACAGCAGATGGGACACAACACAGGGAGAGTGCCACGTGACTGCAGATGGGACACAGACACAGGGAGAGTGCCACGTGACCACAGATGGGACACAACACAGGGAGAGTGCCACGTGACCACAGATGGGACACAACATAGGGAGAGTGCCACGTGACCACAGATGGGACACAACACAGGGAGAGTGTCACGTGACCACAGATGGGACACAACACAGGGAGAGTGTCACGTGACCACAGATGGGACACAACATAGGGAGAGTGTCACGTGACCACAGATGGGACACAACACAGGGAGAGTGTCACGTGACCACAGATGGGACACAACATAGGGAGAGTGTCACGTGACCACAGATGGGACACAGACACAGGGAGAGTGTCACGTGACCACAGATGGGACACAACACAGGGAGAGTGTCACGTGACCACAGATGGGACACAACACAGGGAGAGTGTCACGTGACCACAGATGGGACACAGACACAGGGAGAGTGTCACGTGACCACAGATGGGACACAGACACAGGGAGAGTGCCACGTGACCACAGGTGGGACACAACACAGGGAGAGTGCCACGTGACCACAGGTGGGACACAACACAGGGAGAGTGTCACGTGACCACAGATGGGACACAACACAGGGAGAGTGTCACGTGACCACAGATGGGACACAACATAGGGAGAGTGTCACGTGACCACAGATGGGACACAGACACAGGGAGAGTGCCACGTGACCACAGATGGGACACAACATGGGGAGAGTGCCACGTGACCACAGATGGGACACAACATAGGGAGAGTGTCACGTGACTGCAGATGGGACACAGACACAGGGAGAGTGTCACGTGACTGCAGATGGGACACAACACAGGGAGAGTGTCACGTGACCACAGATGGGACACAGACACAGGGAGAGTGTCACGTGACTGCAGATGGGACACAACACAGGGAGAGTGTCACGTGACCACAGATGGGACACAGACACAGGGAGAGTGCCACGTGACCACAGATGGGACACAACACAGGGAGAGTGTCACGTGACCACAGATGGGACACAACACAGGGAGAGTGTCACGTGACCACAGATGGGACACAACACAGGGAGAGTGCCACGTGACTGCAGATGGGACACAGACACAGGGAGAGTGTCACGTGACCACAGATGGGACACAACACAGGGAGAGTGTCACGTGACCACAGATGGGACACAGACACAGGGAGAGTGTCACGTGACCACAGATGGGACACAACACAGGGAGAGTGTCACGTGACCACAGATGGGACACAGACACAGGGAGAGTGTCACGTGACCACAGATGGGACACAGACACAGGGAGAGTGCCACGTGACCACAGGTGGGACACAACACAGGGAGAGTGCCACGTGACCACAGGTGGGACACAACACAGGGAGAGTGTCACGTGACCACAGATGGGACACAACACAGGGAGAGTGTCACGTGACCACAGATGGGACACAACACAGGGAGAGTGTCACGTGACCACAGATGGGACACAACACAGGGAGAGTGTCAGTGACCACAGATGGGACACAACACAGGGAGAGTGCCACGTGACCACAGATGGGACACAGACACAGGGAGAGTGTCACGTGACCACAGATGGGACACAGACACAGGGAGAGTGTCACGTGACCGCAGATGGGACACAACACAGGGAGAGTGTCACGTGACCGCAGATGGGACACAACACAGGGAGAGTGTCACGTGACCACAGATGGGACACAACACAGGGAGAGTGTCACGTGACCACAGATGGGACACAACATAGGGAGAGTGCCATGTGTCCACAGATGGGACACAACACAGGGAGAGTGTCACGTGACCACAGATGGGACACAACACAGGGAGAGTGTCACGTGACCACAGATGGGACACAGACACAGGGAGAGTGTCACGTGACCACAGATGGGACACAGACACAGGGAGAGTGCCACGTGACCACAGGTGGGACACAACACAGGGAGAGTGCCACGTGACCACAGGTGGGACACAACACAGGGAGAGTGTCACGTGACCACAGATGGGACACAACACAGGGAGAGTGTCACGTGACCACAGATGGGACACAACATAGGGAGAGTGTCACGTGACCACAGATGGGACACAGACACAGGGAGAGTGCCACGTGACCACAGATGGGACACAACATGGGGAGAGTGCCACGTGACCACAGATGGGACACAACATAGGGAGAGTGTCACGTGACTGCAGATGGGACACAGACACAGGGAGAGTGTCACGTGACTGCAGATGGGACACAACACAGGGAGAGTGTCACGTGACCACAGATGGGACACAGACACAGGGAGAGTGTCACGTGACTGCAGATGGGACACAACACAGGGAGAGTGTCACGTGACCACAGATGGGACACAGACACAGGGAGAGTGCCACGTGACCACAGATGGGACACAACACAGGGAGAGTGTCACGTGACCACAGATGGGACACAACACAGGGAGAGTGTCACGTGACCACTGATGGGACACAACACAGGGAGAGTGCCACGTGACTGCAGATGGGACACAGACACAGGGAGAGTGTCACGTGACCACAGATGGGACACAACACAGGGAGAGTGTCACGTGACCACAGATGGGACACAGACACAGGGAGAGTGTCACGTGACCACAGATGGGACACAACACAGGGAGAGTGTCACGTGACCACAGATGGGACACAGACACAGGGAGAGTGTCACGTGACCACAGATGGGACACAGACACAGGGAGAGTGCCACGTGACCACAGGTGGGACACAACACAGGGAGAGTGCCACGTGACCACAGGTGGGACACAACACAGGGAGAGTGTCACGTGACCACAGATGGGACACAACACAGGGAGAGTGTCACGTGACCACAGATGGGACACAACACAGGGAGAGTGTCACGTGACCACAGATGGGACACAACACAGGGAGAGTGTCAGTGACCACAGATGGGACACAACACAGGGAGAGTGCCACGTGACCACAGATGGGACACAGACACAGGGAGAGTGTCACGTGACCACAGATGGGACACAGACACAGGGAGAGTGTCACGTGACCGCAGATGGGACACAACACAGGGAGAGTGTCACGTGACCGCAGATGGGACACAACACAGGGAGAGTGTCACGTGACCACAGATGGGACACAACACAGGGAGAGTGTCACGTGACCACAGATGGGACACAACATAGGGAGAGTGCCATGTGTCCACAGATGGGACACAACATAGGGAGAGTGTCATGTGACCACAGATGGGACACAACACAGGGAGAGTGTCACGTGACCGCAGATGGGACACAACACAGGGAGAGTGTCACGTGACTGCAGATGGGACACAGACACAGGGAGAGTGTCACGTGACCACAGATGGGACACAGACACAGGGAGAGTGTCACGTGACTGCAGATGGGACACAACATAGGGAGAGTGTCACGTGACTGCAGATGGGACACAACACAGGGAGAGTGTCACGTGACCACAGATGGGACACAACACAGGGAGAGTGTCACGTGACCACAGATGGGACACAACACAGGGAGAGTGTCACGTGACCACAGATGGGACACAACACAGGGAGAGTGTCACGTGACCACAGATGGGACACAGACACAGGGAGAGTGTCACGTGACCACAGATGGGACACAGACACAGGGAGAGTGCCACGTGACCACAGGTGGGACACAACACAGGGAGAGTGCCACGTGACCACAGGTGGGACACAACACAGGGAGAGTGTCACGTGACCACAGATGGGACACAACACAGGGAGAGTGTCACGTGACCACAGATGGGACACAACATAGGGAGAGTGTCACGTGACCACAGATGGGACACAACACAGGGAGAGTGTCACGTGACCACAGATGGGACACAACACAGGGAGAGTGTCACGTGACCACAGATGGGACACAGACACAGGGAGAGTGTCACGTGACCACAGATGGGACACAGACACAGGGAGAGTGTCACGTGACTGCAGATGGGACACAACACAGGGAGAGTGTCACGTGACCACAGATGGGACACAACACAGGGAGAGTGTCACGTGACCACAGGTGGGACACAACACAGGGAGAGTGTCACATGACCACAGATGGGACACAACATAGGGAGAGTGTCACGTGACCACAGATGGGACACAACACATGGAGAGTGTCACGTGACCACAGATGGGACACAACACAGGGAGAGTGTCACGTGACCACAGGTGGGACACAACACAGGGAGAGTGTCACATGACCACAGGTGGGACACAACATAGGGAGAGTGTCACGTGACCACAGATGGGACACAACACAGGGAGAGTGTCACGTGACCGCAGATTGGACACAACACAGGGAGAGTGTCACGTGACCGCAGATGGGACACAGCACAGGGAGAGTGTCACGTGACCACAGGTGGGACACAGACACAGGGAGAGTGTCACGTGACTGCAGATGGGACACAACATAGGGAGAGTGTCATGTGACCACAGATGGGACACAACACAGGGAGAGTGTCACGTGACCACAGATGGGACACAGACACAGGGAGAGTGCCACGTGACCACAGATGGGACACAACACAGGGAGAGTGTCACGTGACCACAGATGGGACACAACACAGGGAGAGTGTCACGTGACCACAGATGGGACACAACACAGGGAGAGTGCCACGTGACTGCAGATGGGACACAGACACAGGGAGAGTGTCACGTGACCACAGATGGGACACAACACAGGGAGAGTGTCACGTGACCACAGATGGGACACAGACACAGGGAGAGTGTCACGTGACCACAGATGGGACACAACACAGGGAGAGTGTCACGTGACCACAGATGGGACACAGACACAGGGAGAGTGTCACGTGACCACAGATGGGACACAGACACAGGGAGAGTGCCACGTGACCACAGGTGGGACACAACACAGGGAGAGTGCCACGTGACCACAGGTGGGACACAACACAGGGAGAGTGTCACGTGACCACAGGTGGGACACAACACAGGGAGAGTGTCACGTGACCACAGATGGGACACAACACAGGGAGAGTGTCACGTGACCACAGATGGGACACAACACAGGGAGAGTGTCACGTGACCACAGATGGGACACAACACAGGGAGAGTGTCAGTGACCACAGATGGGACACAACACAGGGAGAGTGTCACGTGACCACAGATGGGACACAGACACAGGGAGAGTGTCACGTGACCACAGATGGGACACAGACACAGGGAGAGTGTCACGTGACCGCAGATGGGACACAACACAGGGAGAGTGTCACGTGACCGCAGATGGGACACAACACAGGGAGAGTGTCACGTGACCACAGATGGGACACAACATAGGGAGAGTGTCACGTGACCACAGATGGGACACAGACACAGGGAGAGTGCCACGTGACCACAGATGGGACACAACATGGGGAGAGTGCCACGTGACCACAGATGGGACACAACATAGGGAGAGTGTCACGTGACTGCAGATGGGACACAGACACAGGGAGAGTGTCACGTGACTGCAGATGGGACACAACACAGGGAGAGTGTCACGTGACCACAGATGGGACACAGACACAGGGAGAGTGTCACGTGACTGCAGATGGGACACAACACAGGGAGAGTGTCACGTGACCACAGATGGGACACAGACACAGGGAGAGTGCCACGTGACCACAGATGGGACACAACACAGGGAGAGTGTCACGTGACCACAGATGGGACACAACACAGGGAGAGTGTCACGTGACCACAGATGGGACACAACACAGGGAGAGTGCCACGTGACTGCAGATGGGACACAGACACAGGGAGAGTGTCACGTGACCACAGATGGGACACAACACAGGGAGAGTGTCACGTGACCACAGATGGGACACAGACACAGGGAGAGTGTCACGTGACCACAGATGGGACACAACACAGGGAGAGTGTCACGTGACCACAGATGGGACACAGACACAGGGAGAGTGTCACGTGACCACAGATGGGACACAGACACAGGGAGAGTGCCACGTGACCACAGGTGGGACACAACACAGGGAGAGTGCCACGTGACCACAGGTGGGACACAACACAGGGAGAGTGTCACGTGACCACAGATGGGACACAACACAGGGAGAGTGTCACGTGACCACAGATGGGACACAACACAGGGAGAGTGTCACGTGACCACAGATGGGACACAACACAGGGAGAGTGTCAGTGACCACAGATGGGACACAACACAGGGAGAGTGCCACGTGACCACAGATGGGACACAGACACAGGGAGAGTGTCACGTGACCACAGATGGGACACAGACACAGGGAGAGTGTCACGTGACCGCAGATGGGACACAACACAGGGAGAGTGTCACGTGACCGCAGATGGGACACAACACAGGGAGAGTGTCACGTGACCACAGATGGGACACAACACAGGGAGAGTGTCACGTGACCACAGATGGGACACAACATAGGGAGAGTGCCATGTGTCCACAGATGGGACACAACATAGGGAGAGTGTCATGTGACCACAGATGGGACACAACACAGGGAGAGTGTCACGTGACCGCAGATGGGACACAACACAGGGAGAGTGTCACGTGACTGCAGATGGGACACAGACACAGGGAGAGTGTCACGTGACCACAGATGGGACACAGACACAGGGAGAGTGTCACGTGACTGCAGATGGGACACAACATAGGGAGAGTGTCACGTGACTGCAGATGGGACACAACACAGGGAGAGTGTCACGTGACCACAGATGGGACACAACACAGGGAGAGTGTCACGTGACCACAGATGGGACACAACACAGGGAGAGTGTCACGTGACCACAGATGGGACACAACACAGGGAGAGTGTCACGTGACCACAGATGGGACACAACACAGGGAGAGTGTCACGTGACCACAGATGGGACACAGACACAGGGAGAGTGTCACGTGACCACAGATGGGACACAGACACAGGGAGAGTGCCACGTGACCACAGGTGGGACACAACACAGGGAGAGTGCCACGTGACCACAGGTGGGACACAACACAGGGAGAGTGTCACGTGACCACAGGTGGGACACAACACAGGGAGAGTGTCACGTGACCACAGATGGGACACAACATAGGGAGAGTGTCACGTGACCACAGATGGGACACAACACAGGGAGAGTGTCACGTGACCACAGATGGGACACAACACAGGGAGAGTGTCACGTGACCACAGATGGGACACAGACACAGGGAGAGTGTCACGTGACCACAGATGGGACACAGACACAGGGAGAGTGTCACGTGACTGCAGATGGGACACAACACAGGGAGAGTGTCACGTGACCACAGATGGGACACAACACAGGGAGAGTGTCACGTGACCACAGGTGGGACACAACACAGGGAGAGTGTCACATGACCACAGATGGGACACAACATAGGGAGAGTGTCACGTGACCACAGATGGGACACAACACATGGAGAGTGTCACGTGACCACAGATGGGACACAACACAGGGAGAGTGTCACGTGACCACAGGTGGGACACAACACAGGGAGAGTGTCACATGACCACAGGTGGGACACAACATAGGGAGAGTGTCACGTGACCACAGATGGGACACAACACAGGGAGAGTGTCACGTGACTGCAGATGGGACACAACACAGGGAGAGTGTCACGTGACCGCAGATGGGACACAGCACAGGGAGAGTGTCACGTGACCACAGGTGGGACACAGACACAGGGAGAGTGTCACGTGACTGCAGATGGGACACAACATAGGGAGAGTGTCATGTGACCACAGATGGGACACAACACAGGGAGAGTGTCACGTGACCACAGATGGGACACAGACACAGGGAGAGTGCCACGTGACCACAGATGGGACACAACACAGGGAGAGTGTCACGTGACCACAGATGGGACACAACACAGGGAGAGTGTCACGTGACCACAGATGGGACACAACACAGGGAGAGTGCCACGTGACTGCAGATGGGACACAGACACAGGGAGAGTGTCACGTGACCACAGATGGGACACAACACAGGGAGAGTGTCACGTGACCACAGATGGGACACAGACACAGGGAGAGTGTCACGTGACCACAGATGGGACACAACACAGGGAGAGTGTCACGTGACCACAGATGGGACACAGACACAGGGAGAGTGTCACGTGACCACAGATGGGACACAGACACAGGGAGAGTGCCACGTGACCACAGGTGGGACACAACACAGGGAGAGTGCCACGTGACCACAGGTGGGACACAACACAGGGAGAGTGTCACGTGACCACAGGTGGGACACAACACAGGGAGAGTGTCACGTGACCACAGATGGGACACAACACAGGGAGAATGTCACGTGACCACAGATGGGACACAACACAGGGAGAGTGTCACGTGACCACAGATGGGACACAACACAGGGAGAGTGTCAGTGACCACAGATGGGACACAACACAGGGAGAGTGTCACGTGACCACAGATGGGACACAGACACAGGGAGAGTGTCACGTGACCACAGATGGGACACAGACACAGGGAGAGTGTCACGTGACTGCAGATGGGACACAACACAGGGAGAGTGTCACGTGACCGCAGATGGGACACAACACAGGGAGAGTGTCACGTGACCACAGATGGGACACAACACAGGGAGAGTGTCACGTGACCACAGATGGGACACAACACAGGGAGAGTGTCACGTGACTGCAGATGGGACACAGACACAGGGAGAGTGTCACGTGACCACAGATGGGACACAGACACAGGGAGAGTGTCACGTGACTGCAGATGGGACACAACACAGGGAGAGTGTCACGTGACCGCAGATGGGACACAACACAGGGAGAGTGTCACGTGACCACAGATGGGACACAACACAGGGAGAGTGTCACGTGACCACAGATGGGACACAACACAGGGAGAGTGTCACGTGACCACAGATGGGACACAACACAGGGAGAGTGTCACGTGACCACAGATGGGACACAGACACAGGGAGAGTGTCATGTGACCACAGATGGGACACAACACAGGGAGAGTGTCACGTGACCACAGATGGGACACAACATAGGGAGAGTGCCACGTGACCACAGATGGGACACAACACAGGGAGAGTGTCATGTGACCACAGATGGGACACAGACACAGGGAGAGTGTCATGTGACCACAGATGGGACACAGACACAGGGAGAGTGTCACGTGACCACAGATGGGACACAACATGGGGAGAGTGTCATGTGACCACAGATGGGACACAACACAGGGAGAGTGCCACGTGACCACAGATGGCACACAGACACAGGGAGAGTGTCACGTGACCACAGATGGGACACAGACACAGGGAGAGTGTCACGGGACCACAGATGGGACACAGACACAGGGAGAGTGTCACATGACCACAGATGGGACACAGACACAGGGAGAGTGTCACGTGACCACAGATGGGACACAGACACAGGGAGAGTGCCACGTGACCACAGATGGGACACAACATGGGGAGAGTGTCATGTGACCACAGATGGGACACAACACAGGGAGAGTGTCACGTGACCACAGATGGGACACAGACACAGGGAGAGTGTCACGTGACCACAGATGGCACACAGACAGAGGGAGAGTGTCACGTGACCACAGATGGGACACAGACACAGGGAGAGTGTCACGTGACCACAGATGGGACACAGACACAGGGAGAGTGTCACGTGACCACAGATGGGACACAACACAGGGAGAGTGTCACGTGACCACAGATGGGACACAGACACAGGGAGAGTGTCACGTGACCGCAGATGGGACACAACACAGGGAGAGTGTCACGTGACCACAGATGGGACACAACATAGGGAGAGTGTCACGTGACCACAGATGGGACACAGACACAGGGAGAGTGTCACGTGACTGCAGATGGGACACAGACACAGGGAGAGTGTCACGTGACCGCAGATGGGACACAGACACAGGGAGAGTGTCACGTGACCACAGATGGGACACAACACAGGGAGAGTGTCACGTGACCACAGATGGGACACAACATAGGGAGAGTGTCACGGGACCACAGATGGGACACAACACAGGGAGAGTGTCACGTGACTGCAGATGGGACACAACACAGGGAGAGTGTCATGTGACCACAGATGGGACACAACACAGGGAGAGTGTCACGTGACCACAGATGGGACACAGACACAGGGAGAGTGTCACGTGACCACAGATGGGACACAGACACAGGGAGAGTGTCACGTGACCACAGATGGGACACAGACACAGGGAGAGTGTCACGGGACCACAGATGGGACACAACACAGGGAGAGTGTCACATGACCACAGATGGGACACAGACACAGGGAGAGTGTCACGTGACCACAGATGGGACACAGACACAGGGAGAGTGCCACGTGACCACAGATGGGACACAACATGGGGAGAGTGTCATGTGACCACAGATGGGACACAACACAGGGAGAGTGTCACGTGACCACAGATGGGACACAGACACAGGGAGAGTGTCACGTGACCACAGATGGCACACAGACAGAGGGAGAGTGTCACGTGACCACAGATGGGACACAGACACAGGGAGAGTGTCACGTGACCACAGATGGGACACAGACACAGGGAGAGTGTCACGTGACCACAGATGGGACACAACACAGGGAGAGTGTCACGTGACCACAGATGGGACACAGACACAGGGAGAGTGTCACGTGACCGCAGATGGGACACAACACAGGGAGAGTGTCACGTGACCGCAGATGGGACACAACATAGGGAGAGTGTCACGTGACCACAGATGGGACACAGACACAGGGAGAGTGTCACGTGACTGCAGATGGGACACAGACACAGGGAGAGTGTCACGTGACCGCAGATGGGACACAGACACAGGGAGAGTGTCACGTGACCACAGATGGGACACAACACAGGGAGAGTGTCACGTGACCACAGATGGGACACAACATAGGGAGAGTGTCACGGGACCACAGGTGGGACACAACACAGGGAGAGTGTCACGTGACTGCAGATGGGACACAACACAGGGAGAGTGTCATTTGACCACAGATGGGACACAACACAGGGAGAGTGTCATGTGACCACAGATGGGACACAACACAGGGAGAGTGCCACGTGACCACAGATGGGACACAACACAGGGAGATTGTCACGTGACCACAGATGGGACACAACACAGGGAGAGTGTCACGTGACCGCAGATGGGACACAACACAGGGAGAGTGTCACGTGACCACAGATGGGACACAACACAGGGAGAGTGTCACGTGACCACAGATGGGACACAACACAGGGAGAGTGTCACATGACCGCAGATGGGACACAGACACAGGGAGAGTGTCACGTGACTGCAGATGGGACACAACACAGGGAGAGTGTCACATGACCACAGATGGGACACAACACAGGGAGAGTGTCACGTGACCACAGATGGGACACAGACACAGGGAGAGTGTCACGTGACCACAGATGGGACACAGACACGGGGAGAGTGTCACGTGACCGCAGATGGGACACAGACACGGGGAGAGTGCCACGTGACCACAGATGGGACACAGACACAGGGAGAGTGTCACGTGACCACAGATGGGACACAACACAGGGAGAGTGTCACGTGACCACAGATGGGACACAGACACAGGGAGAGTGTCACGTGACCACAGATGGGACACAGACACAGGGAGAGTGTCACGTGACCACAGATGGGACACAGACACAGGGAGAGTGTCACGTGACCACAGATGGGACACAGACACAGGGAGAGTGCCACGTGACCACAGATGGGACACAGACACAGGGAGAGTGCCACGTGACCACAGATGGGACACAGACACAGGGAGAGTGTCATGTGACTGCAGATGGGACACAACACAGGGAGAGTGTCACGTGACTGCAGATGGGACACAACACAGGGAGAGTGTCACGTGACCACAGATGGGACACAGACACAGGGAGAGTGTCATGTGACCACAGATGGGACACAGACACGGGGAGAGTGTCACGTGACCACAGATGGGACACAGACACAGGGAGAGTGCCACGTGACCACAGATGGGACACAACACAGGGAGAGTGTCACGTGACCACAGATGGGACACAACACAGGGAGAGTGTCACGTGACCACAGATGGGACACAGACACAGGGCGAGTGTCATGTGACCACAGATGGGACACAGACACAGGGAGAGTGTCACGTGACCACAGATGGGACACAACATAGGGAGAGTGTCACGTGACCACAGATGGGACACAACACAGGGAGAGTGTCATGTGACCACAGATGGGACACAACACAGGGAGAGTGTCACGTGACCACAGATGGGACACAACATAGGGAGATTGTCACGTGACCACAGATGGGACACAACACAGGG
The DNA here is from genome assembly GCF_902686445.1 of Sciurus carolinensis. Lineage (NCBI taxonomy): Eukaryota > Metazoa > Chordata > Mammalia > Rodentia > Sciuridae > Sciurus > Sciurus carolinensis. Next base: position 112,014,843 of record NC_062224.1, on the reverse strand, counting down.
AGAGTGTCACGTGACTGCAGATGGGACACAGACACAGGGAGAGTGTCACGTGACCACAGATGGGACACAGACACAGGGAGAGTGTCATGTGACCACAGATGGGACACAGACACAGGGAGAGTGTCACGTGACCACAGATGGGACACAGACACGGGGAGAGTGTCACGTGACCGCAGATGGGACACAGACACGGGGAGAGTGCCACGTGACTGCAGATGGGACACAACACAGGGAGAGTGTCATGTGACCACAGATGGGACACAACACAGGGAGAGTGTCATGTGACCACAGATGGGACACAACACAGGGAGAGTGTCACGTGACCACAGATGGGACACAACACAGGGAGAGTGTCACGTGACCACAGATGGGACACAACACAGGGAGAGTGCCACGTGACTGCAGATGGGACACAACACAGGGAGAGTGTCACATGACCGCAGATGGGACACAACACAGGGAGAGTGTCACGTGACCACAGATGGGACACAGACACAGGGAGAGTGCCACATGACCGCAGATGGGACACAGACACAGGGAGAGTGTCACGTGACTGCAGATGGGACACAACACAGGGAGAGTGTCACGTGACCACAGATGGGACACAGACACAGGGAGAGTGCCACATGACCACAGATGGGACACAACACAGGGAGAGTGTCACGTGACCACAGATGGGACACAACACAGGGAGAGTGCCACGTGACTGCAGATGGGACACAACACAGGGAGAGTGTCACGTGACCACAGATGGGACACAACACAGGGAGAGTGTCACGTGACTGCAGATGGGACACAACACAGGGAGAGTGTCACGTGACCGCAGATGGGGCACAGACACGGGGAGAGTGTCACGTGACCACAGATGGGACACAACACAGGGAGAGTGCCACGTGACCACAGATGGGACACAGACACAGGGAGAGTGTCACGTGACCACAGATGGGACACAACACAGGGAGAGTGCCACGTGACTGCAGATGGGACACAACACAGGGAGAGTGTCACGTGACCACAGATGGGACACAACACAGGGAGAGTGCCACGTGACTGCAGATGGGACACAACACAGGGAGAGTGTCACGTGACCACAGATGGGACACAGACACAGGGAGAGTGTCACGTGACCACAGATGGGACACAACACAGGGAGAATGCCACGTGACCACAGATGGGACAGAGATACGGGGAGAGTGTCACGTGACTGCAGATGGAACACAGACACAGGGAGAGTGTCACATGACCACAGATGGGACACAACACAGGGAGAGTGCCACGTGACCACAGATGGGACACGACACAGGGAGAGTGTCACGTGACCACAGATGGGACACAGACACAGGGAGAGTGTCACGTGACCACAGATGGGACACAGACACGGGGAGAGTGCCACGTGACCACAGATGGGACACAACACAGGGAGAGTGTCACGTGACCACAGATGGGACACAGACACAGGGAGAGTGTCATGTGACTGCAGATGGGACACAACACAGGGAGAGTGTCACGTGACCACAGATGGGACACAGACACAGGGAGAGTGTCACGTGACCACAGATGGGACACAACACAGGGAGAGTGTCACGTGACCGCAGATGGGGCACAGACACGGGGAGATTGTCACGTGACCGCAGATGGGGCACAGACACGGGGAGAGTGCCACGTGATACAGACACAGGGAGAGTGCCACGTGACCACAGGTGGGACACTGACACAGGGAGAGTGTCACGTGACCGCAGATGGGACACAGACACAGGGAGAGTGCCACGTGACCGCAGATGGGACACAGACACAGGGAGAGTGTCACCTGATACAGATACAGGGAGAGTGCCACGTGACTGCAGGTGGGACACAGACACAGGGAGAGTGTCACGTGACCGCAGATGGGACACAGACACGGGGAGAGTGTCACGTGACTGCAGATGGGGCACAGACACAGGGGGAGTGCCACGTGATACAGACACAGGGAGAGTGCCATGTGACTGCAGAGGCAGAGACCGGAGTGATGTGCCATAAGCCACAGGACACCAGGAACTGCTGGCGACCAGCCGGAGGCGAGGGGACAGTGTGGCATAGATTGTTCCCGAAAGCCTTCAGAGAGAGGGAGGTCCAGCTAGCACCTTGACCTGGGACTTCTAGACTGCAGAGCTGTGAGAATGGAATGTGTTGTTTGAAGCCACCCAGACTGAAATATTTGTTATGGGAGACCCAGGAAACGGAACATGACAAATGACAGCTAGCGTGTGGTCAGGTAAAGAGCGAGCTCCACTTTTTGTAGGACAGTCGAGACTTAGTACATTTCCAGGATAAGGGAAGGAGTTGGGAGAATGGGAAAGATGAGCTAAAGGAGAAAGTTTGGTGGAGCAGGATTCTGGAGGCCCCAAGAGCACAGGAACTCGAAAGCCCAGCCAGAGTTACTTGGCTTTTACTCTGGTGGGAAGAGAGAAGACAAGGTGGGGTGAGACAACAGTCAAGTTAGCAGGTAAGAGAATAGAAAGTTAAGAAAGAGCTTCTTATATGACATTAATTTTCTTTTAAAAGGTAAGGTCTGCCAAGGATGAGCGTAGACAGAAAGTTGAGTAAGAAGTAGGAGTAAAGGTTTGGAATAGTTACTGAGGATCAGGAAGCTGACCAGACACCACCTATAATTGACATTTGGTGCCCAGGACCCAGCTGAGTTTGGAATGGAAACTGTTAATTCGTACTGAAAATCGGCTCCACTGATGGGAGATATCTCTAGATAGCACTGAGACTCATGAGTATCATAGAAAAGAAAAGTGACTTCTACCGTTGGGGCTTTGCTTGGAGGACGAGATGGAGGGATAATGGTGCCAGGGAGGAGAGACGAAGATGCTGGTGAGAAGGCAGAGCTGGAGGGCAGGAGGCTGTGACTTTGAAGAACAGCCAGAAACACTGTGGTGCTGAGCCTTTCATCGCTATGTGCAGTGTGAGGGGGCCAGGATGTGCACAGTAGGGGTCCCGAGGCGTTTCCTTGCTACGTCTGTACGAGGGTTCCCTGAGGAGGCAGCTTGGCCCGGTGCAGTCCTGAGTTCCCACGTTGCCACCTCCTGGCCTTGTGACTTTGTGGAGAAATCATGTCTTCTCCTTGACGATCCCTCTCCCTGAAGTGGTTTGAAGATGGAGGGCAGTGGTCCAGTGAAGGCTGAACCCGTGGGCAGAGCTCACAGAGGCTTCCTCTGCTGTGGAAGTGTCATTTCGTGACCGCAGAAGCCCAGAGCTCGCCTTTTTGGTCCCGACGCTGCACATGTTGGTCTCCAGGGATTTTTTTTAACAGGGGTGGAAGGAAGTCTTTTCTTATATCATGTTTGTTTCCTGAACTGTACTGAGTTAAAAATGGGAGTAAGTTTATAGTTTTTGATTTTTTCCCCCGTTGGAACAAATAAAAAGGTCACAACATCGAGGTCAATTTCAAAGACCACATGCAGCCGGGCTGCTGTGTTGTCTGCCTGTGAGCCTTGCCGGTGGCAGCCGGCGCTGCTGGAGTGTCTCCAAGTCTGCCCTCGATGGAGCGGATGTGCTGCTTCGCTTCTGGAAAAGCCTGGTAGTCTCCGTTGCTGCCATCATGGTTAACTCCAGGCAGACCCTTGTCTCTGTGTAGGTGACAGCGGTCCTGAGGGAGGTGACCTTAGCCTTGCTGCTGTTTGTCTTGTTTGACCCAGAGCAACAGGCATAGTAAAGCTACCGTTGACCCAGGATAGTAAACAGCACCCACCCCTCAGGGTTTCTGTGGGTCTTAGCATGAGGTAATGTGTCTGTGAATAAAAGCCTGGTGTGTAAAAGATTTCAAGTCATTTTAAATTTACTCTAAAGGTGAAGAGTCAGTAATTGTAGAAGTCAGCTGACTTTGGAACTTGCATTTGGACAAAGTCACGGGTTTGTGTGAAAACAGATAAAAATAAGCCCTTAGCATAGATCATTTCTTCTGCCTCCTCCTAGACTCGCTTTATTGATGAACAATTGTAAATCACAAAAGAAATCTTTCCTTGAAATAATTTTTAAGTAATCCAATGGCAAGCTCAAAATTATTAGCGTAATAAAGGTAAGACTATATATATAATCAAAAATTTAAAGATAATACTTTTAGGAAACCTCGACTTTATTAGCTATTTGAGAAATTATTAAGGATTCCCATTTTACACAGAAACTGGGGCACAGAGAAGTTATACATTAACCAGGACAATAATAGTTATTTTCCAAGGTTTTGGTGAGCATTGAAAGGAACTAATATGTGTTAATTTATATTCTGACCTATGCCACAAAATATGTCACAGAAAAAGAATATGTGTATAAAATGTTTTTGGATTCCAGTTTGATTTGAAATATGAAAAATGAAAAGAGTTTTGGTAAAACATAAATTACCCTCAAAATGATCTTTGGGTTGGATATACATTTTCACATACATACAGTTTTATCTTACGTAGGTACTGTATTTTAAAATCGGAGGTATAGTCACATTCCACGTTGGGGCCACAGGGCTGTATTGCACAGATGAAGTCGTGTGTATAACTGTCGTTCTTTCTGACTTTCCACTGGCCTTTGTTTGGCAGTAGCCATCAATTAGCTTCTCCTTCCTTTCTTAAGGTTTGAACCCAGGGCCTCCTGCATGCTGGCAAGCACTGTACCACTGAGCTCTACCCACAACCCCTAATTAGCTCTTTAGTGCTGATAGAGAAGAATCAAGTAGCTCTTATCAGAATTCGGTTTTGTTTTTTGTGGAAATCTTTTTCAAAACAGGTTTTAAAAACAAAATGAAGTTCTTGTCAACTTTCAGCCATTACTTTTATGTTGATCGTTCATAAACAACAATCTACATTTTTATGTTCTTCCTATGAGAACACGTGCTGATTATGTAGATGCGTTATCTCATAACATTCAGCCACAGAGGGTGCGTCCTCTTGCATTCCTCTGTAAATGTTTTGTGCTCTCAGTCATTCATCCCCCAAACACAGTTTTTAGGTTGGATATTGCTGTTTACCTGGTTGGTTTGTACCCGATTCCCTTTTACTATTTCTTTTTGGTGCTTTTGCATTTGGCCAGAACACTTGACTCTTCTGAAACGATGCTTTATATTACGGAACGGAGGGTGTCTGAATTTTGTACCCTAAGAAGCACGGTGCGTGATTGAAGGCTTACTCACCAAAGAAATAGATAATCTTATTGCAGAAGCCGGGACAGGTTCGGGAAGACTGACAATATGTTTGTGGCATTGAGCTTTTTACTAAAATGAGGTCCAGGAGACATGGCGTACGAGAGCCTTATCCTGAGCTAGTCTCTACAACTGATTAGACCTGAAGGGGAGAGGGGGCTCGTGAAAAGATCCTGAAAAAGGCCTCTTAAAGGAAGGTCTCAGAAAATGACCTTGTTTCACATGGCAAGAGAAACAAAGGCAGTTGTGGAACACTGGAGGAGCATTTGTGGAACACTGGAGGAGCATTTGAGACCTCAGCATCTCAACTGGAAGAAGCAGTCCAGCTTTAGCTTGGAATCATTCACCCTCCTACTCCCTTGGCCCTTCCCAGACCCCTCAGGAGTGCTGAGTTGATGTGGGAAAGTCAGTCCGACCCTGTGAACACGTTCATTACCACATCGGCAACAGGACCTGTGCACGTGGCTGCTGTGGAATGTGTCACACATGTTATATGAATATTTTTGATCTGCTACTCGGCCTTCTGGGCTTTGATTTCCTTATCTATAAAACGAGAGCATTGGCTTTGTTAGAGACTTCGGCTACCTAATCACAGAAGTAGTACATTTACGAGGCCCTAAAAAATAGAGCAGAAAAGCGTTACTCACAGTGGGTGATCAGAGAAAGTCCTTGGGTGGAAATGATATCTGAGTGGGCCCTCATTAGGTTATATTTTGATAGGCACGGATTACAATCGTGATAATGATATATTCCTGCAGGGAAGCTGGTGGAGTGGAATCATCTGTGAACACCCTGAAATTGTTTGTACATTTCCTTGGGGGGAAGTTCCACGGCCTGGTCTCAGTGGTCCATGACCTAGGAGCATGCGCCATGGTGCAGAGGGAAGCAGCCGCCATCCGCACCCTGGGAAACGTCCCTGTTTGGAGGAGGACTGGCGGGTAGAAGGTAGAACAGTGGAGAGGAGAGAAGTTGCGAGGAGCTGGGGCTTCAGAGCTCATCCAGGGCAGAGCTTGAAGGTGGGGGGAAGCGTGGGGTGGAGTCGGTCTGTCTGGATTGGAACCTTGGGGGCCACCCTTCCTTGCGCCACCTCAGGCGCAAGTGACTAAGTGAGGTCCTCGCTACCCAGATGGTTCCATGTTCATTTAAAATTTCTTTTTTTAAAGGTAAGGGTTTACTGCGTTAAGTGTCTCCAATCATTTATTGTTGGGTGTGATACAAATTTCTCCAGCCCACTTGACTAGTCGCTGGGATAACTGATGAACCCGCTTGACTAGTTGCTGTGGTGACTGATGAGCCTGCTTGACTAGTTGCTGTGGTAACTGGTAAGCTCACTTGACTAGTGCTGGGGTAACTAGTGAGCCTGCTTGACTAGTCTCTGGGATACCTAGTGAGGCTGCTTGACTAGTCTCTGGGATACCTAGTGAGGCTGCTTGACTAGTCTCTGGGATAACTGGTGGGGAGGCAGACGTGGCCGCCGTCTGGTGCTCACACAGCCCTGGAGAGACCCCTCATTCTGCAGAGGAGGGACTGTGGGCGGGGAGTGGAGTGACTTCCCAAGTCCTGTGAGGAGGAAGGGAGACCTTCCAATACAGGCCTGACTGCGGAGCCCGGAGCGGGCACTCGCGACTCAGGAGGGGGGACAGGGCGTGGCCGGCTGTGCCAGCGTCAGCAGGGGAAGGCCCTCCTTGAAGGGGGACTTCCCGGGACCCATGTGTGGAGCGCGGGTGGTGGAAGGTGGAGGAAGGGCTCTTGCCAGCCTCGTTCAGCTGCTGAGAGGGGTCGTGAAGTAGGAGAGTGTCTTCAGCCCAGGTGTTGGCACGCGACCCAGCAGATGACCCCACGGGAGCCTCCTTCTCATCCAGGGGGCATTTTGCCTTGTGACACAGGAGACACTCGTTTTTCAAACAAGGTGACTTTTTTTTCTCATATATTTTCCACTTTCCCCTTTTTCCAACTCCCATAATTTTTTCTATTTTACAAAATGGATTACTTTCTACTTTTGGGTCCCTTTTAAAGGAGGTGAGTGTCCTTGTGAGAGTTTTCTATTAATTAGGCTTCTGATAAGAAAATTGGTGACTATTGAAGCTATGGACTAATTTACATGCAGATTGAGATTAAAAAAAAAACACAATACTGCATTTCAGATCACAAGTATTTTCTTTTTTTTAGATGCCTCACTATAGATTTTTCTAAGTGTGGGATATTCTTACAAGATTCGCTTAGAAAAAAGAACGAAGGGAGACCTTAACATATTTTATTTATCTCCTCTAATTGGGACAATATTTAGTGTTTTTTTTCCTTTTTTTAAAACTTTTTCAGAAATAGGCTGAGTCTCTTGTCTGAGTCAGAAGCAAATGCATTTTGTCTGAGGAAGTTGCTCAGCATTTCAGTTGTCCATGATCACTTGTGACTATCATGCTTAAGAATTTCTATGCCATTCACAAGATAAAATCTGTGTTTCCACTTTTTATTTTAAAAGTATGTTCTCTCTTTACCAAGTCGTGCCATACTGACTGGTTGGATGGTGCTTGTCCACGATGGATGATGATCGTTTTTGGAAGCCTCGGCGACACTGCCGTGATTGCTCTTTGGGACAGAGTTTGGAGGAGTTATAAGGATCTTTACTTTTTGTTAAAGTCTGATGCGCTTATCAGAGCGAGCGTTCATGAAGAAATTCTTACACTTTTGTCTAAACATGCTGTGTGTGTAACCTTGGGGCAGAGGAACTTTTTCCAAATGATATTACAGAGGATGCTGTAGACAAAGATTCAAAAATACAGTTGTTTTGTAGAAATTGACAAGATGATTCTAAAATTCACATGGAAATGCAAAGGACCCAGAATAGCCAAAACAACTTTGATAATTAACATCAAAGTTGGAAAATGAACACTACCTGATTTCACGACTAATAAAACTATAGTAATCAAAGACATTGGCATAAACATAAGTAGATCCATGGAATTCTAGACAGCAGACATTCAACCAAGGGTGCAAAGGTGATCAGGGAGAAAATACTGGACTTTCCAACAAATGGTCCTGGGAAAGGGGAGACATTTACAAAAATGAGCTTCCTCCATAGCTTTCACGAGTTGCAGAAATGAAGTTGACTTTATTTCCAGCTCATAACAACTTCCAGGAAGTTATCATGAAGACATCTGAGGAGCTAATCAACTGTGCTGAAGATCTCTAGATATTTAGATGAAATAATGGTGGCAATTTGTGCATTGAAGTGCATACTCATGGTTTTATTTATTTAGTTTTTCAAGCAGTTGAGATATTCTAATATATCCACCAATACTGTATACTGTATCTAATATATCCACCAATACTGTATCCAGCATACTGTAACTGTTTTCCTTGAAAGTAGGTTTTGGTTACATATTTATATAATATAGTTCTGATATGATTACTATTTAAATCTCATTTTTGAACTTCATTCACATCTAAGATTTGGTGGGGAAATAATATTTTCATCTTAGATTTTCTATGGTATTTTCTGTATTGAAGGCCAATTAAATTTTCATGGCAAAGTCTTACTTCACTTTTAATTACTTTATACGTTTTTGCTTGGCAGATCATTTTAATTTTTGTGTTATTCAGACAAGGAATGACATTGACTCACTTGCTGCTTCTGAATTCATACATTGGATTATTCTTAAATAGCACTGTAATAACGTGTTCAGAGCCTCTTTTTGGTATTTTCCATTTCCAAGCTTAGCCGACTATCAAGAGGAAGAACAAGAAGAGCCATTCGGAGCTAAAGGTGGTATTGCAGAGTCTGGGACCTAACGCCCATGAGTTTTAGGACCTTGTTCTTACTCTGGACTTCCCAGTTCTTATTTCAGATTCAGACCAAATACGGGGTTACTGGATTTCTCAACCTAGAGTAAAATAACAAGCTCTATGTTAGATTGGGAGTAACACTTAAAAAACTGAACTATATCCCACGGCAAGAAGTAACAGGTATATAACCCCAAAAAGCAAAGGATGAGAAACGAGGGGTAAAGTTGCATAAAATAAGCACCTTAAACAATTTTTAGGCAAAAAAAAAGCAATCTATGGGGCTGGTATTGTGGCTCAGTGGTACAGCCCTTGCTTAGCACATGTGAGGCCCTGGGTTCGACCCTCAGCGCCATGTAAAAATAAATAAAATAAAGGAATTGTGTCCATCTACAACTAAAAAGTAATCTGTGGCAAAACTAATTAAAATAGTAAATGTTGCAAGTGTGCCTGGAACGTTTTCAAGGACATAGGAAACTAACATGCTCAGTTTCTGTCAACTCCAGTGCTAAGCTCTACTTTGCTTGTCCTTTTAGCAGCCTTTCCACAGCTGCTTCTTACCTTGAAATTTACTCCTTTCCTTTGGTTTCTCTACCATGCTGCCAAGTATTCCTGGTATTCCTTCTCTTCATTCCTCCATGTGTCTCCTCTGAGGAAGCAAAGCATTGCTATCCTGTGCTAAACTCCAGATCCATTCTTCTGGTGGCTCAAAAGTCCACTTGGCCAATTTTGAGAAATACTTTTACGTTAGACATTCAAGTGGAAGCGTCAAACATTAGAATTAGATATAGTCATGCCTAGAGTTCAGAGGAGGATGAGGACCTGAAACGTGGATTTGGGGATATTTAAAAAATGTGAAGGTCATGAGGTCACCTAGAGAGAGGATAGAGATGACAAAGAATAGAAGAAGTTCTGGGGGAGGCCTGGGATCCCCGTACTTGGCAGCACGGAAGAGAAGGTATGTGGGTGAAGGATGCGGAGAAGGAGCCATCAGGGAAGGAGGAGGAAAGCCAGGAACGTGGGAAAATGAAAGTCAGTGGAGAATGTTTCAAGTTAGAGGAGGAAAATCTTGCCGGATGCTGTTGTGGCTTAGAACAACTGTCTACTTTGTGATTTTGGTCCAGTTGCTTGGTGTGCTTATTTGGTTTCTGTATTTGGAACATAGTTTGTCTTTTGTGTTTTACATGGATACTGTGAGTCTGAAATAGAGTTGATTTTTGTTGTCTGCTTTAAACTTCTTTGGAAAAACACAGAGCTCAACTCAGAGAGTGGGTATAAACTGCCCATTATCTGATTGTTTGTCTCGGCCCCACCCAGGCTCCAGGACAGCCAGCCCTCAGGCAGAGAGCTGTAGAGGTCCCTTTAAAGCATACTTGTCAAGGCACTTGATGCTGATCTCTCTTGATCCTGAGTACCCTGCAGCTGGCTTCCTATCTTGGGAGAAAAGCTTTGCCTTCCATGTCATGACTGAGTTCACATCTTGGTCTTCTGCCTGGTACCATCTGGCTCGTTTGGGCCTGGGGTTCTATTTCCATTTCTTCCTCTGCCTCTGAGAGTCCTGAAGCTGGACCCCAAACCCCAGTCTCTGTGTCTGCTCCCTGATACCAGCTTGGTCCCCAGGTTTTTCTGCCATGAAAGTTGGGCCCCTGTTACTCCCCTACCCCATTGTCTGTAGTCTGCTGAGACCTCTGCCTTTCACCCACCACGGAGATGGTTTGCTTCTTGAGATTATTTTTTCCCTGTTTGCTAGACTTTCCCTGATTACCGTAACAATAAAATTGAGTCCTACTTTATTTCTGGGTCCTATTTAATTTATTTCTAACTAAACTACCACTCTAGGATCTTGCCTTCAATTTGGAATTACTTCAAGATTGGACGGAAGCAATGCTTTTTAAACTGGCATTACTCAATGGTATGTGCAAAGTAGACTGCTTTAAGGAAGAAAGAAATCTACAGATATTCTGTACCCTAAATATCATAGGCATGGGAGAAACACAGAAGTATAAAATGAAGCCCTCTGGCTTTGAGGAAATATGTTGTTAAATATAGCCATAGGAAGATGCTCTTTGCAATCGGCGGATTCGGCTGGTTGCACTGAAAACTGTTCCTCGCTTCTGTGATCCTTGTGCCTATTTTCGCTGGAGCCCTGTGCTCACAAAATACCACTTTTGAGACATTTTAGAGCAAGACTTCAGCTAAAATATTGAGGACCACAGACCTTAGGATAAAAACTGGCAAGCAGTTATAGGCTAGTATTCCCTAATTCTTGCTTTCTACTTGACCTCGATTAGAGGAAACATATGCATCTTTTCCCCATGGAAGGGGCATATTGGAAATAAATTCTTATTGTCATGCTGTGCTTTTTACCAATATTTGGAAGGTTGCCCAGGCATAAACCATCTCATCCTTCTCCCAAACAATTTGTCAGTTGCTTAACCTAGCATAATTTGTTTTTCATGACCAGTAGAAATGACAGTGCTAAAATGTTTTACAGGGAAATACAAATAAAGTGGTTATAAGTTCTGTTATCTGAATATTCTTTTCCCCCATCTTGGTTTAATATAAAAATGTATCTTAACCTTTGCCTCCAATGTAGGTTATTTTTAACAATGAGAAAACAGGAAAGACATTTAAACTAGGAGTTTCATTTTGTGAAATGAAAACATGTACCAGTGTCAGCAAGACAGGTTGTACAGCCACAAAGTGGAGTTCCATGGATCCGTTGTCAGGGCTCCATGCTTGCTTTTACACACAGGTGACCCCGGTCCCAGGGGGAGCTCATGGTCAGGAGCTTGAATGTGCTGTCTGTCCAGATCCATCCTGGGCTGGAGCCTGGCTTTGAGAAGCAGACCGTTTCATGGAACAGCACTTGGAATGAAAGGAACGCTAAGGACATGTCAAGAGCTCATGTGACTAGAAATCATAAAGACTATTTCAACCCTTAGACGAGCTCTGCACACATTCGGGCATCTTAGTTTCCCCATGGTATGAAAGTCTCAGAAGAGGTGCATTTAGCAGGCCTTCCGAAGTCTAGCCATCGAGTGGCCCACAGAACCTGTTCTGTGCAGTTTGGCTTGGATGTTGGAATTTCCTTCGTGGCTGGACCCAGGCAGTGCCTCTGTCCCAGAGGTGGGTGTGGTCAGAAACACGTGGACTGGTGATGGTTCTTGCCAGGACTCCCACCCATACCATACCATGGGGAGCTAAAGCCGTGGTCCTCAGAACCCAGCCTCGCTGACAAGGGCTTATTCAGGATTGTGTGATGCAAGCCCACTGATGATTCTGCTCAGCTGCCATATAAAAACTCCCATGCCATCTATCCATGTTGGCCCGCGGGGGTGCAGGCAGCCGGTAGCAGGACCACAGGGCATACCTGTGGCCAGTGGGACTCAGCTTATTAGCAGTCAGCTTATCTCCTGTGGTGCTGAATTGCAGTTACGGGTGCCATGTTTTCCTAATGAGTCGGATGCCTGGCCTGACCATCATCATGTGCTGTTAGACATGAAGGGCCCCAGACCTGTAAGGCTCCAGGGTAGTTCAGGACAGATGGTCAGTAGCCCTCTCTGACCATGCAAGTCAGCTGGTCTTCCTGAATATTCTGTCCTGTAGCATCAGTTCCTTCTCACAAAGCTCTTTGGCCCCATAAGAAGAAGCACCCTACGGCCCCTTCCCCACTAGTTTGCCTGACGTGCTGGGCAGGTCTGAGTGCCAGCAGTGGAAATCGCTTAAACCCAAGTCGATGTCCCTGCTGTGGCTACTCTTCAGTCACTCATTTAGGACCGTTCTGTGTCAGGGGATGGAACCCAGGGAGGCTTTACCACTGAGTTGCATTCCCAGCTCCATTTGAAACATTTTTCCCTTTTCGAGAGGGTGTTGCCAGGTTACCCAGGCTTGCTTTGAACTCACTCCTCCTGCCTCAGCCTCCCGAGTCTCCAGGAGGCTTTGCGTGCGTGCTTTAAACAGTGAGGACATACACAAACACTTTTTTAAGATAGGAAATGACTTCAGACAAACCTGCAGAACCCCCTGTCCCTGGTGGATCCCCCACACTCGGCCGCCCTCAGCCCTGTTTGTGCTGTCCCGTCTCACTGCCGTGCTCCCTGCCACTCCCCTGGGTGCTCGGGCAGGCTGCCCTCCTCTTCGGCCTCCCATCCCTGTGCCTCAGCACTGGTCCTCGCTTCTGCTGCGCCTGCTGAGTCCTCAGCTTCTGCTGCGCCCGCTGAGTCCTCAGCTTCAGCAGGCAAACATGCCAGCAGTTCTGCTTTTGTTTACAAAGCTCTCTGTCTCTAGCTGCCTCCACCCGTCTCCCTTCCTCCACGAGGGGACCCTTAGAAGACGGGTCTGCGGCCAGTCTTGCTTCCCCTCTTCTCACTCCCTTGCCACCTGTCCCAGGCCGCTCTCACCAGCTCCTGCAGGTCCCTGAGGTGCTGGAGTCTGATCAGTCCTCAGACCTGCTGGGCCATTGGGGCGACTCTGGCCTGCCTCTCTCTCCTGGGTTCTGAACCTCCTCAGTCTTGGCTTTGCTTCTCCGTCCAGGGCCTTCTGGCCTGAGCCTTCCCCATCCTACTCTCCCACTTGGTGGGGATTTCGGAGCATCTCACTGCTTCTCCAGCTTGGACGGCCCCCTGGACTGAAGGCCCTGCGTCAAGCCCACGGCCTCTCTCCTGCCCTCTGTGCAGGCACTTGACTGCCATCTTCTGGAAGGTTTTCAGAGTGAGCAGATGGCTCTCAGATGATGCCCAGCTGAGGTATCAGCAGCGTGCAGTCCTGTGGTCCCCAACCGAACCCCTCTTCCCAGCCCCCATCCCACCCCGTCCCAGTTTTATTTCAGAATTCTTCTGTTTAATGAGGCATGAGGCTCCTTAAATTTATCCTTGACACCCCTCTCCCACACTCCGCTTTGGATCCATCACAAATCCTGTGTGTTTTTCCTTCAAAATACATTAGAATTTGGGAGCTGGGAACAGAGCTCAGGGGCAGAGGGCTCGCCTCGCATGTGTGGCGCCCTGAGTTCCAACCCCAACACCATAAATAAGTAAACACATGATGAATTCAGCCACTTCTCAGTACCTCAGCGTGGCCACCCTGGTCCAAGTCCCACCAGATGATTTCCATGTCAGTCTACCTTCCCTCTCCATTGTCTGTCTCAACGGAGCGGCTGGGATCATTCGTCTCAGATTCAGTCGCCTAGTTTGCCCTCTACCCCAAACCCTTCAGGTAGTCGGCCGACTTAGGGGAAAAGTCAGACTCCTTAACTTGGCCCACAGCCCTCCACCCAGGCCTGGCCGCCTCCCCAGCCACGTTGCTGGTCTGGCTCCCCCAGCGCGCCCGCGTGCATGTGCTTGGGCGCTCTGCCGGCTGCAGTAACAGGGAGCATGGCTCGCTCCCGGTGTAACTGTCACTTCAGCACATCAGAGAAGCCTTCCTCCGCAAACTAGTAAGACCACCCCCAGCCTCTGACCCCCGTTTTACTGTCTCCATCGCACTGGTGATGGGCACACGCTGCTCACTGTTCTGCTTCATTGAGGCTTAACCTTGTAAGGCAGGGGGCTTCTTTCTTCCCCTTGATTACATCCCAAATTTTCAAACAGTCCTTGACAATCCTGTGGGATCTCAATAAATGCCAGTGGAACACCAAATGGATACAGACTTCTCTGAATCTCATCTAGGGAACCCTATCCTTGAAAAGACCCAGAGGTCTGAAATGGTCCTGCACAGTTAGGAGCTCTTGGTTCCAACACGGAAGCACGTTCAGGAGTCCAGGAACTGAATTAAATATGAAGATTGCCTTGATGTTTCAACCTTCAGGAAGGACGTTCGTTTCCTACAGAGAAAGCAACCAGGCGCCATCTAGTGGTAACAGAAGCCCACATCTGTACTGAGGACACTGGAGACCAGCCCTAGGTCCAGGAGCTTCAACTCTGCGAGCGGGGTCATAGGAGAGCCCAGGTCCTCAGAAGAGACGAATGGAGCAGCGCGAAGTTCTGCTTCTCAGCTACTCCTGGCTCGCTCTACTTGCTAATTCCTGTTTTCTTCCTGGGATCTGACTCCCTTCCTTGCTCTCCATTGTAAGGACTGTTTTGTTCTCCACCTTTGAACCCTTTCAGTCCCATGGTGCCAGCCGAGGGATTGAGGAGTAGTTGACGAGATGAGGCTCTGTCTTGCTCCAACTAGGGCAGCCGTGGAAGAGCAGGAACTTCTCCTGGAGCCTGTGGAACCTTTGGGGTTTGTGTGCACACCTCCATCAGAGGAATGAAGGCAGAAGACTTAGCAGGCCGTTTTCCGGGAAGGGGCACAGGTCATCGTGTGGAGAAGCGAAGACAAATATCCATGTCCACGCATGCTGGCAGGAAAGACAAATTGTCTGTCTTGGACTACTGTTCTAAAACTGGAAAAGCTCGGTCATTTCAGTACCTGAGTGCATTTAAGCAGAAACTGGTAGGTCCACGCTGGGGTCTCTGACCTTTCCAGTCCCCAGCAGATAGGTGGAGCTGGGAATCTCTGTCTGCTCCCAGGAGACCTGAGTAAAGGAGGTGGGGAGAAGGTCCACGGGAGAGGAACTCTGGTGCTCACATGCAGATCGGTCCCAGCCTTTTGTGTGGGAGAAGACAAAGTAGTAGCAGAGGGCGACAGCGGGGCCAATGTAAGAGGAGAAAGCAGATCTCATACCAACACGAAGCACTTTGCAGCAGGCGTTTTTTTCCCAAGGAGAGTTCCCCATCAGTGGATGGACAGGAGCAGAGCCTGGACGTCACGCTGCCAGGGTTCCTGGAAGTTCCCAGGATCCTCTGGTTCTCTGAAAGGCCTGTCTGCCTCCCCACAGTCCAGTACTCCTCCAGACTCCACTTTCTGTTCGGCCCTGGAGGCTGGATACCACCTCTTCCATCTGCCTTTCCTGTCATTTAAGTGCAGATCGGTGCTTATTTCAGGCTGTCTCTGTTAACTTTCTTTTCCCCTGTGAGACATCTGGAGCTCCTCAGTCAGTGCTGAGCTCCTTGGAGGTGGGCTGTGTCTCGGGTCTGCCCCCACCTCACCCCCATCATCGTCATGGGTGGAGACTGTTTTGGTGGGGAAGGTGCAAAGGCTACTGATGGATGCTTCAGCTGGCATCTCTGCCCAAGGTGCTTAGCCTTGGTCTGAGTTGGGTGTAGCTGTTCTTGAGTTGGATACTAGAGAAACCAAAATATTTGTTAAGCTTTGTTCCCTTGTCAAAACTATAATCATTTTTTTAAATCGAATAGTAGCTAGATTCCCTTCTGAGTTGTGTTATTTTTCACTTACCTAGTATCTCTGGAAATTGGTATGGAAACTGATGGCACAAGAGTTGGTAAGATGTTACTGAAATTTTTTAAAAAGTTGTTTTGGTTATTAGTTGTTTTAGGATTAGTCTTTCTGCCTGGGTACTGATTTTTTTAAATTTATATTGAAGGTAAATATTTTCTTTAATGTGATACTCTTTCTCTCCCCGAGAAAATGTCTATACAAGTTGATATACAGTTCGTATTTTGAGCAGTATGTTCTTAAACTAAAGTATTCGACATGTTATTGATTTTTAAAGAATTAAGCAAATTTTGTTTCTAAATTGCCTTACCTTGGGAAAATGCGTTTCGATAACTTAGCTTACTGTTGAGACGGGAGACCCTGGCAGGATTAGGAGATGCAGCTCCAGATCTAATTTCTTTATCTGGTGCTGGTTTTTGTTTCGTCATTCAGACAGCCAAGATATGCTGGATGGTTCAGGGGTTTGTAGAGCTCAATTGCTTACCTAAAATGATCATATTCAGCAACCACAGCATGTCTACTATTTGATATTTCTAGAATCTTATCTGTGATTCTTTGTAAACATAGTGTTCTCTGCCATATGATGGCCAAGGAGACAACATTGAATATTTTGACTTGTAATTAAGGAAATATTTCCTTATAATTGTGGTCAAGAATGTATACTTTGAGGTTGTATTAATTTGTGGGGTTTTTTTTTTTTTTAGAATATGCTGAATTCCTACATTGCAAAGGAAAAAAATTTATAGATTTCGATGAAGTTCGCCATGAAATTGAAGCAGAAACAGATCGAGTGACTGGAATGAATAAAGGCATTTCCCCTATACCCATTAATTTACGAGTCTATTCTCCACATGGTAAGTATTAAAATTTCAAATTCTTCTCCTCAATTTTTAATACATTAAGTAACATGCATTATTTGTGTGGAAGATACACACAGTGCTGATTTTCTAGCATTTTCAGATGCTGCTGTAACTGGTATGGCTCAGAGACTCAGAAGATTTTTAGCGAGGCAAGAGGAGATGATCTTTTAGAGATGAGAATTGAGCTAGGCATTTATACTTTTTCTTTATTTTCATGATGAAATTTCAGAATTTGAAAGAGATATATGTGAAAACTTCCATTTTTATTATCTTTGGTATTTGCAAAAATCTTTGGAGTGTGTGGTGTCATGGCCGAGTCTTCCCTGTTGGTTTCTGTGGAGCTGTGGCTATTTCTGTTTTCTTCCTGAGGAATAAACTGATTTTTATCCCCAGACTGTCAGCAGAAACTTAAAATTTAGATAACCAGTTCATGATAAGTGATGGGAAATAGCCTCTGTTCTGAATAAACTTTTAGAGGGAACCAATCTTCATTTCTCTCTCTCTACCTAGCTCTGCTCCCTTTAGAGCAGAGTGTCAGTTGTGACTTCCCACAGGGACTTGGTGCTGGCACCCAGGGGGCGGACGATGGCCAGGCTGGGCTGGAGTCCCGTTGCCGCTGACTGCTTGCCCGGCCCGCTGGAGGCATGCAGGGCGCCACAGATGGCTGACAGCTTCCCTGCAGGCCACAGGGCTGACCTTCCGTGAAGAACATCGGAGGCTCTCGAAGGGAAGGGCCAGCCTTACCCTGGGAGTTTCTGCACAACTCGTAGGCGAGGTACCAGACTGGCAGACAGCATATGCATCTATTGTTCAGTGTTTTAATTACAGCCCCCGAGTTACACAGCCAGGCAGTGGCAGCTCCCTGAGCAAACTGTTCGGCATGCAGATCAGTGCCTTTCAAATGATGTGAAAATGATCATCTGGCTCAGCACAATCATACAAAAATAGAGAAAATGAGCAAAACCATTTTCCTTTCTGTGCTTTTCTTCCTACATGCTTGGGCTGGAGTCGTTCAGAGGCACAGTGCAGAACGCTGACTTAAGGCACAGCTGGTTCTGCATTGTGGATGTCTTTGAGCATTGAAGGTACTGGTGAGACTCTTTCCCTTTCCACGCAGTGTTGAACCTGACCCTCATCGACCTACCTGGAATAACGAAGGTGCCTGTGGGAGACCAGCCCCCAGACATCGAGCATCAGATCCGAGAGATGATCATGCAGTTCATCACCAGGGAGAACTGCCTGGTTCTGGCGGTCACTCCAGCCAATACTGACCTGGCCAACTCAGACGCACTGAAGCTAGCCAAAGAAGTTGATCCTCAAGGTGAGCGTGTGGCCCTTCAGATGACAGGGATCATTTTAAGATGTCAGGAGTTTGGGTATATTTAAAGGTGACACATTCTCGTGACTTGATTGCATCGTTAATAAAATACAACGTGATTAATGTTGGTAAATTTTTTTGTATTATGCGACTAAAGGAAAAATCACCAGCGAATATAGCAAAATTCCATATACATAAATGTGAGGTAACTGAGATCTAAGAAAATAAACACAAGACTCATGGACTACTTATTTATAAAGTCAATGAAATAAACTGCTAATAGCAGAATTCAGACAGTCTAGTTGGTTATTATAAGAGTTCACTGAGGGACTGGGGTTGTATGTCAGTGGTAGAGCACTTGCCTAGCATGTGTGAAGCACTGGGTTCAATTCTCAGCACTGCATATAAATAAATAAATAAATAAATAAATAAATAAATAAATAAATAAAATAAAGGTCCATCACCAACTTAAAAAAAAACAGTTAACTGAATGTACTCTCAAAGAGGTGCCTTCCTGTGTTTTTTGCTTTGTTTCTTTATATTTTAAAAAAGCTCTTTTAATGTCTTAAAGATATTATTTAGCTTGTAATTATTTTATTCACATATATAATTCATATATATGTTCATTTATATGTACAATTCATAAAAAATAAGATCATGGGTTTATCTGTCAGTGGCATGTCAGAAACCAGAAAAGTCTCCTCCTGGTGCAGAGGCCCAGTGAGGGGCCTCAGTGTGTCCGTCTGAATTAACTCTGGAGGGACCCTCAGCGAGGCATTCTTTCAATATGACATGCCTGCTCTTCAGTTCGCAGTTTTACTTTGTATAGTGATTCACAGCCACTTTTCTTCTCTTTGTAACTTTGTACTGCATGTTGAATTTTCTCTTGGTATTGAGTTACTGATTTGTTTGCTTGCAGTGCTGGGGATTGAACCCAGGGTCTCCCACATGCTAGACACGTGCTCTACCACTGAGCTACATTCTGAAGCCTAGTTTTTCATTTCTGATATCGTTTTTTAAATGCCAACAGAATTTTTTAAAATTTTGGTGGTGTGATTTTTATTTCTTAAGATGGCACACTGCTCCGGTTTCCCAATGGCAGCGTCTTCTGCGAGGTGGTCCCCAGGGCTTCCGGAGGCTTCCCTTTTGAGATGTACCTTGTTTCTGGACTTGTTCCTTACTGGTTGGTTGTTTAGCCTGTGCCTTTGATGGTAAAGGCCTTTTTGCAAATGTCCGATGACCTTTCACTGCTTGTGCATAGATGAGGCTGGAGCAGTAAGAAGCCCAAGCATGTGCGTGGCTGGGCTTCACTGGCCGGTGGGCTTCCCGCAGGCTGCTGGGTTGGGCGCTGGCGGTTTTACCAGGCTTCCTCAGCTGCTGCATTCTATGAATATTTCTTCTTGAGCGTCTCTGGTAGAAGTCTGATGTCCAGACTTGTTCCTCTCGGAACCAAGAGAAAGAATGGACTTGGTGGGTGTAGGGAGGGACGGTTCTCACTCTTCAGTATGTACGCTTTTTAAAAATTTATTTTTTATCATTTCGAATTAGTTGTACATGACAGTAGAATGCCTTTTGACACATTGTACACAAATGGAGCATAACTTCTCATTCCTCTAGCTGTATTATGAGTCATACTGATAGTGTAACCATACATGTATATAGGGTAATAATGTCAGTCTTATTTTACTGTCCTTCCCAAATCCCCTTAACCATGGATCGGCATCTGCTTATGGGAACAAACATTCAGCCTTTGGTTTTTTGGGGATTGGCTTCTTTCGCTTAGTATGACATTCTCTAGTTTCATCCGTTTACCTCCAAATGCCATAATTTCATTCTTCATTAAGGCTGAGTAATATCCCATTGTGTATATATGTACCATATTTTCTTTATCCATTCATCTGTTGAAGGACATCTACATTGGTTCCATAGTTTCACTATTGTGAATTGAGCTTCTATAAACATTGATGTGGCTGTGTCACATCAGTATGCTGATTTTAGGTCCTTTGAGTATAAACTGAGGGTGGGACAGCTGGGTCAAATGGTGGTTCCATTCCAAGTTTTCTGAGGAATCTTTCATACGGCTTTCCTTAGTGGTTGCTCCAATCTGTAGTCCCACTGCAGTCTGTATGAGTGTACCTTTTTCTCCACATCCTCGCCAACACTTCTTATTGCTTGTATTCTTGATAATTACCATTCTGTGTGGAGTGAGATGAAAGCTTAGAGTAGTTTTGATTTGCATTTTTCTAATTGCTAGAGATGGTGAACACTTTTTTATATGTATATTGAGCAATTGTATTTCTTTGTCATGTGAAGTGTCTGTTCAATTCCTTTGCCTATTTATTGATTAGGTTATTCGGGTTTTATTTGTTTGGTGTTGTCTTTTGAGTTCTTTATATATATTCTGGAGGTTAGTGCTCTATTCGTGGCAAAGATTTTCTCCCACTCTGTAGGCTCTCTCTTCGTGTTATTGATTATTTCCTTTGTGGAGAAGAAACTTTTTAGTTGAGTTTATCTTACTGGGAGTTTCTTGAGTTTGTTGAATGTGTAAAGTCTCTGTCTACAAATTTTAATGCCTGGGCTTCTTCAGGGATAATGTCCGTTGATTGCTTATTTTCTTGTGTTTGGTTGGTAATTCTTTGCATGTCTTGTGATTTTTCATGAACAATTGGACATTTAAGTAACACAGAATGACAACACTGGAAATCAGATTCTGCTCCCCCACATGGCTTGTTTTGTTGCTGTTTATAGTTGTTACTGCTATTTGCTTAGTAGTTTTCCTGAACCAATTCTATAAAGTCTATAAAGTGGGTGTTGCCACTTAGTGGTTGACTAATGGTTAGACAGAGATTCCCTTCAATACCAGAGCGCTGTAATCTCTCAGCATTGACCTATGGTCTCCCTGTGCGTTTGGGCCATGGCTTCTACACTCAGGTCAGGCAGATAATTTGCAACTATGCCTTAACCTTCACCTTCTGTGTATGCTGAAGCTTGGGGTTATCTAGAGGTGGAAATCCGGGGCTTTTCCTGGTCTTCTGAGCATACACAAAGCTCAGAATGTGAGTCTTAAGATTCCAGATTGCACATACATACAAAATTGTCAAAGATCTTCATGGTCAGTCCCAAGCTTTTCTTTTTAAGGTTTCTTTTGGTCAACTTGTGTTTTTTGTCCCCATTGTTCTCGTTGCCCGAGGTAGCAGCAATGTTAAACAATTGCCACTGATTGTTTCTGACAAATGCTTTCTCAAGAAAGAGGCTGTTCACACCAAGTAAGCTCTGTCAGGTCAAATAAAGAAAAACTCCATGTATAGGGGCTTTTAGGGAACCACACGACAGGTTAGATAATTCTTTGGAAATGGTGGTTTTGGTGTTCCCCAACCTCATCCTGTTCTCTTCAAGGTTACTAGGTTGTACACTTTCACCACGGTTGTGGGATTTTCAGTTTTCGAGACTATGGTAGAGCTAGGGGGATGGAAATAGTGCAAATTCAGACACCATATGACTTATTGTTCCAAGTCAGATTCAACTGTTTTTCTTGGATAAATTCCCTAAAGATCTTTGCAAGTTTTGGTTAATTCCATAGCTCTGGAAAAGTTGACTTTGACTATTTTTTGCTGTGTTCTTTCTTGATTGCCTTTATGGAGAAGAGGACCTTTCCGAGGTGCTCCTTCTAGCGTTCCCACTGACATTTCTCATCCTGTTCTCATAGCACTGTAATAACCAGGGACTTGCCACGTGGAAGTCATTTGAATTGGGATGGTGAGGGCAATCTGGTTGTGACATCTGTTACCCTGTTGGTTTCAGGATTGATTTGGCTGGCTATGTAAGGGGCTCTTCTCACCTCGTGTACATTTTTCCTGAAGTATTGCCCTTGGCTAAAGGAGATGACCTATTTAGATCAGAGGACTATTCTTTATTTAAGGTATCTGAATTAGAATCTTATCTACCAAGGTACATAATTATACAGTTTTCTGAGGGGTAGTCTATTTTAGGCAGTGGCTACTTTGTACTAAATTAAGCCTCTTTGACACTGGTAGCCCATTTTTACCTAAGCAGGACTTGAGTGTCTTTGAATGTATTCCTGGGGAGGAAGTTTATGTTGATAAGTTAATTATAAATGTTGTGCATAATATTAAAAATATTACTATTATGCTGGGATATATTAATTTATGTTTATATTCAAATTAGTTTCTTGATGAAGTTACTTATCCAATACATGTAAAATGTTACAAACTTTAGGCTAGACAAGACTCAAGCTTCTGTATCATTTGTGAAGATTGTTTTTACTGAGTAAATGAGAATTTGTAGTAAAGTGTCAAGGGAAATGGCTATACTATTTGAAAGTCAAACACCAAGTCATCAGAATTGTATAAGATTTTCATATATTTTTCTCTATATATTGATCTTTTCAAAATGCTCTTACACAATTTGGCAAACACATTGTGTGTGTGTGTGTGTGTGTGTGTGTGTGTGTGTGTGTGGTAGTGTTATCCTCAGTGATGTGGAATGCAAGTCTAGAGACTCCTCTACCAGTAAAAACTCAAGTTACCCTGACCTGGGTCCTATCAAGATGAAAAGGGGACCTTTCTGACCTGTACACAGACCACACATTCCAAGACTTAGAAAAATGGGATAATTAGTAGCAAAGGCCACCGGCCATAAAAATCTGTAAAAACAAGTTCTAGTTAGAACCAGACAGAGGGGCCCAAGGTGACCAAGGGTTACCTTTAGATCTTTAGCATGTCATTTTAATCTCATTGTATTTGTAAATTTTCTCCTCCTGTGGGTTTCGATTGGGTGCTCAGTAAGGGCTTGACATCTAGTGTAATCCTGCTATTTATCAAAAGTCAAGCGGTAGTACCTAGGTGGGACTCTAGGAACTTCCCTAAAATCTCAGTAAAACCAGGGACAAAAGGAGTGCAGGGTCAGTCTCCTCTCTGAGATGACCCACTCTCTGCCTTGAGAGTATTTTCCTCTATCCTCTAAGGAACTTTGCTGTACTTTCACTGTATTGTATGTGTTGCTTGAATTCTTCTTTCATAAGGACACAGGAGCCAAGAAGCTCCATACAAACCCTGTTACCAGCAGCCCTTCCCTCCTGGTCTCTGGCTCCTGCTACATCAGCAGGCCCTCCTCTGTTAGTTTCCTTATTAAGTGATTCAGATGGAGGAGTTCAGGGTTGGGAAGCACACGGTTTACATCCTGGTTGTGTGTCGACTTCTTGGAGCCATGTTCCCTCATCTCTAAAATTAAGTGAGATTATGGTAAAACTTACCTCAGCAGGTTGTTGTGATCATTAAATGAGATAAATCTTTATAAATATAAGAATAAATACATCTCTAATTAGAACTGGCTGACAAATGCCAGCAATTATCTTCCTCTTAAAAAGATTCAAAGGGAATTCTACCGGTTAGATTTTATTTATTGTACATAATTCATAGTTTCGTAAACTTGTGTAATCCAAACTGGTACCCATGCCAATTCAAATTAATCAGGCTTGATAACACTTAAACATAGAACTATAATGGGATTCATTTTGAATGTTTTAGTAATGTGTGATAAAAATTAAAATGATTTCAGATTCATCTGCACATTGTAGATTAACGGCCTCAGGTGGGTTGGGGCCGGGGGAGGCTGGAAGGAAGTGTCCTCATCTTGGCTTGATGTGTTTTAGGCCTTGTGCTGGTGGCTGGTCAGAGGTTTGGCGTGAGGGAGGCACAGTCTCACCACGCAGATGACATTGAGTGCTTTGTCAAAGAATAAGTCCTCTAGCTATTTAGAATTCCTACTCCTATACACTAATAATTCAACCACTCCTTTTGTTAGCCAGTTCATTAATTTGCTGTTCAATAGACAGTTATCAGGCATTTGTTGAACCAGCAAAATGTTCATGGTAAGTAAGTAAGTACTTCAGTAAGTAGCATTAATTCTATCTGCTGAACTACCTAGAAAGACACTAGATTAGATTGGAGCTCAGTACATATTTAATTATTTTCTTGACTCTTCCCCATTTGAAAAAATAAGCCCTTTGTTAATATGTCATCTTTTCTGATGTGTGAGGCCATAGAAGACCCCAGACAATCAGCTTTATGAGATGAACATTTTCATTTTTTAGGGGATTGCGATTTGGCCTATAGCTTACATTAATTCAAGGGAAATGAGCTGTGTCGTATCTTATAATCGCAAGTATCCTGCCAACCAGGGGGTCTCACCCCAGTTTATGTATGTGGAGCTGAGCTTAGAGAGCTCGGGGAATTTGCTCCCACTGGTAAGTGATGGGAGTCTAATATGAGCCCCATGTCTCAGATGCCAGTGGTGCCAATTCTGTACCTTACATCTTCTCTCTCACACCAACTCTGTTTTGAACACTTTATTTGGGGATAATCCTGAAAACATTTTAGAATTTTAAAAAGTCTTGGTGAAGCTGAGTGAAATTCTGTGGGACTCAGTTTGGTGAAGCGCCGTCAGTTACAGTATGGGGGCTCTGCTTTGCCACTGTTCTCTTGTGAGGCGCAGTGCATCAGAATATCCCTACACACATCTGCGTAAGAAACAGATCCTTTGACAACTTCTAGAGCAGGTATTGTCAGTGCTGGAAAACTCGTTGGGTTAGAAGAATTCATAATGACATTCTTACAGGAATGCCTCTTGATTGTGTCCCAAATGCTCAGGAGTACTATCTTCTATTGGTTTAGTATGATTTGAAAATTTGTATATCAGTTTATAATATGGATATACTGCTTTATCTAGTTTTTAAAAAATCTAGTTATTTATTAGGCAACTAACAAAGGAGTGCCTCCTAAGTGCCAGGTACCGTTCCCGATGTCATGAATATAGTGGTGGACAAAACAACATTCTTGACCTTCTGGGGGTCTTACTGGAATGGGGGAAGCAGACAGAGAACCGATAAAGGATAAGTGCAGTGTCAGGTGCCCTGAGTCACTAAGAGTGACTGGGAACACAGGAGGTCTGAGGAGGCAGCCTTCAAAGAGGAACTGATGAGGTCAGGGAACAAGTCTGGTGAGTGTCTGGAGTGGACAGGCAAAGGGGACAGCAAGACAAGGACTGGAACTAGATGGACAGTGGGAGAAATCGAGAGACCAGCAGGGCTGGAGCTCAGTGAGCTGAAGGAAGTGGCAGGTTCTGCCATCAGAGAGGTTCAGAGCCCAGATCAGGTGGGGCCCTCCCCGCCACGACAGGGGCTTTGTCCTTTGTCCACAGTGGGATGGGCAGCTACTGAAGGGCTTTGTGTGCAGAGAGACAAGATCCGATGTGTGTTCACAGGTCAGTGTGGCTTCTGTGAGAAGACAAGACTGAAGAGGGACGAAGGCAGAAGCAAGGAGACCCACGGGTGGTTCTGTCAGAGGGTTCTGACGGGCAGAGAGATGTGGTTTGAATGAGAGAGTGGTGGTGTGCGGGAGCTTGTCAGGGTCAAGGTGTATTTTGAGAGTGGAGCCAACAGAGTTGACTGGTGGCTTGCTTTGTGTATAAAAGAAAGAAGTCAAGGATGATGCCAAGGGTTTTAACCAAAGGAACAGATTCCACGGTGATGTCGCTTACTGCTGTTTGGAACGTTAAGAGAGGAAGCTGCTTAGCAGGGATCATGAGTTTATTTTAAACATGCAGACTTTGAGATGCTTGTTAGACCTCAGTGACGATGTTAGATATGAGACTGGTGTTCAGGGGAGAGTTCCAGGCTGGAGTTCTGGATCGGGGAGCTGTCAGCCTTTAGTGGTGTGGTGAGTTGAATTGTATTCCCTTAAAAGATCCGTCTAAGGCCTCCACCCTGCCTCCTGTACCTGTGAATATGTCCTTATTTGGAAACAGAATCTCTGCAGATGTAATCAAGGGTCTTGAGATGAGGTGATCCTGGATTGAGAGTGGGCCCTGGAATCCAGCCATCGCCTCTCATGAGGGAAGGGAGAGGGCTATTTGAGACACGGAGTGACATGGGCAGAGGCCATGTGAAGATGGAGGTGAGATCAGCGTCACGATGCCACAGGACAGAATACCCGAGCCCCAGAACTTGGGAGAGACCAGAAAGGTCCTCCCCAGAGCCCTTGGGGTGGAGGTGTGGACACCCTGGGGTGGACACCCTGGGTGTGGACAGCTGGCTGCCGGACTCTACCGGACTCTAAGCCAGCCAGCGGTTCCCTACAGCAGCCCTCAGGAATGAATCAGGAAAGAGAAGGAGCCTGGGGTGGAGAGAAAGCAGAGCTGGTGGAGAAGCCACGGAGAACCAGGTGAGGGTGGTGTTTCAGGAACCCAGAGACAAGAGGGCTTCCAGGAGGACGCTGCCGTTGGCTCTGCCAGGTGCTGCCGAGAGGAAGACGGGGGCATGGACGGTCACCAGGCCTGCTGTGGAAACTGAGGAAGCCCAAACAGCCATGAACAGGGCAGGTGGTGACTGCTGGGTAGTGAGACTGCCCTTACAGCGTGACAGAATGCACCCACGTTCCTTTGCTCCTATGGGTTGATGACTTTCTCTGTTCCTCGCTGGCTTTGTTCAATTTCAAACTCGGGTTCCTCTGCGAACTTGGGCTCACTGGCATTCTCACCCGGGGACCCCCTGGCAGAGGACCCAGTGGTATGGAGGAGGAGGAGAGTAAGAGTGAACTGGGTTTGAGTTGTCATCGCCTCCAGTCTCTGTACCTAAACCAGATCTTAGGTGATCATCCAATGGAGACAAGAGTGGCACACGAAAGTCACCAGTGACTTTGATCAGAGGGTTTGGCAGAAATAGGGACAGGATTCCAGACAGCATTGTGGAGTTTGCCTGTAGAGAGGGGCAGGGATATGGGGCACTGCAATTGTAGGATTAGGAAAATCCTTTTGAAAGATGGGAGCTGTTCAAACATGGATATGTGTTGATGGGAATGATCTAGAAGAGAGACGAAGTTAGTGACAGACGACAGAGATGGGATAAGTGCAGAGCAGGATAAAGTCCGAATCAATGAGAAAAAGCCTTGACTCGGGACTGGGGATCAGGCAGACTCCTTGTCTGGGCCCAGACCATGGACAGGATTTTATTATTCTTGATTTTGACAACAGGAAACCAGAGGAAATGGATATGGATGAGGCTAGCCACTGGTCGGTTGGTGGGGAAATGCCCTCTGTCACGGTGAGTGTGTTTCTGATGGCTCTGTGCACACGTATCCCGACAGGCTCCGGTGCTCCTGCAGTGATCACACTGCCTGTGGGGTGTTCCGAGCTGAGTCTGCGTGCTCTACAGATGTGTTCTGCCTTAGCCGAGCAGTTTGTCACACAGAGACACTCGCTTTGTCTGCAGGGAACGCGGAGGCTGTGGCTGTGTGGGCGTGTTGTCTGCCTCTGAGCCTTTCCTCCTAGTGTTTTAGCATTACCCTTGAACTTGTCTGCCACAGAGGGCGCTTTCAAAGGCCTCACTAGGGAGGCACATGTGTCTGGAAATTCCTTTCACGGTGATTTATTTCACAGCAAATGAATTTCATTTCTAAAGCTAGCGTGACCAGAGGTCTTCCTGGAGGACAAAATCGCCCCCCGAGGAATGTGAGACCTCTGGCTGGGAAAGGGCACCATTTCCTCTGGAGACAGAGGACAGGGGGCCCGAAGCTGGGGGGACCTGAGTTGGTGGAGGTGCGTCCCTGCTGCCTCCTCCAGCTTTTGCCTTTTGATGTGTCCCTCTTTAATCTGGAAAAGTCAGCGTCCCAGGGTGATGTTAACTGAGGCTCCCTGCCCCTGGGCTCATGAAGCCTCTCTCTGGTCAGAGAGAGGGGCTCCTCAGTTCCCTGCATCCATTCAGCCACCACTCAGGAAGGAGTGAATGAGCTACAGCCTGCCAACCGGGCAGTTTGTGGAGGAGACCTGCTTTCTGGGCACTACGTAGCTTCTGTGCTTGTCCTTCACTCCAGTGGGATTCCTGTTTTTCCTTGAAATTATTAGCTTAGTATTTGACTGAATTAAGAAACTTAATAGATGTTAAATAATTTATCAAGAGTGTGTATCCATTAGTGTGCTTGCTGTTCACTGAATCAGTTAATTGCATGAAAATATCCTATTGGAGAGCAATTTAGTGTGCGACTCATGTAAGCTATGTTTTGACTCCTTGTTATGTGATTTTGAGCTTACATCTAATATGAGTGAGACCCATAAAATCAACGGTGCGTTTTCCTTTTTCCAATGAAGAACGTGCTAAGAACAGTGGCTAAAGTTAAGAGAGTCATGGTCCCTGGGAAAATTGTTTTTGTCAGTTCTGTTCAACTTCTCATTTCAATTCTTAAATTGGGTGTCGAATTGAACGGGGAAAGAGGTAGGTGTGCACTGTAAAGAAAGGGTCACAGGTGTGCATGTCCTTCAGTCCCCTGTGCCTACAACTTGACAAGAGGTGTGTGACTTCCTGAGTCTGGGCATCACACTTATGTTTCAGATGCACACAGCTTTTGTATTTATATTTGTACATTTTAAAGTTTCTGTGCATGTACAACTCATATAAGTTAAATTATATGTTATAAATCAGCCCATCTGCAGAGAGAGTACCTGGGTAAATAGGCTTGCCCAAGGGGAGTGAAGAACTTCCATCGCAAACTTTGAAAGAGAAAGTTGAGTCTTATTTAAATCTGAAATGTGAAAGCAAAAATAAAATATTCACCTGAAAAGCTTGTACTAAAGGCAGGGGCTCCTGGCTCTGCTACTTTAAGTGGTAAGGTGGCCGTCTTAGTAGTGCCTATGCAAGAACAAAGAGCATGCCTGGAACGTGGTGTGAACGTGGCTGTGTGTGTCTGCGGCTGAGATCGGGATTACCCTTTAAACAGAAACAGAAGAGGCTCGGGTCAAGGCCCTCTGACAGTGAATGTGCCATAGGATGGAACTTGGAAGGCCACAGTGCTACTGAAACACGTTCTTTCCCTTTGCCACTGGGGGTCACTGTGAAGACGCCGCTCGAACAAGCTCAACCCTTCCTGGAGTTGCTTTTTGTGGAGTTTGAGGTTAGAAATTTCATGTAGGAGAGAAACACTATTCATGGGGAAATTTTAAAAAGTAAGAAAGCATAAAGCACTTCTTGCTCTGTGAATTTAATTGCGAATTACTATGAATATTTCCCCAGGAACTAAGTGTATATTAATATGAGTAAGCGTGGCTGTACTAGTCAAGGTCAAAGTGTTTCTTTCAAATGGCTTTAGTTTAAGTAATTCTCATTCCTTCTCCAAAATTCAAATTTAAAACGTAATTAATAGCTGCCTGTGCAATTAAGCCTCACTGTTGGGTTCCAGCATGACCGTGAGCTTCTAGGGTCGCTGTGAAAACTCTCTGCCGGCCATCTCCAGAGTGTAAAACCAAACTCCATCCACAGTTATTTTGTGGGCAGTATAAATAAAGCATGTCTACTACAGAAGCAACACACAGACGCTCCTACATGTCTGCATTTCCCGGCTGCCTTTCGGATCCCTTTCTTTCCTCCTCCTTCACTGTCCTCCTCCCTCCCTCTCTCCTCTCTCCTGTCCTTCTGTCCCACCTGTCTTGAGAGCTTGCCTCGTACCTTGGATAGAAGCGAAACTCGTTCTTCCACGGAGACAAGAGTGAAGTAAGACAGTGAGCACATGGGCAGGGACCTCTTGGCGGCCACCCGACCTGGAGAGGCCTTGGAAGAACTGACTGCCTGTTGATCGGGGTTTTGTTCCTGGTAACCGAAGCGAGGCTATCAGTTGAGAAAGAACTGGGGGTGGAAGAGGGTAAAGAGGAGGAGAGAGGGGCCGGGGTGTAGATGTTCGAGAAGTGTATTTTGAAGAGCCACTGTGGAGGGAGGCAGGAGAGACTGGGCATTGCTGGAGGATGTTGACCAGAGCCCAGCTGCACCAGCATTGTGACTGTGATTCCCAGAA
Organism: Sciurus carolinensis; assembly: GCF_902686445.1. NCBI lineage: Eukaryota > Metazoa > Chordata > Mammalia > Rodentia > Sciuridae > Sciurus > Sciurus carolinensis. The sequence continues at coordinate 111,984,582 of NC_062224.1, read as the reverse complement.
ACACTGGCTTGGGGGCGTCAGGGATGCCAAGAGCCGACTGCCTTGGGGCAGGGTTTTGCATGGTAGGTGGGATGGACGTCTAAGCGGGCAAAAGAGTTGAGGCAGAATAACCAGAAAGGTGGCCTGGGAAGTCCTCAGAAGGAAGAAAGCAAAGCCAAGAAGGACTTGTGAGTTTGGGGGAAGTGGGAGGCTTCCGGGCTGGGGCTCTCGATGAGGCTGAAGAGTTTTATGAAGAAAACAGAGGAATCGGAGAGTAGGAATTTGTGGTGGAGAGTAGAATATTAGAGTTTGTAACCTACAGCTAGAACAAGCAAGTCCGGGTTCTCCACGTCCAGGATGTGGCCATGGAGGAAATTGCGAGCGGGCACGCAGGTGAAAAGTCACTGGCTGGAAGGGACAGGAACGGAAGAGCTGGGGACTGGTCCTTCCTCCTCTTTCACACTGATGCTGCCTGATAATGGTGGACCTCGGGCGGTGAGGACACCCTGCTTGTGTGTGTGTGTGTGTGTGTGTGTATGTGTGTGTGCGTGTGCGCGTGCGCCACATTCGGTAGAGGGCAGCACTGAAGAGGAACACGGGAGGCTGCAACCACCGCATGACGTCAGGCTCCAGAGCAAGTTTGTCATGGGGAGGTGGAAGGTTTTGGTTTGGGGACCCCTGGGCTATAATACAACTCTGTGGCCTGAAGAAGAGAACGGGGTTTAAGTGAAGCAAGGAAGTGAGTGTCCTTATTGAGACCAGAGCATGGGAGTGTTGGAGTAGTCTGGTGACAATAAGGGTGATTGCAGATGGCACAGTAGAAACGATTGGCAGACGGGCACGAGGGGAAGCAGGCAGCCCGGTGGAGAGAAGGACAAGCTGTTCTGCTGAAAAGAGGGGAAAACTTGCCCAAGTAGCACTGCCCGTGTAAGAATTTACATTCATAAAACCCCAAACGTGAATATCACATTTGGAAACAGTGCAGCCTAGTGATTAATAGCATAAACGCTGGAGCCACACTGCCAGAGTTTGAAGTGTGGCTCTACCACTTACTAGCTATGTGATCTTTGGCAAATTTCTTAATCTTTCTGTACCTCAGTTTCCTCATCTATAAAATGGGGGTAAAATAACCCCTTCCTTATGGGATCATTTATGATATTAAATGAACTAGTGTCTGCCAAGTACTTAGAAAAGTGCTCAGCGCTTGAGCTATGTAAGAGTGTCACATAAAAATGATCAGCTCCGTTGGGTGGAAAGTGGGTTTGTGGCTCCGGGTTTCAGACTTGTGGCTCCGGGTTTCAGATTTTTCCAGCAGGGATTTCGGTTATAAAGACTTTTAAAAACGTAGTAATTACAGTTTCAGGAAGCACATAGCTATTAAACTTTAGTCCCAGCAAAGTTAACCTTTGTTCTATATTTCCTTCTTTCTTAGGGCTGCCAACACCATCACCAGTGCAAAACTCCTTGCACACTGATGGGGTATCACCTATGTGACCCATTCTTACGCACAAGACCAGAGTCACCTTTCAGAAGGCAGTTGTATACCTGTGCAAGTGTGTGTGCATGTGTGTGTGTGTGTGTGTGTGTGTGTGCTGACTTTTTTAAAGGCAGTTTCTGGTCATGGTGCCTGTCGTGCTCTGCATAGTGCAAATCATGTCCTCTGTTGAGTAGGTTCCAGCAGAGCCTGACTTGACTTGATGGAAACTTCTCCTGTCAGAGATATTCCTCTCGGGGAAGCACAAGTGACCTGAGGAGCTTGGATTTAGTTTGGAAGTAAAGTATGATATTGAGAGAGAGAGATCTGGTGGCATCAACTAGTCACAAGTTAACCAGCTGAAACTAGTTAAAGGAGTTTTCCTGCTGTTCCTGACAGAGTCCTTGCATGGTGTTCTGGGCAAGGGTATTTTGTGGTCAGCAGGCAGTAGACTGGGTATCCGTTCCGGATTCCAAACAGATTGCAGTGTGCGGAGAGTGCTTAGTGATTGTCTGCACTGTGGACCTCGGTGTGAGGAGTCGGTGTGGGAAGGCTTGGCAGCCCAGGGCCCAGCAGCGGCGGGCTCTGCGCATGTGAAGGCTGAGTGTGCTGTCTGGGAGGGACACCCTGGCCTGCTGCCCACGTTCTTCCCGAGCTCCAGCCTCTGGAGGAGTCTTCCTTGTCCATTATCTACCCTCTGGGCCACATCTGAAGGAGAAGTGGGGGTCATGGCCTCCTTGAGAGCAACGGCTTTCAAAGTCTGCTTTTTTTCTTGTAAAAACTCGGGGTCCTGAAAGTGGTTGTAAGACTCAAAGGATTTTTCCAGGTCAGACTCTTTGTTTCTTTGTAAATTCAATTACTCTAGAAACTCCATCAGCTTCTCAACTATCTGCTAGTTACTTCCACGTATAAACAACTGCACCCAGAGGTTTTTCCTAGACACACGTCTTCAGTCTTTTATTTCCTTGTTTCCCTGCAACCAGTACCCTCCCCCACCCGGCTCCTTTCTGACTTGGGTGGTTATGTTGAGGCCACTGGAAACCGGAGCCTGGGATTGGGGGCACACATCACAGGCAGAGAGTGTGATGAGTTTTGACAAATGTACGTCCGTGCACCACCACCACAGCAAGGAGCAGAAAGTTTGCGTCACCCATAAAGGCCCCCTTGTGCTGCCTCCCAGGCAGGGCCTACCCCCTACCCCACTCCTGGCTCCAGGAGAACACTGAACTGTTTTCTGTCACGATAAATTAGATTTGTCTTTTCTAGAGTGTCATGGAAATGGAGCCACACATAGGCACTCTTTGTGCCTGGCGTCTTTAGCTCGGCTCGCCTCTGAGATCCACGGTTACTGCTGTGTGCTTTAGCCGCTCATTCTTTGAAACTGGTGACCTCTGCTTCATTGTGTGAATATGCTGGGTTATGTCAATCTCTTTACCTCTTGATAGATCTTTAGTTTATTTCCAGTTTGAGTTTATTACAAATAAAGGTGCCATATGTAATAGTGTATCAGTTTTCTATCTTCATGTTTTATTCCACTTGGAAATATACCTCAGAGTGGAACTCCTGGGCAAATGCAGGTTAAAATTTTTGAAGGAATTAGTAAACCGTTCTCCACCGTGGTGGTATGAGACTCAGAAGGGGCTTGTGAGTGTTCAGCTGTATGCGTGCTCACCAGCACTTGCATGGTTGGTTTTACTTTGTCTGTATGGTGGTGTTCCTTTGCATTGCTGGTGAGTCCTTTCTGAAATGTCGACTGGAAACTTTTGCTGACTTCGTGATCATCATCATCATCATCATTATCATTACTGTGCATACGTGTGCGCAGTGCTGGTGATCAAACCTAAAGGGCCTTGAATGTGCTCAGCTCTCTACCACTGAGCTGCACCCCCAGCCCCCTTTGCCTGTTTTCAGTTGTGTTGCTTAACTTCTTAGTGTTAAGTTATGAGTCTTTAAAAATATATTCTTGTCTTTTGATATATATTGCTAATATTTTCTCAGTTTATAGCTTATTTTCTCATATTCTTTAACCATATCTTTTGAAGAATTAAGTTTTAATTCCAGTGATGTCCATTTTATCAACTTTGCTTACATAGTTCCTTTTTTTTTCTTTTTTCAAATCCTCTTAGAAGTCTTTGCCTAATCCAAGTTGGGAAGATACGTTGCTTTCACCCAGGAGTGTTGTAGTTTTAGCTCCACATTTAGGTCTGTGATCCTTCTGGGCATGTGCTGAAGAGGTGGAATTCACTGTTTTATATTTGAAGATGCAGTTATTCCTAAACCACTTATTTTGGATGGACTCCCCTCTCTTCATTGAATTACATGGGCATCTTTATCTAGAACCAGCTATCTGTGAATGTGTGTGCATATTTATGTTATGTTTAATATACATTATATCTATATTTATAATTTTGGACTCACTATTTTGTTCCATTGTTCTATATCCCTATGCCTATACCATATTGTCTTAATTACTATAGCTTTAGAGTAAGTCTTGAAACACAGTGTATTTGTTTTTTCATTATTACTTATAATAGATATTCTTGTCTTTTTATTTAAAGATTTTAGTCAACTTGAGAAGCTTAATGAAATTTTGTTTGGAATTACATTAAATCTATGCCTCTTATTGCTCAGTATGCTAACCTGCATCCACATGTGGCCATTAAAATTTGAATTAATTTAATTAAAACATTTCGAAGTCACGGTCACCATATTATTAAATATAGATATAATGTACATTAAACATGCATGGGAAAGCTTATGTGCATTGGATTCCCCTTGTTGCAATAAGTTATATTTGACAGCACTACTGTAGATCAATTTGTAGAACTGACTTCACAGTATAAATGATCCAGTCGATGAACATGGTATTTCTTTCCATTTATTTAATTTCTTTCCATTTCCAGTGTGTTTTAAGTTTCCAGTTTATGTATCTTGCATGTACTTTATTAAATGTATCCTGTGTATTTTACATTTTTTATATGTGATTATAAATATTATTATAAGAAAAATTTTGATTTCTACTTGTTTGTTGCCAGTATTTGAATTTATTTTTGTATTTTGGCCTTATATTCTATGACCTTAGTAAACTCGTGCATTAGTTCTGGTAGCCTTTTGTAGGTTCTTCGAAATATTCTACACACATAATTATGTGTTTTAGGTTTAGAAAGATTTACTCTTTTCTTTACAATATCCATTTGATTTATTTTTCTTGCTTGGTCAAGAATTTCCAGTATAAAGTTGAGTTAATGAGTGAGAGTAGATAATTATATCAATCTTTTCAAAGAATAATTAATTGGCTTAATTTTTGTATCTGTTGCTTATTCGTATTCTATCTCATTCACAACCGCTATTATTTATACTACTTTGGATTTGATTTGTTATTCTCTCTCTTGTGCTTAAGATGGAAGCTGAGATCATTGGTTTTAACTCTTTCTAATCTGGTAACAGCATAACAGCATATTAAAGTTACACTTTTCTTCCTCCTCTGTTTTTTTTTTTTTGTTTGTTTTTTGTTTGTTTTGTTCTTTTGGTCCCGAGGATTGAACCAACCCAGATGCCCTTAACCACTGAGCAACAACATCCCCAGCCCTTTTTTAGAGACAGAGTCTCCATAAATTGCTTTAGGACCCTACTAAGTTGCTGAGGCTGGTCTCAAACTTGCAATCCTCCTACCTCAACCTTCTGAGTCCCTGGGATTACAGACATGCCACCACACCCAGCCTATGTCTTTCATTGTAAGCCGTTTAGCTGTACACCACACATTTTTGATATGGTGAACTTTTATTTTATTCAGATTAAAATGCAGATGTTCTTTGATGTATGTTGGTGTTATGTCCTGATAGGCCCATTGTAAATTGAAAATATCTTAAGTTGGCACTGCATTTAATACAAGAGTCAACCAACGTCCTAGTTTAGCAGTACCCTATGCCGTGAAGTGTCTGTTGTTTACTGCTGGAATTGCGCGGCTATCCTGGGCTCTGCCTTACTGCTGCTGCCCAGCATCATAAGAGAGTATATTGGACCATATCTTGGTAGTCCAAGAAAAGGTCAAAGTTCAAAGGGTATGATTTCCACTAACTGCATATTGCTTCTCCACCATCATAAAGTTGAAAAGCATACATTGAACTACAGTAGGTTGAAGACTGTTTGTATTTTAAAATTTCCCTCTGACTTCCTTTTTGATCTGTGGTTATTTAGATATATGTTCTTTGATTTCCAAATACTTTGAGATTTTACAGGTAACTTTGTGATGTTAATTTTTGTGTGATTTTACTCCTTTTAATTTATTGAGATTTGTATGGGGGTCCTATAAATGTTCCACCTTGATGAATGACCAATATGTACTTGGAAAAAATGTATATGCTCTTGTTATTGAGTGATGTGTTCTATAAATATACTTTAGGCATCATTTGTTGATCTTATTATTTACATCTTGTATCTCTTGGTCTTTTTTTCTATTTATTCTTTCAATAACTGATACCTCCATTGGCATTTGTGGGTTCATCAATTTCTCCCTTTAGTTCTAGTAAAGTTTTTTTTTTTTTTTAAATCTACATTTCCAATCTCTGCCTTTTAATTGTAGTATCTAGGTCATTTTCATAAACTATAACCTTCAATATCTTTGCATTTAAGTTGTCTTGCTATTTGTCTGTGACACACTATAAACTTTCTATACGTTATAAATGACACCCAGAGTGCATGCATCATTATTTTAACTGATTATTTTTTAAAGATTTAAAGATGAGAAATATTCTGTACTTAACATTTCCAGAGATTCTTATACCTTTGTGTATATCTAAGTTTTTAGCTTCTATTACTTTCCTTCAGTTCTTCAGGTAGATGAAGAATTTAGGTTCTTAAGTTTTTCAAGCTGAACTTCATTTATATTTCTTATACTACAGTTCTTACAGCAATAAATTATCTTGGCTCTTGTTTCTTTGAAAAAAAAATCATCATTTGAAAGGTATTTTTACTGGATATAGATTTTCAAGTTACAGTTTTTATTATTTTCTGTTAGCACTTAAAATATATCTTCTAATGTTCTCTTTATTTCATAGTTTTAGATGAGAAGTCTACAGTTGATCATTGTATCTTCTGTTTTTAATTGATCTCACTCTATGTGACTTTGGAACTGCATTTAATACACCAGTGACAAAAGTCACTGGTATCAGCAGTTTAATATGGCTTCATGTGATCTTCATGTGGTTGATGCTATTTGAGCTTTAGGATGTATGTAAATCATAGTTTTCATCAACTACATCTTTTAGTTATTTTTTATATTTACTTTCTATGTTCATGTTTCTTTTATATCCTTGACCATTTTGTGCATATTTTTAGTAATGTTTTAATGCTATTTTTGAATTTTATTGATTTTAGGTGAGAGTCTATTGACAGATTTCTTCTTTTTTATCAACTGTGAGTCAGATTTTCTTTCTACTTCATGTATCTAGTGGTTTTTGTCTAAATATTGGATATTCTGAATTTTACTATATTCTTTGAAAAAAAGTGATGATTTTGTCTTTGCACCTAGTAACATAATTTGAAGGTAAGTTTGATTTTTTTTTAATGTGCATTTTTATTTTTTTTTCTAAAGGGTGGGTTTGCAGTAGGGGTTTACTCAGATTTGACTCTTCTGATGTTCCTAATAAATATTCCATATTCAACAACTCTCCTCTATTCTAGTTGGTGGGAACTTTAATGATTCCCATTACTATGTGAACTCTGGGTATTATTTGACTTAAAGTAACCTGGAAGTTGTCTTGACTACTGTGTGGCATTTTATTTTATGTGTGGACGTATTCAAAGACTCATAGACCCCTGTGAAAATTTCTGGGGCCCTTTCTTTTCTTGACTCCCTTTTATCTAATACATTATTCTGCAAAATCTAGTGCCTTGGTCTCCTTCAACTCTCATCTTTTTTTTTTTTTTTTTAGTACTGAATATTAAACTGAGGGATGCATAACCACTGAGTAATATCCCCAACCCTTTTTTATATTTTAATTAATTAATTAATTAATTTTTTAAGACAGGGTCTCACTGAGTTGTTTAGGGCCTTGCTAAGTTGCTGAGACTGACTTTGAACTTGAAATCCTCCTGCCTCAGCCTTTCAAGCTGCTGGGATTACGGGCATGTGCCACTGCACTCTGCTCAATTCTAAATCTTTCTCTTCTCAACTCAGCATGACTGGTGTTATCTTGAAATTTTCCTCCTTACACTGTAGTCCAGAAATTTGTCTCCAAACATAAAGTGGGCAATTGCACAGCTTACTTAAATTGTTCCTTGTCTTTCACTTTTCATAGTCTTGTGTGACCTGTTGTTTAATGTTAGAAAACAATTATTTCATATTTCACACCCACTTTTCTAGGAGCTTACAGAAGAAATTTATGTCCAAATTCTGTTACTCTCTTATTGCTTGAAGAGAAATTACTGAATCCTTTGCCATTGGGGGAAAATTATTAGTGGACTTTGTTGCTTAGAACCTTTTCAAGTCTTTTCTATAGTTTGAGTCATAAGAACAGTTGGCTTTTTCAAGATGAATAGATTCAAATTTCTTATAACTTAAAAAATGGTAAGATTTTTGTATGAACTAAAATGTTTCTGAACTACTTTGCAGCAAAGAACAATTACAATAAACTAAAATTGTGACTCTCTAACAGATTTTCCTTTTAGCAGATACTTGGTTACCTTCAAAATGATCGTATGCCTCAGGTTTACAAAATAAGCAATGTGTGTTACATGATCCATCTTTCTAACTCACGGAATTTGCTTCCTTGCCAATTAACCTTGCTGTGCCAGCTTCTCACTATGGCAGCTCCCTCTTTCAAACAGCCGCTGTTTGTTAATGTATAGCAGTAAGGGGCTCAAACATGCAGTGGTGCACACAGCAGTCCCAGGTGGTGTGCAGCTGCTTCTCTGTGATGTCATTCAGACGCCCAGGCTCCTTCCCCTGTCCTCTGAGGGACTCACTCTGGTTAGATCCGGCAAGTGGAGGGCAAAGGTGTGTGCAGGATCAGGTGTGGGAAGACACTGAGTCCAACCCTGGGCGCAGCACCTGTCGCTCGTGCGCCTGTTCCGCTGGCTGGAACTCAACCTCAGGCACGATGTTAGGCTCACTCGGTTGTAAATGAGATTGGAAGTCTGATTTAGCTGGGTGCCAAAGAGGGAAATGGTTCCAGAGACAAGCATGTGGATCTTTTTTCCTTTTGTGTCTTCATACCTTAGTCTCATTTGGAGTTTGATTTTTTAGTGAAGACCCACTTTATGCCTAGGTTTTTTTATTTTTGAAGTAATTCTTTCTCTTCTTGCCTCCTTCTCTTCCCTTTTCTTTCCCTCCCTCCTTTCACAAATATCACATCTTCCAAGTACTTTGCTAGACTCTGGATATATTAGTGAGCAAAATAGTCTCTGCTGCCTTAGTGACTGTAACTTTTGCATTCTCTTTTATTTACTTAATATTTTACTTAGCATCACAGGAAATTATACTACCTGATGATTTTGAAGATAAAAACTGTGTTATTCAGAATAGTTGGAGGTAACTGGGTTCAATCAATTCCCAGTACCAAAAAGCAAGAACAAACAGAATAGTTGGAGGTAACAAGTAAGTAATATTCATGGAAAACCTATAGGAAAAAAAGACGAAACTCTTTGTATTTGTCACTGATTGCTTTCAGAAATAAAACATTCCATAATCTTTGCCAAACAGAAAGAATAACATTTACTTCAAATCCCCCATCCCACCAGAACCCAAAACAAAAAAACGCATTAGCTGAAGGACATCTAATTTCCTAAGTCTGTTTTTAATTTCATGTATATATTTTCACATTAAGTCTACACTGATTTTTTTTGCTGCTGTTGTTTCAGTGTGTACAGTGTTCCAGATTACTTTTCTGGCAACTGATAACGTGGTTCATGGCTTGGATTTGCCCCATTTCTTAATTAGAGGAAAAAACACACTACTTATAATTTAGTTGCACATAGAAATGGAAGAAATGGCAGAGTTCTTATAAGAAAATCACTGTGTACCAACGGAAGGCCCAGGTAATGTGGAAGAGCGAGATCATGCATCTCCTCTGGAATTTGGATTTCAAGTCTTGTGATTTCCTAAGAAAAACACATAAGCTTATATTTTTCATTCCTTTAATCACTTAATAAATAAGCATTTACTGAATTCCCACTGTGTTTGGCACCTATGTGAATGACTTAGAGTAAGTAGATTATATGTAGGTCCTGTCCTTGAAGACGTCACGGCCTAACGGGCAAGACAGACATATAAGCATACTCCAGTGTTGTGTAAGAGCTATGCTTTTGGTGTACATGTGGAGCTTTGGGGATCCAGAGAAAGGGCCCCGGGTTACACCTGTGGGAGCCTAGTCCAGTGCCCGCAGGAGGGCCTGAGATGAGTTCCTGAGGATGGATAGAGGTCAACCAAGTAAAGAACAGAAGGTCAGGTTGTGTGAAGCTCACGGGCAGCATGGCGAAGGTGGGGGGACCAGAATAAAGGTCACATGGAAAACTGGAAGTCAGGGGCTTGGCGGGGGTTAGAGTCAGGGCAGGATGTAGGTGTTGGTGAGAAACGGACTGGCGAGGTCACAACCTTCACTTACTGAGTGGTTTTATGCTTCATGTACTTCACAGGTGCTGTGTTACTTAATTTAAAATTTACAAACTTTATTTTTAGAGTAGTTTTAGGTACACAGCAAAATTAAACAAAAGGTACAGAGAGTTTCCATATAGTCCCATCCATACCAGGTGTAGCCTTCCCACTCTCACACCAGAGTGGTACTGAACTTATGTGGACCTCATCCTCACCCAGAGCCCATGGTTCATGCTAGGGTTCCCTCTGGGTGTTGTACAGTCAGTGGGTTTCAACAAGTGTGTAATGACATACATCTGCCATTGTAGTGTTGCATAGGATTGTTTTATGCCTTGAAAATTCTCTGTCTTCTGCCTCTTCATTCCCCCCTGCAACCACTGGTGGGTTACTGATCTTACTGTTGACATAGTTTCGCCTTTTCTTTTTTTTTTTCGGTACTGGGGATCGAACTCAGGGCCTTGTGCTTGCAAAGCAAGCACTCTACCAGCTGAGCTATCTCCCCAGTTCAAGTTTTACCTTCTCTAGAATGACATGTAGTTGAAATTGCACAGTATGTAACCTTTCTTAGAATGGCTTCTTCACTTAGTAATGTATGTTTGCTCCGTGTCTTTTTATGACTCTTTTCTTTTTAGCACTAAATAATATCCCATTGTCTGATGCAGTATAGTTCATCCATTCACCTGTGATGGACATCTTCATTGCTTCCAAATTTTGGCAATTATAAATAAATCTGTTATAAACATCTACGTGTAGGTTTTTGTGTGGACCAAAGTTTTCAACTCACTTAAGTAAATACAAAGGAGCACAATTGCCAGATCATGTGGTAATGACATGTTTAGTTTTGCTTGAAACCACCAAACCATCTTCCAAAGTTGCTGTACCATTTTCCATTCCCACCAATGATGGCAGAGGGTTCTGTCCTTTGTTTCCTTGCCAACATTTGGTGGTGCTGGCTTGTGGATTTTGGTCATTCTGATAGGTATGTGGTGGTGTCTCACTGTCATGGTTGTTTCCTAATGACATGTGATGTTGAACACCTTTCCACACACTCATTGCAATATGCTTATCTCTGTTACTGAGGAATCTGTTCAGGGGTTTTCCCAATTTTTTAATTCAGTTGTTTGTTTTCCTCTTGAGTTTTAAGAGTTCTTCCTATATTTTGGATAACAATCCTTTATCAGATGTGCATGCATGAGAAATATTGTTTTCATTTCTGTGACTTGTCTTTCTTAGTATTGTTTTTTGCTGAGCAGAACTTTTATACCTGTGCAAAGTTAGAGCTACTCCAATTTTTTTGATTAATGCTAGCATGATACATGTCCATTATTTTAATCTATGTGTGTTCTTACATTTCAAGTAGAATTTTGTAGATAACATTATCATTGTGTCTTTTTTTAAAGGGTCTTTTAAAATCTACTCTGACAATCTCTTTTATTTGGGGTGGGTACAAGGGATTAAATTCTGGGGCACTTGACCCCTGAGTCACAGCCACAGTCCTATTTTGTATTTTATTTAGAGACAGGGTCTCACTGAGTTGCTTAGTGCCTTACTTTTGCTGAGGCTGGCTTTGAACTTACAATCCTCCTGCCTCAGACTCCTGAGTCTCTGGTATTATAGGGGTGCACCATCATGCCTGGCTACAATCCATCTTTTAATTGGTACATTGACCATTGGCTTCAGAGTGACCACTGGTATAATTTGGTTAATATCTATCATTTTTTATTGTTTTCTATTTCTTTGTTCTTTGTTCTATTTTTTAAAAAAACTTTTAAAGTTGTTAATAGACCTTTATTATATTCATTTATTTATATACAGTGCTGAGAATCAAACCCAGTGCCTCATACATGCTAGGCAAGCACTCTGCCTCTGAGCTACAACCCCAGTCCTCTTGGTTCTGTTTTTGTTTTCCACTCTTTTTGTGCCAGTTTTTCTTTTAATTCAGCATTTTATGATTTGATTTTCTGTCTTCTTTTAATGTATCAATTGTACTTTTTAAAAACCTTTTAAGTGATTGCTCTAGAGTTTGCAGTGTATACTTATAACCAATTCAAATCCACTTTCAAATCTGCGATACTGCTTTATGAGTAATGTGAGTACCTTGTAATAACATAATAATCCTAATTCTTCTCTAACTCTTGTTTCACTGTTATTATACAAGCATTTGAATAAGAATAATAATCAAATAGATTATTGCTATTATTTTAAACAAACTGTTACCTGTTAGATCAATTAAGAATAACAAAATTTTACCACCTTCTTTCTCCAGTGCTATTCCTTTCTTTATGGAAATGCAAGTTTCTGACTTACATCATTTTCCCGCTAAAGAATTTCTTTAAACATTTCTTGAATAGCAGATTTACTGGCGACACAGTTCCTCAATTTTTGTTAGTCTGAGAAAGTTTTTATTTCTCAACTTTTGAGGGATACTTTCACAGGATACATAATTCTAGGTGGGTGGGTTTTCTCTCTCTCTCTCTCTCAGCATTTAGAATATTTCACTCCACTGTTATCTTGCTTGCATAGTTTTTGAGGAGAAGTTGGATGTATTTCTTATTTTTAATCATCCATAGTTTTTTTTGTTTTGTTTGTTTTGTTTTTACTCCCTCTGGCCGTTTCAAGATTCTTCTTTTCTCACATTTGAACAAAATATGTCTAGATAACGTATAGGTTTTTGGTGCACTTATACTGCTAAGTGTCTTCTAAGTTTCCTAGGTCTGAGATTTGGTTCTGACATTCATTTTGGGGTAAATATTGGTCATCATTGCTTCAATTATCTGTTCCTTTCTCCCTTTCTTCTCCTTCTAGTATTCCTGTTATGCAAATATTGCACCTTTTGTAGATGTCCCAAGCTCTTGCATATTCTATTCTGCTTTTTTTTTTTAATTTGAATTTTCCTTTGTTTTTCCATTTTGGAAGTTTCTGAAGAGGTATCCTCAAGCTCAGTTATTCTTTCCTCAGCTGTGTCCAGTCTCCTATTGAATCTATCCAAGGCATTCTTCATTTCTGTTACAGTGTTTTTGATCTTGAGCCCTTCTCTGATTTTTTTTCTTAGCACTTGACCTCCCTGTTTTCATTGCCCATCTGTTCTTGGAAGCTATATATATCATTCATTATAGCCCTTAGGATATTAATCACAGTTGTTTTAAATTCCCAGTCTGATAATTTCAATACCCTGGCTATATCTGAGTTTCTTCCTTTTTTATATTTTATTTATTTAGTTTTGCCTTTTAGTATGCCTTGTAATATTTTTCTCAATATGTGATGTGCTGTACATAAGGAACTATGGAAAATAGACCTTCAGTACTGTGGTGGGAAGGTATGGAGTGGGAGGAAGCATTCTGTAGTCCTATGAGTAGGTCACAGCATTTTAGGGAGCCTGTGCCTTTGGAGTGTAGCTCAAAGTCTCCACTGCCCACCCTTAGACAAGACAGAATGGCTAGAATGTGCTGGAGTTGGGTATTTCTCTTTCTTCACGTGGGAGTCTAGAGAAGGCTAATCCTTCCCTCAGATTTGGTTAGCCTTGAAGAGACCCTCATAGATTGGGGCCTGGCTAACTAGTTTCTCCTGAGTGCAGACCATATTTCAAGGAACAGAATGCATTGGCATATTTCAAACTGGTCACTTTTCTCCTCTCAGTGCCAGAAACATGAGGAGTTCTTTTCTCCAGTATTCACTATGAGAACCTGCTTGAGCTTCTGGAAGCAAAACTCAGAAAAATGTGGGGACTCCCAAAAAAACCTGGGTTTAACTCTCTGAGTTGTTCACACTGAGCCTTTGGCAGTTTATCCAGCAACTGTAATTTAGATTTTCCTACCCCAACATCGAGGCGTTAGCTTCCTCAGGAGGAAACCACAGAGTGGGACCACCATCTACCACAGTGTGTGTTTGCTGTCCTGAGGTGATAATTAGTGCCTCCCTTGAACCCTCAGAAGATTGCCTTTTCGTAGGGCAGATTGATTACCTCCAGCAATGCCAAATACATTTTTCTACTTTGGCATTGACATAGAAGTTTCTGCTCATGGACTTCTGCTCTGGTAAGTTGTGATCCTCTGCATTCACCCATCTCTCCAAATCATTTTTTGGTAGCAGTTTACCCTGTGAGCTCATTTCTCTGACTGATCTACAAAGAGCTGTTGGGTTTTTGGTTTGCCCATCTTTTTACATGTTGTTAGGATGGAGTGGTGACATCCAAGCTCCTTACACGCCAGACTAGAGTCCTGCCATTCAATTTTAAATCAAAGCCGTGTTATTTTCTTAATGAGTTATAGTGAGCATATGATTTGTCCCTCAGAAAGGCATTCTTTTGAGAGTTAAAGGGAATATGGTTAATCATTATCCCAGGACAGCAAGCATGACTGTGATGTGCTTACCCCATGGAGGCCGTTTCCTACCAGGGAGGAAACTAGTGTCAGCACTCCTCAGGGGCATGGTCTGCACTTACCCCTGCTGTGTAGTGTCAGATGGTGGAAGTGCTTGTGTGTTGTATTGAAGTCTTCCATCAACCAGGGTTCGTTGATGCTCAACCTTGTGGCGTTTCTTCACTGAGGAGGAACACAAAGCACATTATCATAATTTTAGTCAACTTTTCGTTAATTGCTCGTATTTTCCCTTTAGTAGAGAGGTAAGTTCTTCCCTAATTATTGGTGTCCATAACCACCTTTAAATCCGGATGTGGTTGCCCTTCCCAAATTCTGGACTAGAAAGAGATGTCCAGCAAACTTTTAGTTCTGTGGCCGAACCGGCCTCGACGATGTGACTAGGCTGCCAAGGAGACAGTTAATCACCTATGGACTCTAACGTGGGGCCGGGCTGGAAAACGCAGCGATTAAGGATGGCGTGGTTGCTGGGTCTGAGCGCCAGCTCGTGCTGCACAGGCTGTTTCCCCTGAGGCGAGTGTGTTTTTCCTTCCCAACACTCACTTTTCTCAATATGTATAATCGAAAAAATAAAAGTACCTACCTCATCTGGTTTTCATTTGGGTCCTTAATGAGGCTGGCGTATAATCAGGGCTCAGCGATGTGCTCTGAGTTGTCCAGGTCTTCTGTTTCCAGGGGACTCTCAGAGCTTTGAGATCCCTTCTGACAGTGACTTTCTGAGGTCCGTTGAGGCGGCTCCAGAGTCTGCCAGCAGGGAGGTCAGTGATTATTTTAAGTTGCCTATTCGTGTAACTAAATGTGAAAAAGAAAATAGTCCTCTTCCCCATTTCTCGTGCCCCACTGAGCGTGGATCGGCTGCCTTCTCAGAAGTGAGGGAGCGGTAAGGAGAACACAGGCAGAGTCAGCTTTTATTTGTATTAAAGCCATAACTACATATAACCTCTTAAAAAGTCAGTCCCAAAGCCTTTTAGTAAAGACCGTCAGTCCCCTGCCCATCCCTCCTGGCTTCTGGTGCCTGATCCCGACCAGCCACCGTCAAGTCTTCAGCTCTTTCTTCTGGGATCTACTGCTCTGTGTCTATGTGATGCGTTGCTCTTTCTTGATTTTACTGGTTGTGTTTGAGTCCCTGGTGTGGAGGGGCATTAGCTGTCCTGCTTCCTGCTTCCCTTTCCCGTACTTACACACACGTGGGCATTCGACATCCTCCATTCTGACAGGATGGCATCCTCACATTCAGAGAATATTCTTTATTCTGAAAACGTAATTCATGGCAGAGCCGTGGGGTGCATTGATTAGGTCTCCATTTCTTGCATGATGCTGTCTTGAGCTGGATGATCGCCTCTGCTCGTTTGCATGGTCTCTAGAATCCAGCTTTCCAGCCTCACCGACAGCCGACCAGTCTCTCGGTTCATGGGGCATCACGGACGTGTGCCAGGCTGTGGAAGGCGTCCGCCTCAGACGCCGTGCTCTCCGTGCAGCTGTGCCGGCTGCCTCCTGGGCTTCCTTCTGGGGTCTGCAGCATCCTGCGCACCCCCTGTTCTAGTCGTATCCTGATTCCGGAGCGCACGTCTTCCTCTTTGTTGATTTATTCCTTTGTTTTGTGGACACATCTTTTAATCTCCACCAAAGAAAATGAGAAAGGGAGGTAACACCTTTTGGGATCTTGCAAATCTGAAAGTATCTTTTTCTACTGTCACATTTATTGATAATTTATAATTCTTTTTTTTTCCCTTGGAATTTTTTTTTTAATTAATTAATTTATTTTTTTATTGTAAACAAATAGGATACATGTTGTTTCTCTGTCTGTACATGGCGTAAAGGCATACCATTTGTGTAATCATAAATTTACATAGGGTAATGTTGTTTGATTCTTTCTGCCATTTTTTCCCTTCCCCCCCACCCCTCCCACCCCTCCCCTCCATCTATACAGTCCTTCCTTCCTCCATTCCTGCCCCCCTCCCTAAACCCAACTTCAACCCCAACACTAACCCTTCCCACCCCCCATTATGTGTCATCATCCACTTATTAGTGATATCATTCTTCCTTTGGTTTTTTTGAGATTGGCTTATCTCACTTAGCATGATATTCTCCAGTTTCATCCATTTGCCTGCAAATGCCATAATTTTATCATTCTTTATGGCTGAGTAATATTCCATTGTATATATATACCACATTTTCTTTATCCATTCATCAATTGAAGGACATCTAGGTTGGTTCCACAATCTGGCTATTGTGAATTGAGCAGCTATGAACATTGATGTGGCTGTATCTCTGTAATATGCTGATTTTAAGTCCTTTGGGTATAGGCCAAGGAGTGGGATAGCTGGATCAAATGGTGGTTCCATTCCAAGTTTTCTAAGGAATCTCCACACTGCTTTCCAGAGTGGCTGCACTAATTTGCAGCCCCACCAGCAATGTAAGAGTGTACCTTTCTCCCCACATCCTCGCCAACACCTGTTGTTGCTTGTATTCTTGATAATCGCCATTCTAATTGGGGTGAGATGGAATCTTAGAGTGGTTTTGATTTGCATTTCTCTTATTACTAGAGATGTTGAACATTTTTCCATATGTTTGTTGATTGCTTGTATATCCTCTTCTGTGAAGTGTCTATTCATTTCTTTAGCCCATTTGTCAATTGGATTATTTACATTCTTGGTGTAGAGTTTTTTGAGTTCTTTATAGATTCTGGAGATTAGCGCTCTATCTGAAGTATGATTGGCAAAGATTTTCTCCCACTCTGTAGGCTCTTTCTTCGCATTGCTGATAGTTTCCTTTGCTGAGAGAAAGCTTTTTAGTTTGAATCTATCCCAGTTATTGATTCTTGCTTTTATTTCTTGTGCTATGGGAGTCCTGTTGAGGAAGTCTGGTCCTAAGCCGACATGTTGAAGCTCTGGACCTACTTTTTCTTCTATAAGATGCAAGGTCTCTGGTCTGATTCCGAGGTCCTTGATCCATTTTGAGTTTAGTTTCGTGCATGGTGAGAGATATGGGTTTAGTTTCATTCTGTTGCATATGGATTTCCAATTCTCCCAGCACCATTTGTTGAAGAGGCTATCTTTTCTCCATTGCATATTTTTGGCCCCTTTGTCTAGTATGAGAAAATTGTATTTATTTGGGTTTGTGTCCGTGTCCTCTATTCTGTACCATTGATCCACCTTTCTATTTTGGTACCAATACCATGCCGTTTTTGTTACTATTGCTTTGTAGTAGAGTTGAAGATCTAGTATTGCGATACCCCCTGCTTCACTCTTTGTGCCAAGGATTGCTTTAGCTATTCTGGGTTTTTTATTCTTCCAGATGAATTTCATAATTGCTTGCTCTATTTCTGTAAGGTACATCATTGGGATTTTCATTGGAATTGCATTGAATCTGTATAGCACTTTTGGTAGTATGGCCATTTTGACAATATTAATTCTTCCCATCCAAGAACATGGGAGATCTTTCCATCTTCTAAGGTTTTCTTGAATTTCTTTCTTTAGTGTTCTGTAGTTCTCATTGTAGAGGTCTTTCACCTCTTTTGTGAGATTGATTCCCAAGTATTTTATTTTTTTCGAAGCTATTGTGAATGGGGTAGTTTTCCTGATTTCTCTTTCTGAAGATTCATCGCTTATGTATAAAGATGCCTTAGATTTATGTGCATTGATCTTATATCCCGCTACTTTACTGAATTCACTTATGAGATCTAAAAGTTTTCTGGTGGAATTTCCTGGTTCCTCTAAGTATACCATCATATCATCAGCAAATAGGGATAGTTTGAGTTCTTCTTTTCCTATTCGTATCCCTTTAATTTTTTTGGTCTGTCTAATTGCTCTGGCTAGAGTTTCAAGGACGATACTGAATAGAAGTGGTGAAAGAGGGCATCCCTGCCTTGTTCCAGTTTTTAGAGGGAATGCTTTCAGTTTTTCACCATTTAGAATGATATTAGCCATGGGCTTAGTGTAGATGGCCTTTACAATGTTAAGGAATGTTCCCACTATCCCTATTTTTTCTAGTGTTTTGAGCATGAAGGGGTGCTGTATTTTATCAAATGCTTTTTCTGCGTCTATCGAAATAATCATGTGATTCTTGACTTTAAGTCTATTGATATGGTGAATTACATTTATTGATTTCCTGATGTTGAACCAACCTTGCATCCCTGGGATGAAACCCACTTGATCATGGTGCACTATCTTTTTAATATGTTTTTGTATGCGATTTGCTAAAATTTTGTTGAGAATTTTTGCGTCGATGTTCATTAAGGATATTGGTCTGAAATTTTCTTTCCTTGATGTGTCTCTGTCTGGTTTAGGAATCAGGGTAATATTGGCTTCATAGAATGAGTTTGGGAGGGTTCCCTCCTCTTCTATTTTCTGGAATACTTTGAGAAGTATTGGAATGAGCTCTTCTTTAAAAGTTTTGTAGAACTCGGCTGAGAACCCATCTGGTCCTGGACTTTTCTTTGTTGGAAGGCTTTTGATGACTTCTTCTATTTCATTACTTGAAATTGGTCTATTTAAATTGTGTATGTCCTCCTCGTTCAGTTTAGGCAATTCATATGTCTCTAGAAACCTGTTGATGTCTTCGAAATTTTCTATTTTGTTGGAGTATAGATTTTCAAAATAGCTTCTAATTATGTTTTGTATTTCAGTCATGTCTGTTGTGATATTTCCTTGTTCATTCCGAATTTTAGTGATTTGGGTTTTCTCTAGTCTTCTCTTTGTTAGTGTGGCTAAAGGTTTATCAATTTTGTTTATTTTTTCGAAGAACCAACTATTTATTTTGTCAATTTTTTGTATTGTTTCTTTCGTTTCAATTTCGTTGATTTCAGCTCTGAGTTTAACTATTTCCTGTCTTCTACTACTTTTGGTGTTGGTCTGTTCTTCTTTTTCTAGGGCTTTGAGCTGTAGTGTTAGGTCATTTATTTTTTGAGTTGTACTTCTTTTATTAAATGCGCTCCATGAAATAAATCTTCCTCTAAGTACTGCTTTCATAGTGTCCCAGAGATTTTGATATGATGTTTCTTTGTTCTCGTTTACCTCTAAGAATTTTTTAATTTCCTTCCTAATATCTTCTGTTATCCATTCATCATATAGTAGCATATTGTTTAATCTCCAGGTGTTGGAGTAGTTTCTGTTTTTTACTCTTTCATTAATTTGTAACTTCAATCCATTATGATCTGATAGAATACAAGGTAGTGTCTCTATCTTCTTGTATTTGCTGACATTAGCTTTGTGGCATAATATATGGTCTATTTTAGAGAAGGATCCAGGTGCTGCTGAGAAGAAAGTGTATTCGCTCTTGGTTGGATGGTATATTCTATAAATGTCTGTTAAGTCTAAATTATTGATAGTGTTATTGAGATCTATGGTTTCTTTGTTCAATTTTTGTTTGGAAGATCTGTCCAGTGGTGAAAGAGGCGTGTTGAAATCACCTAGTATTATTGTGTTATGGTCTATTTGGTTTCTAAAATTGAGAAGGATTTGTTTAACATACATGGATGAGCCACTGTTTGGGGCATAGATGTTTATGATTGTTATATCTTGCTGATTTATGCTTCCCTTAAGCAGTATGAAATGTCCTTCTTTATCCCTTCTGACTGACATTGGCTTGAAGTCCACATTATCTGAAATGAGGATGGATACTCCAGCTTTTTTGCTGACTCCATGTGCATGGTATGTTTTTCCCCATCCTTTCACCTTTAGTCTATGGGTATCTCTTTCTATGAGGTGAGTCTCTTGCAGGCAACATATTATTGGATCTTTCTTTTTAATCCAATCTGCCAGTCTATGTCTTTTGATTGATGAATTCAGGCCATAACATTCAGGGTTATTATTGAGATATGATTTGTATTCCCAGTCATTTGGTTCATATTTAAAATTTTTGACACATCTTGGTTCCTCCTTTATTTGACAGTTCCTTTAGGATAATTCCTCCCTTTGCTGATTTGCTTCTTTGTTTTTTATCTCTTCCTCATGAAATATTTTGCCGAGAATGTTCTGTAATGCTGGCTTTCTTTTTGTAAATTCTTTTAGCTTTTGTTTATCATGGAATGATTTTATTTCATTGTCAAATTTGAAGGTAAGTTTTGCTGGGTATAAGATTCTTGGTTGGCATCCATTTTCTTTCAGAGCTTGAAAAATGTTGTTCCAGGCCCTTCTAGCTTTTAGGGTCTGGATTGAAAAATCTGCTGATACCCGTATTGGCTTCCCCCTGAATGTAATTTGGTTCTTTTCTCTCACAGCCTTTAAAATTCTGTCTTTATTTTGTATGTTAGGTATTTTCATTATAATGTGCCTTGGTGTGGGTCTGTTGTAATTTTGTATATTTGGAGTCCTATAAGCCTCTTGGACTTGATTTTCCATTTCATTCTTCAGATTTGGGAAATTTTCTGATATTATTTCTTCAAATAGATTGTTCATTCCTTTGGTTTGTTTCTCTAAGCCTTCCTCAATCCCAATAATTCTCAAATTTGGCCTTTTCATGATATCCCATAGTTCTTGGAGATTCTGTTCATGATTTCTCACCATCTTCTCTGTTTGTTCAACTTTGTTTTCGAGGTTAAATATTTTGTCTTCAATATCTGAAGTTCTGTCTTCCAGCTGTTCTATCCTATTGGTTATGCTTTCTATAGAGTTCTTAATTTGGTTTATTGTTTCCTTCATTTCAAGGATTTCTGTTTGGTTTTTTTTTCAATATCTCTAACTCTTTATTGAAATGCTCTTTTGCTTCCTGAATTTGCTCTGTTAACTGTCGATTGGTGTGATCGTTCAATGCCTGCATTTGCTCTTTCATCTCATCGTTTGCTTCCCTAATCATTTTAATTATGTACATTCTGAACTCCCTTTCTGTCATGTCTTCTGCCATGCTGTCGTTGGGTTTTATTGATGTAACATCTAGATTTGTTTGGGGCATTTTCTTCCCTTGTTTTCTCATATTGTTCAGGAGTCAGTGGGTCATTAAGATATTGCAGATTTCCTCTATCAACTTATAATGTCCCTGAAGATTGCTAGTATATCCCCTCTTATCCTTCAGTAGCCTGAAGTCTTGGAGGAGGTTGATAATGCAGAGCTCCACGAGGAAGCTGCCTCTCTACGGGTGGCGACCCTCAGGTGGCGTATATTCCCTGCTAGTGAGCAGAGGTGCCTCCACTTGTTGACCAATGGTCATCCAATGGGGAACTAGACTGCGGGCTGAAGCAAGGCCTGTTTGTGCCTGTGTCTCTGGTTTTACCGTCCCTGTGGGAAAACCTTCCCCGGCCGGGAAGACTCACTCGGTGGGGACGTCTCGCTGGTCAGTTGCCCTCCTAGAGGTTCCCCTCAATCTACAACTACCACCTGGGCTGGGCTGTCTTCCTCTGCAACGATCCCAGGGGCCCGGACCTATGTCTGGGCCTGGGAGCCTCACCCTTCGCAGGCGAGTCTCCTTAGGCTGCCTCTCCCAGAGAATCTGCCCACAGCCCTGGAAACTTCGCTCCGCCCCTAGGCGTGTCTCTGTGCGGCTCTTCCAGCAAGAAGCCACCTAGCTCCTGGGACCCTGCTCTGCACCAATCGCCTGGCTATGCAGCCCCTCCTCTGAGCCACCACCTGGAGCCCCGTACAATAGCTCCGAGACCCAGAGACCCGCCACACACCTCCTCCTCCGAACAGCCGCCCGGTTTCCGACGCAGTCACTAGGAGTCCAAGCAACTCACTTCGGGTCTCCTCCTCCCGCCAACCACCCGTAGCCCTAGGCAGTCACTCCAAGTCCAAGTGACCCGCCCTGTTCCTCCTCCTCCTCCTTGGGGTAGCCCCCCGGGTGTTCAGGAGCGGTGGCTCCGAGACCAAGTGACTCACCATGCTCCTCCTCCAGGCAGGCCACCGGTGTTCAGGAGTGGTTGCTTTTAGTCCAATGAACTCACCACTCTCCTCCTCCTCTGGCAACCACCTATGGCTCTGATGCAGTCACTCCTAGACCAAGTGTCCCATCGCTCTCCTCCTCCAGGCAGGCCACCAGTGTTCTGGAGCAGTTGTTCTGAGATCAAACAGCTCGCCACGCAGCTCCACCTCTGGCAACTGCCTGTGGCTCTGATGCAGTCACTCCTAGACCAAGCGTCCCGCCGTGCTCCTCCTCTTCCTCCGGGCAGTCCCCCGGTGTTCAGGAGCGCTCGCTCTGAGTTCAAACAGCTCACCACACAGCTCCTCCTCTGGCAACCGCCTGTGGCTCTGATGCAGTCACTCCTAGACCAAGTGACCCGCCGAGCTTCTCCTCTTCCTCTGGGCAACCCCCCGGTGTTCAGAAGCGGTCGTTCTGGGTCTAAACAGCTCGCCACGCAGCTCCTCCTCAGGCAGCTGCCCGGAGCCCCAGTGGCTGCTCGAGTCCAAGCGCTGTGCTGAGCCGCCGCCTCTACGATGATCCCAGTTGTCCGTGTTCACCGCTCCAGCGGGGGGAGGGGCATCTCGCCGAGCAACTCCACTTCACAGATTCCCTGCGTTCCGGGGCTACTGCCCCATCCGGGACGCCTCCCCAACGGGAGAGACTCACCCGGCGGCTTTGAGTTGGTCCCAAGTCTCTCACTATCTCCTCTTTTGAATCTTGCGTCCTGGAGCAACGTGAAATGCAGCCGCCCTCTAGGCCGCCATCTTGGCCCGCCCCATTTCCTGGGGCTCAAAAACCAGGCCTGCTCCCTGGGGATCTACGGCACCACCACAGCAGAGCAACCAGGGATTACAAAAGTGAAAGTGAATCCTAGTGTGGAATGGCAGCAATGGCGGATGCAGGAGGAAAAAACCTCCCTTGGAATTTTGAAAACATTGATCGGTTTTTAAAATGTATCTGGGAGCTCTCTAGCATCTTTTACCCGTTCCTAGTGTTGTGAACTTTCGTACTGATGTAAAGAGCTGTGTGTGTGTTTATATTGTATCAGAGGCCTGCTGAGTTCATTCGGTTTATATCTTTGACTTGCAGAATATTTTCTGAGTAGGATCTCTCCTTCCTTGTCACTTTTTCTATTTGATCTTTTCTTCCTGCCATGCCAGTTATTCATATATTGGAATAATCATCCAATATTATAATCATCTCTTTAGCTTTTAAAGATGTTTTTTCTATTCTTCTTTTTCATTGGTTTTCTGGAATGTTCCTCACCTTCTTTGCTTTTCTGGAATGTTCCTCACCTTCTTTGATTTTCTGCCATCCTGCTCTTTCTTGGAGCCAGACTAGGGAGCTGGACTGGGGAGAGCAGATCTTACCATTCGGTATGTAGAGACTCAGTTAATGACCTTCTTTCAATACCTGATCCCCCAAGTGCCTTGAATGCAGAGGCCTCTCTCACTCATTCTTCCCAGAGAACAACCTACAGAGTCCTGCTAGCGTAGACGGGGCTGCTCCCAAGCCTCATCAGCTGTGAAAATCTGCCCTCATTTGTCCATGGCTCCTATTTTCAGCCCACCTGTCAGCCCCTCTCCACTATCTTCAGAGCTGTGGACCTCTCAGTCTTGAGGCTTTCTCAAATGCTGTAGAATAAACGGTCAGCTCTGGCCTTCTCCTGCTGTTGGTTTTCTTGAATTGCGTTTCCTGCGTTTGCTGGTCTGTTGAGCCAGCAGTCACGCTCTGGGCTTCCTCTGGTCTCTCACCTGCTGGCACGTGGGCTCTCAACCCAGACGCTTGGACTCATTGCCAGGTGAGTCGCTCTCGCTTTCTGCTTTCTTTTCCTCATCTTCAAAAATCTGTAGGTGGGTTTTCTTTTTTTTTTTTTTAAGAATTAGAAGATTTAAGATAAATGAGCCATTTAAATCCATAGCTGGCTTAATAAATACTAGCCATTATTATTTTGGAGTAGTTTCAAGTAAAAGAAATCTGTGTGTCCCGAGTAACCACGTGTAACTGGAAACCCAGAGAAGCAAACTTAATACGAATTGTTGGGCAGGTAGTGTCCACACCATGAAGAAATGCCACGCATCTGATGTGCTGGGAAAATCTCTGGGTCCTGAGTGCTCACTGGAGGGAACCTTAGAGATCACATTCTCCAACTCTGTTTTACAAATGAGGAAAACTAAGACTGGAGAGAGTAGTGACTTGCCTTCAGGCTAAAACCCAAGCCTCACGATTTCCGGTTCAGTCTTCTTTCCATTTAATCGTATTGCCTTTTCTAAGAAACAGTGCTGTGTGACTTGTCAGTGTTTTGGTGATATCACTATTCTGTACCCGATTTTCTTTGACTTTCTCATTTTTTCTTCTGTCAGCTCACCTTTATTTTATTTACTTATATGTGGTGCTGAGGATGGAACCCAGTGCCTCACACATGCTAGGCAAGCGCTCCACCCCTGGGCCACAGCCCAGTCCGCCTCTTTAATTTTTATTTCTTTAACAGCAAGTGCTCAGAACTGGATCAGTGATGGTCTTGGTTTACAGCACACGCTCATCACTGGTTCATCCATAGCCTATTTGTTTATTAATAAGAATAAATTTTTAAAAATCCACATCAGGTGGGATACTTGGGCAGAAAGCTAAAATGTGTGGTTTCCATTCATGCATGGTTCAAAAATAAATTCATATAGGGTCATGTGCTGCATAATGACATTTTGGCCAGTGACAGACTGGATATATAGCCGTGGTCCGATAAGGCTGTAATGGAGCTGGAAGTTCATATTGCCTGGTGATGTCACAGCTCTCATAACACTGTAGGCAACGTGTGCTCCCGTGTTGTTGTGATGTTGGTGTAAACAAACCTACCGTGCTGCTGGTACGAAAGTGTAGCACTTGATGATAAATGTGTTACTAGCTTATTTATGTACTATTTTAAGAGGATACCACAACCATAAAAAGTTGACTGTAATACAGTCTGCTGGCCTCCACTGGTGTCCCTTCCATCTCTCACGTTCACCTGAAAGCATTGAGAGATCATATGCAGAGGGACCTACGTGATTCAGGTTTAAGCAGGTACACCCTGTGGTGTTCGCACAGTGGTGACACCTAGTAAGGGTGCATTTCTCAGAAAATGTCCCCATGGTTAAGTGATGTGTGACTGTTGGAAGTATCCATGTGGTGTGGCTATTTTTCTCTTCAATGGAAAGTCATCTTATGGATACAGATGGTTGATTTCAAAACTCCCTTCCTCATGTAGAAATTGACCAGACTGGGGTGGCAGTGGATAGAAGTAAGTAAGAAGACTAAGAATAAAGGACTGAGAATAAGAGCCACCCCCTCTGTGTGGAGACACGTGGCCTCTGAAGTTGGCTGGTCTTCAGATGGTGTCCTAACGGGTTTATTTACGATGCAGGCCTGAGAACCATTGGAGTCATCACCAAACTGGATCTTATGGATGAAGGAACAGATGCCCGGGATGTTCTGGAGAACAAGCTGCTGCCTCTTCGCAGGGGTAATGTACTTGGTCTACACGGGACTTTCTTGACATTATGTCAGCGTGGTTTTAGTGGCTTCCCTGTCCTAAGGCATGGATTTATTATCAACTCTACTTTTTATGGAATGGCAGTGTATTCCCATAGGATGTATTAAAAATGGTCCAAAAGGAGAACTGTTTCTCAAAATAACAGGGGTAAGAAAGCAGGAAAAAGAAGGGGTTTAGAGGAGAGTGAGTATTCACCACAGACTACACAAGTATATACCATTCTGTTGTTAAGTGTGGTATTTATGTTCCTGCAACACGACATAACTAAGAGACATTCTCTCTTAAAATGTACAACACTTTTAAATGTGAGGGGTATTATTCTATTGATGTCAAAAATCATCTTTAGTCAAGTTAATGGTCTTTGTTAAAATGCAATCGTCTCAGACTCAGTTTTGTAAAGGGACCCTGTTTTCAGGCCCCTCACCCATTCTGCCTTCTTACTCAGCCTGTTTGGGAGCCCTGACATCTCCCGAGAATAGTTACAGGAGGGTGCCAAGCCCCATAGGGCTGTGTTGTGGTGTTTTGTTTCAGGTTACGTGGGGGTGGTCAACAGAAGCCAGAAGGACATAGACGGGAAGAAGGACATTAAAGCAGCCATGTTGGCAGAAAGGAAATTTTTTCTTTCACATCCGGCTTACAGACATATTGCTGATCGTATGGGGACCCCACACCTTCAGAAGGTCCTGAATCAGGTAAGGAAATTCTTTTAAGCAACAAGAAACATTATGAAATGTGTAGACCATTGAGATACATATTTCTTACTTTTAAATTTCTCTGTTCAAAGCAAGACCTCCACTTTAAATGGTAGGAGTTTAGATAGTGACTGAGAGTGCTACTGTCCCAGGGAGCTGAGCTCACCGTAGCGGAGGGACTGTCAAGGGGCTGTGCTCCAACAGAAACACATGCCTGTTGAGGAATGGGGCACCCAGTGTACATTTGAGCATGCGTTCTCTCCCCACGTGTAGTTCCCCTGAGCAGTTAGACTTGTGTAGCTCTGAAAAGTGGATCTCCTGTGATCTGTTTGTGGAGTTCCAAGATGTGATGGTTAGGTTAGACTTTCTTCATGGTTTTGTTTGGGATTGATTTGTTCCTTTATTTAAAATCTTCAAAACAACAAATCCTGATGAAGTTATCATTGATTGCCACTAATCTAAAACACTTTCCCAGATAACCCATTTTCCCCAAGTAAACAGGATCTGACTGGGCCTCTGACTCCCTGCCCCGCCCCACCGCACACACTTCTTCCATAAAGCCTCAGCGCACTTCCTCCGGGGCAGAGGTTACTTCCCCTGCTGTGGTCGAGCACCATGACCAGTTCCCTTGTGCCTGGGTTGCCCTTCCTGAGTTTTGATGACAGTGACTTTTATGATGAGCAGCTTTCCTCACAAGCATGCCCATTAGTTACGCTTTCCTCCTTTATCTCTGAGCATGGTCAGGCAGTGATGGACGTCAGCTTCTCCAAGGGTAAGCGGAGGTGCCCACAGGTAAGGACGTT
This sequence comes from Sciurus carolinensis, assembly GCF_902686445.1. NCBI lineage: Eukaryota > Metazoa > Chordata > Mammalia > Rodentia > Sciuridae > Sciurus > Sciurus carolinensis. The sequence continues at coordinate 111,957,303 of NC_062224.1, read as the reverse complement.
GCATCTCAACCATTGAGATAAAACTGAGGAGGTTTTAGAAAATAGAAAGCAGAGGTATGCTTGTACGTGAAGTGACACAGTACAGACTTCCGTGAAGTTCGTACTTTTACTTAGGGCTCAAAGAGCACTTGGAAGCTCAGAGGCAGCACTTGGTAGTATCATTTTAAGAATATGAATGCAGTTGAGAAGGACCCGTGGTTTGTCATACAAGAACCGTGATATTCTCACACCACAGTCAGCACGGTAAAGCTTCTGTGAGACTACTGCTTTCAACCTGTAAAAATCTTACAGGAAAATCACTAATATGATTAGAAAGAGAAAGTTGGAAATAAATTAGATTTTGCATTTTAAAAAAATAGGAGATGATTGACCAATATGTCATACAGGTGGTCCCCAAGTTTTGACACAACTGGATTGTGCCGACCGAAGGTTGAATGCGTTTAATACTGAACATCTCTTCTGCATAATCACTTTGTTTCCAAGGTTTCCATATTATATTTGAAACTAGAATAACTTTATTGCTAATTCTATGTGAACCAGTGCTTCTGACCCTGAGGTCCCATTTCTGTGGACAATCTGGACAAAGCTATAAAAATTGTGAGGAACTGAAGGAAACACCACCGTGGCTACAAGGCAGAGAAGGACGGGCCAGCCGTGATGGGGGCCCGAGGAGAGTGGGCAGTGGTGGGGTCCTGGAATGTTCTTAGATCAAATTAAAGATCTGGCTGTCACCCGAGGGGCCGTGGGGAGTTATTTTGGAGCTCTGAGGCGGGACGACAGGATCAGATCCGCGATTTTTAGAAAAGAATATGGTACTGTGTGGGATGAGGAGGAGGAGAGCAGCCAGTGAGGAGTAAAACCAGGAGGGGCAGGTAACTAAAAATGATGAAAGTTACAGTAGCTCGGTCTCACGTAGGACCAGCCGGAAGTGACTGAGGGAGATTTGAGGAGTGCTTAGGAAAATTGAGACCTTGGTGACAGATTAGCACTATGGGTGACAGAGGTAAGGAGTGGAGGACAACCTGCCAGCTTCCATGCTGATCTGCAGGCAGCACTGTAGGGAGCCCCCGAGGAGAGATCAGGGGCTCCCTGGGGACAAGCTGAGGCTGAGGTGTCACTGACACGCCCAGAGGAGAAGTCACTCGGTGGTCAGGAGCATGCCCGCAGCAGAGGTGAGTCCTGCTGCGAGTTAACTCTGCAGCAGCGGCAGGTGTTTGTGGGCTTACTGGAGCCACAGGTGGATGAGATTGAGATTGCTGCAGGAGGGCGGGCAGGGAGCTAGAGGAGGCCTCAGACCCGGGTTTGAGGAATTTTAATGCTCCCAGGCCTGCAAGGAGCAGGAGGCGTTAAAGGAGGAAGTATTCTAGCAGGTGAAGAACGGGCCACGGTCTTGCCCGACCAGGGAGGTGTCTGAGCAGCAGAGTGGAAACCCAGGGTCTTTATCATGTCCCAGCTCACACGGCCATTGGCCCTCGCTGGCTTTTGTGGTGGCTGGTACTCTTGGATTTGGGTCCTGTGTCTTTGGACATTGCTGCTGGGAATCCAGTCCTCTGTTCTCTGGTTTCCTGATTCACAGCTGCAGCAGCAGCAAGCCGTACTGTGGGCGGAGGACCGGTACAGAGTATCGATGGCTAATTAACTGCAGGCTTATTGAATAGGTGTATTCAGGTAAACTCGATGCACCTAAGTCATCTTTATGCTGATTTAAAGTCATTTCTCTAGTCTGTCTGGGTGTACTGATTTTCCCTTTGAATGACTTTTGCTGCATTTCTGTGAAGTTCATCTCTTTCAATTCTAAGTTTATTACTAAGCAGATCAGGAAGATCATTGTTTTCAGAATTTTCTGTCACTGCATTACAGAGAGAACATAAGACAGAGAGCTGAACAATCTTTTTTCTTCTTCCTCCTATTTTTTTTTCCATATTAGAGATTGAATGCAGGGGTGCTGTACCAGTGAGCTACATCCCCAGGCCTTTTTACTTTTTATTTTGAGACAGGGTCTCTCTCAGTTGCTGAGGGTCTCATGAAGTTGCCAGACTGGCCTCCAGCTTGCCATCCTCCTGCCCCAGCCTCCTGAGTTGCTGGGATTATAGGTGTGTGCCACCCCACCCTGTCCACCCTGTCCCAACTTGGTTCTTTACGACTCATGCTCAGACAGTTTCTTGGAGAAGTTTTCACTGTATTGAGTTTGAGATGGCAGCTGAGCCCAGAGGAAATGCCATTCACCATTCAGGTGGACTTGTCAACAGCAGAGAGCTTTCCCTCCCTCAGTCATGGAATTTTATGCTCAGTCTCTTGAAGGCACCAACCAGAGCTGCCCGGGGCCTAGAGGTAGAGGAGCCAGGAAGCGCCGCCTGAGCTGCAGAGTGCAGAAAAGCCTGGCTCCCTGGCCACCTGAGCTCCCCAGGGCGCTGGACCATTTGGCCTTGGAAGCTTCGGCAGCACCTGCAGCCCGTGGCTGGCGTCATTTCCACCACGGCCTGACGTTAGGTTCCTTTCTATGAGGCAGGCGATGCGATGGGTCGTCCAGGTGGCCATGTTATCAGGCAGCGCAACCGTAGCACTATGTGTTAACAGAGATAACCAAAGGAGTGACGCTCAACGGAGGAATCAGCATCTCCAAGGGCAGTGGAGGAAAGAGTTGGTGCTTTGTCTCGCTCTACCTATGTGACCTCTGATGTCTGTGTCATTTCTAAGGTTGTGAATGATCAGGAAAACAGTAGAATAACTGGGTCAAATGGTGGATCCATTCCAAGTTTTCTGAGAAATCTCCACACTGCTTTCCAGAGTGGCTGCACCAATTTGCAACTCCACCAGGAATGTATGAGTGTGCCTTTCCCCCTACATCCACACCAACATTCATTGGTTTATACACAAAGGACTTAAAATCAGCATACTACAGTGATGCAGCCACAACAATGTTTAGAGCAGCTCACTTCACAATAGCTAGATTGTGGAACCAATCTAGATGTCCTTCAATAGATGAAGGAATGGATAAAGAAACTGTGGTATATATTCACAATGGAATATTATTCAGCCATAAAGAAGAATAAAATTATGGCATCTGCAGGCAAATGATTGGAATTGGAGAATATCATGCTAAGTGAAATAAGGCAATCCTAAAAAACCAAAGGCTGAATATTTTCCCTGATAAGTGGATGATGATAATGGGGGTGGGGGGAGAGAGAAGAATGGAAGAACTTTGGATTATGTGCGGGAACTGAGAGGTGGGAGGGGGCGGTGGTATGAAAGATGGTGGAATGAGACAGACATCACTACCCTATGTACAGGTATGATTACACAAATGGTGTGTTCTACATCACATACAACCATAGATACAAAAAGTTGCACCCCATTTGTGAACAATGAATCAAAATGCAGTCTGTAAAAATAAAAAAATTAAAAAGAACTGAGGATGTGGCTCAGTGGTGGAGCGCATAAAAAAAAAACAGTGGAGGCTGGTTTTTGTTTTGTGAGTTAATCTTCTCCATCTTCTGTGTACATGCATGATTTTGTTTTGTTTCCTTTAGCAACTTACGAACCACATTCGAGATACCCTGCCAAACTTCAGGAACAAGCTGCAGGGGCAGCTGCTGTCCATCGAGCATGAAGTGGAAGCCTACAGGAACTTCAAGCCCGAAGACCCCACCCGGAAGACCAAGGCCCTGCTGCAGTAGGTGGCCCTCCTCCCTTGCTCACCTGAAGCTCAGGTCCCCGGGTTCTTGGCCAGGGTCTATTTCACATTGTTTTTTAGGTTTAACAGGAGCAACTAAGTGGGCCGAGGCTCTGTGTTACATTGTGGCCCTTGAGCTTTTATGTTTTCTGGAAATAATTTTTCATCTAATTCTGTTGTTACGAATTTAACCAACGGTGCATCCCCGGTTATCTTTCTGACACAGAATTCAGGGGTAAAGCCAGTAGTGATAACCCACAGGCTACTTTTGTCCTTAGTCTTAGAAATGAGTGAATACAAATGAAAATGTTACCTGCCTTTTACAACTAACTGCAGACATCGATGTCCATTGTCCATGTTGTCTTTTTATTTCCCTTATTTCATGTGATTTATCTGTGTGCACTTTTCAGTGGGATAAGAACCTGGAAGTTACCTAAAAAAAAAAAAAAAATATATATATATATATATATATATATATATATATATATGTATATATATACACACACACACACAGATAATAAGGTCACATTTTAGTTATTTTCCTTTCTGATAATAATTTTAATGTAGCATTTTAACAATACAAATGTGCAAACTTCCCAGCCTCTTCTGCTCCTGCGCAGTCCTCCCATCTTACCCTGCGGCTGGCAGACTTACCGGAGCTGCCCAGGGCAGGTGTCAGTTGCAGGAGCATCGCCAGGCGCTGCGTCTCGCCCAGGATCCTCTCTCTTGACGACTTCTGGCCCCTCTGTTCCCTCATCCCTGTGCACTACTCGGTCAGGTCCCTCTCCACTGAACTTACAGCCTGGGACCCTGAGGTCCTCTCCAAGATGCCGTTGGACACCTCTATGGCACTATTATCCCCATTGCAGTCTCGAAATCAAAACACCCTTAATTTGGCATTTAAAACGCACAGTAGAATTCCTTTCTTTGAGGGGAGATTTTCAAATGTGTAAATGACTTAAATACCATCTTAAATGCTTCCTGTTTCCTCATTTAAAAGTTGATAAGCTCTAGTTCTTCCCTAATACTCTTGCTGTTTATTCTTGGGTTTGGTTAAGAACTTGGAAAGCCATTTCTGCTCAGGCGCTGGTCATTTGCTTATCACGCCACTGAAACTAGGATGCAAATTCTGGGTCTTGCCTCTGACTTCCTGGGGCTCAGGTTACAGCATTTCCCAGCTGTCTGGTTGACTTGGGGAGGCGGACTGAGTGCCTCTTGCCTCCGGAGGCCTCTATCTGCTGGCCTATTTCTTCCCTCCCTCCCTCCCTCCTGCCTTCCTGCCTCTTTTCCTCCCTCCTTCCTCTGATCTCTCTGTGTGCTGCGCTCAGAGTCTGGCTCTGCGTTGTCCACCAGGGATTCAACAATGAATACCTCTGTTGCTCTCCAGAAGAGGTCTGCATGGAGCGCGGGATAC